>NC_085875.1:18991742-19031742 GCF_034702125.1 Engraulis encrasicolus
TCTTAATGCCTGTCTTCTTCCTCTCCTGATTAGCCATCTAGTCTGACTGTTCTCTGTGTAGTTTCCAGAGGTGTCAAAAGTAATAAAAGAAATGCAATTTTCCCCCAATACAGGTAACTTATCTAAGTAAAAAGTAGACCTGTGTACTTCTCTTACGATCTGCTGACTATGCTCTAGTTGGATCAAGTTTGTGATGGGTTCTTGTTAGGTTTTTAGTGTTTTTCAGTAACAACACAGTCTGTCTACCTCATTAGGTACAGTGAAGTAAATGGTGTAACGGCTATGAAATATTTTGTGCTAGTGTTGTGCTTGTGTTGTGTTGTACTAATGTTGTAGTGTTGTAATATCATGTGCTAGTGCGAGTGTTGTACTGAATTTACTTTTACTTTTGACACCTCTGTGTAGTTTCCTGGAGATCTATAATGAGCGTGTGAGGGACCTGCTGAGGGATGGGGACCAGAAGAAGCCGGCTGTGCTGAGGGTGAGGGAACACCCGGAGACCGGCCCATACGTGCAGGGTGAGCTGAACACTAACACGTCTTACATCCAAATGGCTTATAGACACACTGTATGTGGGTCAATGACTTTTTTGGGCTCATGTGTCAGGTGGTACATCCACAGCTAATTCCCATAAATGAATTAGTAATTGGTCATTTATGTACACTACTGCCATAAATATGTGTATTAGCTTATGCACTAAAAACAAAACAAAAAATAATTTAATCCATACAATGGTGGCATTGGCTGTTGTTGTACCACCCTGACGGGTGCTACAACAAAAACGTTTGTCAATTCACCATAAACACTAACTTTAAAACATCATATTCTCCTTTATGCACATGGAATCATGTGTCCCAAATCTGCAGACCTTAGCATAGCCACGTCACCATATCTGGTGGTTTCAAATGGGGTTGGATAGTCTTTTGTTCCATCCTTCCTCTTTGCTTTGCTGCTTCCGCCACCCCGTGCTTCCCCTTTCTGCTTGGGGGAGATCTTCTTGGCAGAGCCACTGATGCTGAGATGGCTGCTTGGGATTTTTAAAGGCTGACTAAGTACCCGGTCGGCTGCGAGCGTGAAAGTTGTCCAAGAATTTAAAGAAGCCCAGACTTTGGAAAAAGTGTGATGGCAACTGGGGTTTTGAGGAAGTCTCTGTCATCCCCTCTCTTTTCCCCTGTCTTATTTATTTCATTTCGTCTTAGTCTTTGTTTTTCTTTTGCATTATTCTTCTCTTTCTCCTCCCTTTGTCTGTCTGTCTGTCTGTCTGTCTGTCTGTCTCTCGATCTGTCTCTCTCTCTCTCTCTCTCTCTCACTCTCTCTCTCGCTCTCTCTCTCTCTCTCTCTCTCTCTCTCTCTCTCTCTCTGTCTCTTTCCGTCCTCCTCCACTCCTTCTGGTCCGACATCCAGTCATTGTGTGCCGCAGGAGGTAGCTCTGAGCCTTATAGGAAGTGACCTCAGTTACCCGTGCCTCCAAGGACCTGACTACTAACACACACACACACACACACACACACACACACACACACACACACACACACACACACACACACACACACACACACACACACACACACACACACACACACAGCTTTTCCTCCAGTCAGTTAATGGAAGACTATCTTTTTATTGTTTTTTGATCACCATATTTCTCATATTTCCAAAATGATTTTAGTGTTTGATTAAGTTGTACCAGCGTGAATTGTCCTTCGGCATTCATTTTTGTCTCAGTACTTTTCCATAAGGGTCTATGTTGTTTTGAAAACATCTCCAGGTCAAAGACGACAACTAGTTAGATTGGCTTAAAGATTGAATGATTAGTCTCCTGTGTAAAATGAAGATGGTCAAAGTCATCACTTCCTCCTCTTGCCTTGGTCTCGCCATTTTCTCATGGACAGGAAACGTGACTCAGGTCATGAGTGATGTACACACAGTATTAGGTGTGGAACGGTTCACAAAATTCACGGTTCGGTTCATATCACGGTATCAAGGTCACGGTTTTCGGTTCTCTACGGTTCCTTTTTTTTAGTTCATAATAAATGGTGCACGGGGAATATTAAACCACATTATATAACTGCAATTATAAAGTGCCCTCTTTCAAGTGATCAGACTTATCACTAAATATTCTACATATGGTTTGTATAGGCTTATAATGTGAAAATGGTGTGATTTTAATTGTGTCATCCTCTGATTGGTCTTAAATGCTAATGTGTTAATCAGAGAGACCGGATAAGATACTCCTAGATTCTCTGCTTTACATATTTTTCTGAGCAGTACATGAATTGCGGTTTGCCACGGACTGCATTTCACGGTTCGGTATGGTGTGTGAATTGTACCGTTTCGGTTTTCGGTGCGGTTTGTACCATCCCTACACAGTATCCAGCTCTGGACAACTGCATTTGATTCACACACTATCAACAAAAAGGAGAATATATCAAATAATGTGCTTCCTCATTTCATGTAACTTCTTAATGGACTTTTCACGATATTAAGTTATGAAAATATTACGTTTTGCTTATTGCAAATCTAATCCCATTTCCTGTTTACCCTATTGGGTAGAGGTTCATCTAATAAACTACTCTAGTAGATCTTATTTGTCTAGTGTGTCACAAGATGTTGTGTGGTTGTGTCACCCAGGTCTGTCCCAGCACCAAGTGACGGACTACAAGCAGACGCTGGATTTGCTGGAGAGAGGCATCAGCAACCGCATCACCGCGGCAACCCACGTCCATGACGCCAGCAGTCGGTCACATGCCATCTTCACCATCCAGTACACACAGGTGAGTTTCTAGTGTCAGGCCAGTGGTTCCGAAACTTTTTCTGCTGGCACTCCCTTTTGGACCTAAGAATATTTTCACGACCCCACCTCCCACTTTCAAAATTCAAATGTGTATAAAAAATAACTCAACATCTTACACAAATGCAAATGAACTCAACATCAATTCCTGTCCAGGGACCTACAGAGAAAAAATAGTCTTGTGGCTATATGTAATCTGGCTCAATTGTATGTTGTGATGTACTAAAGTAACAATGTATGGAATGATTTAGGTATATTATATGAAACCATTTATTCAAGGTTTTATGTAAACAGTCCCTTCTCTCCACAACCCAAATGCCAAAGATGTGTCATCTTACTCATTACCCATGACCACGCTCTTCTCTAATTCCTTCATGGGAGCTCACTACTTGTGCCTATTGCCAGCTATGATGTCAGGGCACACGCATCCTCACACATGCTCCTCAACTAGTAAACATCCTGTTAACATCCTGTTAGCTCCTACACCTTCAACCCTTTCATGCAGAGCCTCTATGTATTACATTACATTACATTACATTAGTCTTAGCTGACGCTTGTATCCAGGGCGACTTACAGTTATTTTAAGCACAGGGTATTGGTTAGAGTCCTTGAAGCAGTGTGAAGGCTAGGTGCCTCGCTCAAGTACCCCGCAGCCATGGAGTGGAAGGGATTCGAACCTGAAACCCTCTGATCTAAAGCCCATAGGCCACGACTACCCAATATTGTCTATGATAAGCTTGTTGTTACAAAAAGGTAATGTGCATAGAGTATCTGAATATGCTATTTGGGTAGTATCATAGCAATGTTGTTATGATATCGTTCATTTCATACAAGCAGTGTGTGGGATCACCCGTAATCCCATCTGCACAAAAGAGCTACAATTCAGTCACTCCAAGAACTAAAAGGATAACAAGAACGGCTATGGTGTTACACTGAAGCTAAGCATTTGGAAGAGAAAATCCTCATGTAAGGGTGGAAAACTACATCTTGTAAATTATACCTTTTTCTGTAACTGTAGAACAGTGAGCCTGTCATTATGAGTGGTGGCATTATTTGCCCACGATGTGCAGTAGCCTATTTGGCAACTGTGCTGTTAACCCCAACGTAGACTGCCATCAAGCAGCAGTGCTGTTAAACCCGACGTAGACCGCCATCAAACAGCTGTGTCCACAAGTCTTGAGCTGTCCCCTGAAAGCTGTTTACTTTTGAATGATTTGTAATGAATTAATAGCAGACTCTGGGAGATTGTATTTCTCAGAAAGCATTACATCACCTGGTCTTGATACGACCGTTTGATGCAGAGTCCCTCTTGCACTGCTGCGCTCCGTGAGGACGGGTGAACTCACAAGTCAGACTGTCAACATGGCATCCACATTTTCCCTCCTTGGCCTGCAGAAGTGCTAAAAGAAAGCTAACCACGTTGTGAATTTCATTAGCATTTATCAATTTTCTTCAATTGCTGAAATTCAGTTGCTAACTGTAGGTTAGCTCGAATTGTCTGCAGTAGCTGAAGGCAATATGGTAGATGTCAAGAACACAAGCATGGCACTGTTTTACCTCCCGTAAATCATCCCGGTCGGCTGCGAATGGAAAGCGCATTTGAGATCTGCTCAGCACATTCTTCCACAACAAGTTCTGTGGGCTGCCCGACCCGCATCTATACATTTCACTTTAACAACACTTTCACTTAACCAAAGGGCCTCATTTATTTTTACACTCTTTCTTTCTTGGACCTGATACAGAAAGGCATAACGTTAAACACAGAAAAAAATTGGCGCACGCAAAGCGTGCTACAGTATGATGTAACGGCACCCGCTGTGAATGTTTCATAAATCACGCTGGCTTGCGGGTTACCATGTACCGTTCGTAGATTCAGGAGCGTCCCATCCCGGAGAGGGCTCTCAACAGGGATGATGAGGAACACAGACAGCCAGAGGCGGACTTTCCATTAAGCAAATCTAGGCAATTGCCTAGGGCCCTGACCAATTTGTCCTCCATAGAGCCCCCTGACTGTAACATTCTTCATGGTAAACACACAAAAACATAGGCTTGATCTTAATTTGTCACTTATGTAAAGTAATCAGAGATATACATAGCCTATATGAGTCAAAACACTAAAATTGTACCAAAACTCAGAATTTGATGTCTATATTAAGACTTTTGAAAGCCCCATGTTTATATTTTGCCTAGGGCCCCAAAATGGCTAGATCTGCCCCTGCAGATAGCATACATAAGCCACCCCTGCAGCTGCTGTGGCTGCCATTGCTTCAACTGTAGCAACTTGAGTAACAGGAGGAATGGGACACAGTCAGCAGCCAAATGGGTTTTCCTTGTTTGCTTGCTTGTTTTCATGTTGCACTGAGTGAAGAGTGAGATGTGTGCTGCAGGAGCCACTTCTTTTCCCCAGTTCCATGTGCACACCATGCGGCTTTCATATGATTTCCAAGGTGTTTCTACGTGGACCTTGCAGGGGTCAGACGTGGCCTAATGGTTTTAGACATGCACTTTAAATCAGAGGGTTGCAGGTTTGAATCCCACCCTTCCACTCCCTTTGCCCTTGAGTAAAGCACCTAACCCCCATACTGCTCCAGGGACTGTAACCAATACCCTGCAAACAACTGTAAAACACTTTGGATAAGAGCGACAGCTAAGTGTATTGTAATGTAATGTGATGTAATGTACAGTAATGTAATGAAAAGTCAAGGTGCAGTCAAGAAAACACGGTACAAAATAAGAGGCTCCTACTGTATAATTAAGTATTATAACATGAGTGAGAGTGGTTTTGGTAATGTATTCCATGGCTATAGATACGTAGAATGCTTCTTGTCCAATTACATATTCAAAATTAGTTTGACTGTTCCCTACTGTAGTATGATTTCAAACTGTAAATAGGGAGAGTAAAATACATTCTATTCTGTTCCTATTTGTGTGCTGGTTCAAGTTGAATCCTCTGACGGCCATGTGTGCTTTTTAATTGTTACCAGGCCACCTTGGAGAACAACCTCCCCTCGGAGATCGTGAGCAAGATCAATCTGGTGGACTTGGCCGGCAGGTGAGGTCACTTCCTTCTCTTACCTCTCGACTCATCATTGCTTGGCTATGACCCTGCTGTGACCACCAGGACATCTTCGTCATCATGCCTGGCTTTTTAAATACCTCTGGAGTGCTCTCAGAACCTCTCTACTGTAGTCTGTGTACATACTGCCATCTGCTGGACACTTATTTTTAACAGGGAAATGGTTTGCACACTGCTTGCAAAAGAGTTGTTGTACTGAATAAAAGAGTATTTCGATTATAGATGATCTTCAGGCATTTTACAAAACATAAAAGAATGCGGACAGGATAAGGAGAAAGAGGCCTGCCCCTGGGGCCTGCCATCCTCACAGTGCCTTTGAAATGTTGCTTTCGTCAATACATTAACCCATAAGAAGTTTGCGAATTCTTACCCCTTTCTTCTCAAGTTTTGATTTGGGACCTGCTCAAGTTTTTATCTTGAAACTTGACTTTGTTAGTGTAATTGGGCATGTGCATAACAATGTGCAGTGTATCTTTAGTGTGAAGGCTATGCTGCTGCTCTAATAGGTCCCACGGGTCATACGAGAGATGTTGGTGGTTTAGGAGAGTTGGTTGTGTTTTCTGCTTACTCACAGCAAAATTACAGTGTTAATCCTACACTTTTCTTAGAATACTGCTAGTTCAACAATTTGGGTGTTGAATGAACCCTTAGACAGTTGTAAATATATGGTTTAACAATATTAATTTAACACTCAGGGTTGAATGTAACACTAAAATCATCCCATTTGACTTTAGTGTTAACTGTCTAATAACACTGTGAAGGAAAATGCACATCACACTAATATGAGAATATTCTCAGGTTGGTGTTGAAATAACACTGCATATTTTCTGTGCTTGTTGTTTCTTGTTTCTCTGATATACAGTGAGAGGGCTGATCCACAGTACTGCAGGGATCGCATCACAGAGGGGGCCAACATCAACAAGTCCCTGGTCACACTGGGCATTGTCATCTCTGCCCTGGGTAAGCAGCACACCTACACCAAGCTGCTAATTCACAATACATTTTCCCAGTGTTACTATAACTCTTTGAGTGTCAAATTTAACACTCACAATGTTGATCCTATGTTAAATGAACATTTCCGTTTTACTGTAGACTGACTGGTGATAATTGACTGCTAATCAGAGAGTGATTTGGTAGGCCTATTGATTTATTCATTGGTAAAGTGGTTGATTAATTTATGCATTATTTATTTTTTCGCTTTTTATTTTGTGGAAATGGTGAATTCAGTGTTCTGTTATACTCTCTACTCTATTCTTTTTTCTACTTTTCTGTTTACACACACACATACACGCACGCACATTACATGCACGCACACACACACACACATGCACGCACGCACACACAAACCCCACACACCCATAAACCCACACACACTTGCATAGCTTGGCACCGTTTTTTCTCACCATCTCCTCTGTCTATCTGTCTAATCTGTCGGCAGCCCAAAACTCGCAGATGTTCAGCAGCTGTCCGAGCATCAACAGCGTGGCGAGCGAGGCGGAGGGGAGCCTGCTAGGAGGCGGCGGCAGCAGCATGTCCAGCTCTAGTGGCAGTGGTGGTGGAGGTGGGGGCGGTGGCCGGAGGCACTGCTTCATCCCCTACAGGGACTCTGTTCTGACCTGGCTCCTCAAGGACAGCCTGGGCGGCAACTCCAAAACCATCATGATAGCCAGTGAGTACTGTAGTTAGCCTGGCAGACAACTCCATGATAGCCAGTGAGCACTGTAGTTGGCTTGGGCCCATCCATACTACGGTGACACTCCAGGCTCACTATCTAGAATATTTCTAGATATTCTAATTCTAAATTCTATCGACAGGGGACCATGACTTTGAACATTTTTAACAGCTTGATGGGGTATGTTTAAGTCAACACTTATATGGTTAATACATGTTTTTACTGGTATTTATAATACATGTTTTTACTGATTTCATGTTGAAATTCAGCAAAATTAATGGGCACAAAATGTTTGCTAATTGGAATATTCTTAGGGACAAAAGAGGGGCAAAGCAAAAAAAAATTATAATAATAAATAAATTAAAAAAGAACCGTACTGTGTTAGTCTGTTAATCTTGGAGCCTCACTGGACATCCACAGGAGTCTTATCCCAATACCCCCAGCCCCAGGCCTCCAAATATTATCTGTATTTAACGATAACCAGGGCCTGTTGCTATGTAGTCAGGACTCGGGGCCTGTAAATATTGCCCTTGTCACTCGTCCAGACCGGGGGAATGGAGCTCTGGAATGGGAAGTGGGGATGCTTGAATTTGGAAAGATTGTTGTTGTCTTCTTCATCACCATCAGGGCCGCTGACAACATTTGCCGGGCCCTGGACAAAGACATAACATTACGTGTACATTTACAATACATTGCATTTGGCAGACACTTTTTTAACCAAAGAGACTCACAATCGAGGGCATAATCATAGCCAACATCACTAGCAGATACAAAGTGCACAGGAAATATACAGAACAACAAGTGCAGATGCTAAGTAGGGTTAGGTTTTTTCTTTTTGTTGTGAAAGGGTCGCCCCACCCAATACATAGCTACTAAAGAAAACCCAATTTTGGGTCCTCTCTCTCCCTGGGCCCGGAACAACTGACCCATTTGCTTCCCTGATCACCATCATTCATCTTTTGTCTCCTCCTGCAGCCGTTTCCCCCTCCTGCAGCAGCTACAGCGAGACCGTCAGCACCCTGCGCTACGCCGCGCACGCCAGGAACATCGTCAACAAGCCCCGCGTCAACGAGGTGGGAACGTTTACCTTGGTCCTTGGTGTTGTCGTGCGTGCGTGCATGTGTGTGTGCATATGAGTAGAGTAGAGAGTAGAGTGAAATGAATTAATCCCGAAGGAAATTCAGGTTTCTTGTAGCATACACACACGCAAATTAATTCACAAATATTAAACATTCATCTATTAAGAGTCTCTCAGTGCAATAATGGGGGGGTTAATCAGCAGGCATAGGCAAGTCATATACCAGGCGCAGATGGTGGGGGATGGGATTTGGCAGATCAGCTGCTACCGTAAAGGAGAAAGATAGAGATAGGTGTGAGGTAGATATATAGCTATGCTGTCCAGTCACCTATGACTATCTCTCTCTCTGTATCATTATTTTGTGAACTATTAAATAGCTGGATGGCCCTGGGAACAAAGGACCTTCGCAGCCTGTCTGTCTTGCAGGAGATGGCACGGAATCTGTAGCTAAACAGGCTTCTTTGTTGGGCAAAGACAGAGTGCAAGGGGTGATTATAATTGTCCATTATAGAGTCCAGTCTGCTCAGTGTCCCCTTATCAGTGTCCTCTTGTCCTCTTATGTGTGCGTGCGTGCTTGTTTTTCAATCCTTTACTCACTGCTTGAAGTGGAGAAAAAGAAGTGCAGGAGCCCTAACTGTCCGATTATATCATCCAAAAATAAGTGAAGGAACCCTCGCCACTTATAAAATGTGGCGCAGAAGATTAGGGCAGGAACTCTGATGATGAAAATTAAGAGGTGGGGGAACTGAGTTTCCCCCCCACTTCAACCACGGCCTGTACTTCCCCCCTCAGGGTCCAAGATTCTGCTTATCCAAATGATTATATGCCATGCGTCCAAACTTTAATCTGTGACTTCAGTACATAGTTTGTACCCGTCTTCATCAGGGCAAAAATGATGACGACTGGTTTGCAGTCGAAACGCATAGGCGTTATCCATTAATTGTAACTTTTTTCACCAAAGTCAGAGTGCCTCGCTTGGATCCTTCTGACTACCTCCTTCAACAAGGAGCCTACTGTTTTCATATATGTGGGATAGTCACAAACTATGTACTGAAGTTTCTCATGTCCTTTCTGAAGAGCACCTGATTTTTCTTCAAACAGTTGACCCAATGCAGCACTTAACTTTTCCTCTTTTTTAATCTGTGTGTCTTGCTGCAAACTGTGTGTCCACCATTGTGTACTATTGTGTGGCTTGTATTTCCACCATTGTGTATTGTTGTATGGTTCCTTCTGTAGGACGCCAACGTGAGGCTGATCAGGGAACTGCGCGAGGAGATTGATCGTCTGAAGACCATGCTGCTCGGCTTTGAAATGGTACGTTGCAGTTTGCTCTTATACAGTACATAGTATAAGCATTTAGTGTTATGCTGTTGGCAGATTGTAAAGCAATATGAACTATACCTCCATCTTGCTTTTAGAAATTAGACAGGTGCTTTATGTCGTTAACTTTCTTTAGCTAATTCTATAGCTACATTATTCGCAGCTTGAATGGTGTGAAAACCTTTGCAAAGAAGAAAAGCAAGAAGCAAAAAATATATAACCCTGCCTCCGTATTGTGCCTACAGCAGCGAAACCCCAGCCCATCTTTGAGCGACGAGAGAGACGGGAGCCTGTCGGATATTGTGCTACAGAATGAGCTCAAGGTGAGAAACCTCTTTCAATAGATTTCACATTAGATCCATGTAATCATCATTATATCTAATGAATTAATTGTCAGTACTTTCAACTATATTATTGTCATGCTTATAAAACAAGGGATGTTGTTCACTCTGGTTATTCTTTGTATGGAATTGATTTGAGCTCTTTTAATGTGGAAGGAAGTTGAAGTCTGTTCCACCTTGTTCATAATGTTAATGTTTTTTGGCACATGATTTAGTTGAACAAACAGTACTTCTCAGTATCGGTTTTATTTCCATTCCTAGTGTTTAGAAATAGAAAAATAATCAAGACAGCCATGAAATCCTGCCCATTTCTTCCACAAATAACCAGGCTATCTCATTTCCAACCGCATCGTTCCTAGCCATCAGTTAGATTCGTCACACTTTCATGGTAACCGCCACACGCAGATCAGCCCCCTTCCACATCTTTTCAATCGTGTGCAACCTTGGGACAACTTTCCCATTGACGCTCCTTTTAAACATCCTTTAAACAATTTAAGAAGTTTTTCTCTTAGGCCTTGGCCCTGGCTCAAATGGCTAAGGCACTGTACTGTTACGCCGGGGACCAAGGGATTTCCGATACTCCCCCATCTCTCTCTCTCCTACTCGCTTCCTGTCACCACCCCAGATTGTCTTTTCAAATAAAGGCATAACAATGCATAAATAGAATAACAAGCTTTTCTCATCAGTCATGTGCTGTTTACAAATTATGTTGAACAATTTTAGAACCACAATTTCAAGGCTGAAAAAGTAGATTACTAATACGCTAGTGAAGGTTTAACTGCATGCAGTCATTGAAGGAGGAATCAACAAATACCACAATGTCAAGTTAAGTCAACCTTTATTGTCAGTTTCTTCGTATGCACAGGTCATACAAATAAATTGAAATTGCTCAAAGTAACGTCCCTGTGCACAACCACTTGTCCAGGTGCTGGTGATGTGCAGTAAGAGTAATCCAAGTAAATGAAAGATGAATCACCGCACACTGGTATCTTTGCTGGTAGTTTATTTGGTGAACAACGCGTTTCGCTACTGCTTCATCAGGTTCACACAGAGTGAACCTGATGAAGCAGTAGCGAAACGCGTTGTTCACCAAATAAACTACCAGCAAAGATACCAGTGTGCGGTGATTCATCTTTCATTAACTTTAATTGAAATTGCGTTTCTCTCTGTCCCATACAAAGACATGGACATACACAGGGCTGACATTCAACCAGACATACATTAAAATGCAAGACAGGACCAGTAACAATGTAACAAGTAAGAAGTAATAATAAAGTGATTAAAGACAATGTCATTACCTGTCTCAGGTGGACCAGCTGACAAAGGACTGGTCGGAGGGCTGGAGCCATAAGCGGGAGCTGCTGGAGCAGTACAGCGTGGACATAAATCGGGACCGGGCCGGCTTCCTGGTCCACTCACTGGTGCCACACCTCATCGCCCTGGACCGTGATGTGCTCAGCACCGGGGTCACCTTCTACCACCTCAGGGTACATAGTGCCATTACATTTCATTTCATTTCATTTCATTGCATTGCACCTCATTAGGGGCAGGCGATATGGCAAAAATGTCATATCACATTTTTTTTTACATATCTCGACATATCATCTCGATTAAGATTTTTTTTAAATCACAGTCTTCCACCAAAAAAAACAGACATTTTAGGGCTACAAAACTTTCTGAACACCCCCACCAGGGCCTATATCCCCCACCACCAATACAGGAGGGCCCAGGCAAATGCCCTGTTCACCCACCCATATAGCTCTGTCCCTGATTCTGCTGTTGTGATGTTGACATGTCATATCAACGGTATATAATGTTAATAGAGATATTAATGATTTAGTGATTATATACTGTACTAGTATTGTTGCTGCTTATCCTGGCCTGTTTGTGTTTTGGCAATGGGCACTAAACAGTTTTTATCAGACCCGTGGTTGATGTTGTCAGGGGTTGCTTTGTAGTGGGCATATCAAGTACTGTAGATAAGCTTGTCACAGAACTGCTTCTTATTTTTGGAGCTTCCTGTGATCAAACGTGAACTTGGGAGCCACTTTGATGTTCTCTTTTTTCCATTTTGGAAAGATTTCTGCTTTTTTGGTTTAACAACTCACCTCTTTGCACGCACTGTAAGATTGCCTTCCACCTAAAAAATTGGTACTGTATCACTTCACATGCTAATTTAACCTTCTTGCCTTCATTATAATACAAGCTTTGCTTTCTTCTCTCTTTTTCCCTATTTCTTGCAAATTAGATTCTTCACTTTCTGCACTTCCCTCTACTTTGTAATTCTTCTGCTCTGCCAAAAAAACCCAGAGATAACACTATCGCAGGTAACACTGCATGCTTTTGTTCTCTCTCCTCCCCTCGCCTCTCTCCTTCCAACTATTCAGTACTTTCCTCTCTTAGACTTAACTTAGCTTTTTTTCTTTTGTATGCGTTGCTGTCTGAGCCCAAGATGTTTTACCCCCTGTCAGGGATGCTGAAAGCTTTGGCCGGGCCCGGCACAAAGTCATATATTGTATGTACTTAATACATACAATATAATGTGGACCATATTGAACAAAACCCCCCAACAAACACACACACACACACACACACACACACACACACACACACACACACACACACACACACACACACACACACACACACACACACACACACACACACACACACACAGAGAAACTCTTCCTGGGCCCGGAACAGCTAACCCCTTTGTCCCCCCTTTGTCGTCTTCCCTGTGCCCTGTACTCGTGTTGGACTAATGGCCCAGAGGTATGTTATCGCTGACGTCTGGGTTAGCCCCATGGGGCCACCATGGATTGTGCTGATGACAGGCCTGGCCCTGAGCCGAATCTTACCCCATTCCAGCCTCCATCCTTTCAGGCAGGCTTGGAGCTGAAAGCCCCCTACTTCCCCCTATCTCAGCTCTCGGCCACCTGGGACCACACCACGGCTCCACTCCTGGAGCAAGGCCTTACATAAGTAGGCCTTTTATCCACGGAGATAGACCCTAGCTGTAAACAAGCACTCTCTCCTCTCAGGCCTCTCGTCTTCAGTGAAGCCAGCCAGGCCGTGGAGACAGGCTCCTGAATATAAACTAAGGAAATGCACTTTCATATCGGCAGCGTAGACATGTTTTTAGTTTTGTGTGTGTGTGTGTGTGTGTGCATGTGTTCATGTTTGCGTTTGACTGGGCGCAGCCAGCTGTGCGCTCACTAATGCTTACATCATCTCTCATCATCCGCTCATGTTTTTGTGTTTGTTTTTGTTTTTGTTTTCTTTGTTTGTTAATTACCTGCTACAGGAAGGGTTAACCAGAATTGGATCTCAAGCCACTGACCTGGAAGAGCCCCAGATAGGTAAGTCCACATTACGGATGTGATTAAAATATATAAAACTAGTAAACAACACAGCATCCAAAAATACCAAGCATTTGGCATGATTGCATAAATCATAAATTATCTCAACAACTTCATCAGTAAACGTAGTTCAAAGAGCTGTTTTTTTACAGCAATGTATACGAGTTGTCTGTGAAGACTCTCATTCATTCAGGTCAATCCACAGTTCACTATTGGTTTTGGGCTTAAACGATTCCAAGCTCCAAGAAGAAGTGCAGTTACTTACATCTAGGACTTTAGGACCTGCATGCAGGGCCGTTGCAGCAATTTGTGGGCCCTATGGACAATCAGCTCCAATGGACCCCCAATCATACATGTATATCTACATAAATCAGACGCTGTTCAGGCCCCCTATGCACACGGGGCCCTAGTAACTCAGTCAGACTATACCCCCTTGTACGACATCCGTGCCTGTATGAATGTATGAATCACAGTCTCAGGGTAACAATTTTATTTTGCAGTGTCTCTTTAAGTGTAACTACTTGTATCAACATGTAATATTATGTACGTACACCGTACATACCTAACCCTAACCTATCAAGTACACAATGTCAGATGTTATTACATTGTTTGTTACACAATACCTAATGAATGTAACCGGGACAGTAGAATTAGGTGTAACTGGATGTGGTTTTCGTGCCTGAGTGGATTCTGTTCCATGTGCATCCACAGCCCTGCCAGGTAGTACCAGCTGTGAGATTGAGAACCAAGGAGGCGTTGTGACCTTGAGGCCAACTCCGGAGCAGGTGTGCACCGTGAATGGGCGGGAAGTGGCCGCCCCCTGCAGACTTGCACAAGGTAATCTAACACTCTCAATCAGTGACTCTCCAACTGTGGGCTGGAGTTGTATTGCTTATTAGGTAACACTTTACAATAACGTCCTATTCACAGCTTGATAAACACTTTATAAATAATGAACTAATTATCAACAAAATGTTTACAAATGTTTACAGCAGACACAGCACAGTTGCAGCGGCCCTTAAAAGTTGTCCTCCAAAGACCAGATGGCATGAAACCACATAAAACTCACACAGTGGAGGTTGATTCCTACTCCACTGTGCAGTCATAGTTGGGTTATTACACATTTACAAACATTTGTAAATGCTTTGTTAAATGTTAATTGTTATGAAATGTTAATAAAGTGTTGATAAAGCTGTGAATAGGATGTTATTGTACAGTGTTACCGTTTATTATTGTACCAGAGGCGGGCCCTGAACATTGGTGAAAATTTCACCTGGGCCTCAAGCTGGAAAAGGTTGGGAACCTCTGCTATAAAGCCTCATAATGTGTACTGTTCCAGTGGAACACTGTTCTAGTCATTGAAAAGACTTTACTCTCGTAGCACCGCACTACTATGGCAAAACACAGAGTCTTTAGTAATGCATGACAACTTCAGTCATTACCGTTCTGGTAATAGCAAAATTATACTGTAACAGGGGGCTTGTCATAAGATTTGAATGAATATAGATATTACTAAGTCAAAAGACTGTAATCCAGCAGACTGTAAACTTCTCTAATGTGTTGGTGTTGGGAACAGCATAGGCATTTAAATATTCTCCCTCCATCCTTCTCTCCTGCTACTGTGTCTCTCTATCTCTTCCTCCCTCCCTCCCACACACACACACACACACACACACACACACACACACACACACACACACACACACACACACACACACACACACACACACACACACACACACACACACACACACACACACACACACACACACACACACACACAGGTGCAGTGATAACCCTGGGACAGTACAAGTTCAGGTTTAACCATCCTGCAGAGGCAGCCTTGCTGAGAGCGCGGAGGCGGGTGAGTACAGTATGACCCACTGTAATGCTGTGCATGAAACGCCCCCTTGTGGCTGTCCTCTAGTACTGCAAGACTAGCTGACTACTCTGCATCATTGAACACATTTTAGGCTTCAATATGTTTTGTTTCCATAGATGTTTTTGTACTTGTTTTTATAAGATTAAATGAACAAAATCAGATATCCACAAGCTGGTTGGGCTTTGCAAATGAAGTAGAATGGAACTCCTTTTATGATGTGTTATTGTTGCTGTTCGTAAAGATGATGGCAGTGGTGGTTGTGATTATGATTGTGGTGATGTCAGCTCAGCCATTTTTAGCCAAGCTCTTTTCCTCTCCCTCTGCAGACCAGTTCGGGTTCCCTGGACACCAGCGGTCCATGCTGCGAGTCCAGCACTCCTGATGCCGATTGGAGGAGGTAAACACATGACCTCATCCCTGGCCCCAGCTGGCCTCTCTTGCACGGCTCTCTGCTGTTTTTCATAGATTGAAGTAATCGAGAGCATGAAACGGAGCATTTACTTAACGGCCGACCTATCGTTCCTTGACTATTTGACTATATTATTGGGATTATCTGGCTTGGAAAGAAACAAGTCACCTCCATCAGAGCCATCGATTTTAAAAGTTTTGGTAAAAAATGGAAGGACATGATTATCATCTTTATAAACAGTTGTGATGTTTTTCAAAACTGTCATTGTTATGCCCGTATTTTCTGAGTTTGAAAGAGTTGTCCTGAACGCAGTACTGGGCCAACAATAATGCATCCCCCTTGGTGCTCGCTAGTGCAGGGTTGTTTACTGAACAGACTGGGCAGTTGCCTGGTAACGTCCGAGATGAGAGGCAGGGCTGGCACACACCACCCCAGAGTGCAGTGGCTGACACACTTGTTGAGCTCCACATACTCTTTAGTTCTGCGAAGCGAATGGTTTCCCATAGCAAGGAGAAAAAAAGGAAAAAAATACCAATCTTCTCCCTCTATTGGACTAACTTGCTGGCGCGAGGCGGATGTTATTTGGCTGAATTATTTGGCCTGTTGCTGTAGTAATGTGAGTTAATGACATCATATTTTCCATTTAGTTTTTGTTTTTTTACTTTTTTCCCCCCTTGGACTGTTTTCCATCTTTCTAGGAACAGAATCAAGAGAACATGTTTTTTTCCTTTAGCTTGAGTTGAACACATTCGCACAGCAAAGCAAATTAATTTTCCTTTAAACTATGAAATGTGTGTGGTATATTGCAGCACATATTGCTGTGTCTTATTACAGTTATTGTTATGTTATCTGTTAAATTGGCTATGTATTCACTCATCTCTTTTCTAAAGGCTCATGTTTCTGAGCTTGTGTATTTTGTTTTCTCGTCTGTTTCAAGAGGTTGCTACGCACCCTGGTCACCTAGATCATATATCTCTCTGTGTCTTTATACGACTGTGTGCAGATAAGTGTGTTTATGTATTCTCTCTCCTGGCGTCTCTGCAGTGTGGAGGGAGACGGTTGCTCGGGAGACGCATCTCCTCCTCCTCCTTCTCCACCACCTCCTCCTCCGCCGTGGCGTCGGGTGGAGGAGCAACAGCGCTATGTGGAGCTCCTGCACGAGGAGATTCAGGTGGAGCAGAGGAGAGCCGAGCAAGACCTGAAGGTGGAACAGGCCAAGGTCCATCAGCAGCAGTCTGAGAGTGAGTACTACTGTAGGCTACAATACAGGGGTGCATTTCTGGAAAGCGTAGTTGCTAACTATGTTAGCTACTTTGTTGGTTGCAATGCAATTTCCCATTGGACACTACCAAAATTGCTAACTGCTAACAACTACGCTTTCCAGAAATGCACCCCAGTGCTGCTGTGTGGGCTCTGTGATACGTCAGCGTCTCTCAAGGCTAGCCAGCTCACTGACATATAAGCTTTACATTTGGAGAAGGCTGTGCTACTGTATTAGTGAGGCCAATGCCACTGATGTGCCAAATAGACTCGGAGAAATTCTCAACAGCGTTGATGATCATTGATTTCTTTGGGGATGGGATTTAGTATAAATAGAGCCACATTTTACGGAATGAATTGAGTCTTGCAGTTTGGCATTGCTCCAACGGGGGGTTTTTAGGCTTTGCATCCGACTGGGCACAGACTTTTTCTGTCGATAGGAAAAGCCATGCATCTTCTCTGTTGATACCAGAGAGTTTATGTATTAGGCCTTTGCCAAAGTCCACTGACAGTAGGTCAGCAATGCCTTCCCTCCCTCAGTAAATTGTTGTTGTAAGTTATGTTTTGGGTGTAGCTTAGCCTATGTTATGTTTGCTAGCACTGATTTTGGCTTTTGAGGTGCTTTGTTGAGCTCTACCATTGCTATGGTTTACGACTGGAGGGGAACAAACTGTAATTTGGCCCCTTTTGTAAACATCAGTTGACCACAGCAACAATGTAGTAACAATGAAAACTGAGCATGGAGGAAGAGGCGGAAAGAACATACCAGATCAGATTGCCAGTAGCATTGCTTCATTATTGTTTGTCTGCCCACCATAGTGTTCAACATTAGTAACATAATCACTACAACATAAACTGCAACCTAGTATTCCAGCTATACATTCATGTACCGTTGTTTGTTTCATTCATTCCATTCATTTACCATTGATTTCACTGAGTTTATTGCATAATACAATCAATATTTGGTTATGTAGGCAACATACTATATACTTGGAAAACAATCCTGAAAATGTAAACGTAATAAACAAACAATAGAGCAACCACTGCTAGCAAGCAATAATGCCAAAGGTTATGTCTGATGATTCCAAATGTTCTTTTTACTAACAGTTCAACAGTGGGTCCTGAAGCAGAAACAGCGTCTAGCAGCCATAGAGCAGAAGGTGACCCACGAGCTGGGGGTGCAGACGGACTTGTTGACCCCTCCACTAATGCACTCGGGGTCAGGAGAAGGAGGTCAAGAGGACTGCCGACCTCCATCTGCGCTGGGCGACTGCAAGCGGGTGGTGCAGGAGGAGCTTCTCCGACATCACGCCCTGGGCCGAGTGGAGAACCGCGTGAGGCGCAAGCGGCTGCACTACCAGCTGCAGAGGATCGCACGCAAGCGCCATCTGCTGGAGGCCAAGCAAGAGCTGCAGCGATTGGTCAACAGCGTGCCCCCAGGACAGGAGGGACCGTCGTCTCTGGAGATGGAGTCAAGTTCAAGAGGGCGACCTGTCCTGCTGCGCCGGCATTCCTTTTCTGCAGATCTGCTGTCACGTCTCTATCCCCAGCACACACCCATTTTTAGGTGAATATGAACTTTTTTCCATTTATTTCATCATTTTAGTAGTTACCATTGTGTAGTAGTTGTCCATGTACAGTGTATGAAGTTAAATATTGCACAATACACCAGTATATTACATTTATTTATGACATGGCCATTTATGTATTTTGCAACTTTTCATATCTTTTTCCAGTCAATTCCTGAGGAGACACAGATCATCTGAGTTCATGTCGTTTGGCTATGGGCCAAGAAAGTACTCCTCCGATGACCGCCTCTCAGACCAGCCCATGAGAGGGCGCTCACAGACACTACCGTCGGGTTATGTCAGAAGAAGCAGGAGCAGAGCCAGGTCTTCGGAAAACCTAAAATCCCCTCTGAAGGACAGGAATACCACTGAGGCCAGTAATGGAAACTCTTCAGGGACCAAGACTGGCACAACCAGACGGGGGTCATTGCCTAGGAGCAGATCTAACAGTCAGAGTAAAGATACAACTCTAGATGAAAATTCCAGCAAGGCCTGCAAGAAACATTTGCCCATAATCAGCAAGGGTAGTCAGCAAAAGAACTCTTCAAAGGGTTCGCATGGAAGCAATAAGGGACTGGAGAAGATTCGAAAGGTTTTCTCACATTCGGTGGGGACTGGAATCAAAACGGCCTTAGCAAAGGTCTTCCGCAAGCCTCCACTAGGCCTGCGAGCAGGAAGGAGTGCAAAATCTTTCAAAACATCAGGGAAACCTTCTGGGAAGTCAGGCAAAGGCATTGAAGATTGTGAGACAACTGAAAAGCAAGGGAAAGCACCCCTGAAGGCAACAGTGTCTTTAGACAACCTCGAACACGCAGTAACAGCCTCTCCAGAAGTAGACCCCATACAGAGGCGATGGCATAGTGCCGAGGCCCTCTCGCCTCGACCCAAAAGGTCTGAAAGGGGACAGCAAGACCTGGCACAATGGATTGAGAGCCTCCAGGAAGAGGAAGGAAACATGTCAGACTGTGATAGCCTGTTCTCAACTGACTCGTTGTCCTCTGCATATGCTGCGGCCTTAGCGGAACAGCTCAGGCAAGAGGAAGGCGATCAGGAGCAGAGTGAGCCAGAGAGTGTGGACAGTCAAATGTCCGAGGACTCACTGGTCATGGCCGGCAGCGGAAAACATGCAACTGTGAGACCTGCTGTGAAACATATGCAGGCACCCAACAATCTTCTGCTCTGCAGTCAAATCCCACAGCCATACCAAGAGGAGAAGACCACTTTGGATAGCCATGTGCCAGATAAAATGGAGGCAGTTATGGAAGTGTTAGATGAGATGCCTGCAGAGGCTTACTGGAGCTTGGGTGGAACTCCAAAGATGAAAGTCCGTGCTGGTGGAATGTTCAAGTCTAACTGTGATAAACCCCTTTGTGTTGACTCTGACCATGAAGACAACCAAGCTCCATCAAAGATGAATGAACAACCAGCCAGCCCTCACTTAACTACTACAAGCACCCCTCGCTCCCTCAGCAATTGTAGTGTCAGGGAGCCTGAGAGTTTGTTAGCTTTAACAGACGCCTGGTCCTCCATGGATGCTGCAGATAGTCCAAGGATGCCTAGGCCCACCTCAGGCCACAAGGCTTCCCATGACCGACTGAACGAAAGCGAAAGGAGTTTAAGCCTTAGCTTTCAGGACCTGTCTGACCACATCAGTGGCTCTGACTGCCACAGTTCATTATCTGCTGAATCCACAGATGGTGAGAACACCACACTGCAGGTAGAGAAGTGCTGGGAATCTGACAAAAGTAGTGAGGAGGACCCACAAAGTCACTTTTTAAGATCATCAGAAGTTGTGCTCAGCTCAGGAAACACATTGACTCTGACGAATGTGGAGATGCTCAGCGAGACTGATGGCGAGCAGGTGAACTCCCAGGATGTTGAGGAATCTAAGCAGGACAGAACACAGGCCCTTGTGAATAAACAACTCATAGACTCACATGCAGCTGATGCACATAGTAGCCATGTTGAGATTATCAGTTCTAACAAAACTAAGCCAAGTCCAGTCCATGTGTCAAACAATAATACCCATGGCAGTGAGAACATGTCTGCCACAGCACAATCACAATTCTTGCATCTCAGTCCAAACTCAGCAATAGCTGATGTGTTGGACTCAAATCAGTTAATTCCACTAGGTAAAACAGCTACAGATTTAATCCACACTAATAGGACAGATTCCCCAGAGGTAAAGGAGAGTCTAGATTTTAAGTCCTCGAACATTGGTTGTCTGACTCATGGCAGTGAGATGTCAGTGAACTCTGATCTGCTGGATGCAAAGCACTTGGTTCCACAATGTCAAGGAGCTAATTTGCACATAAATCCCCAAGGCAGTGATGGGAAAAAACTTGCTCAAGCGACAGAAAACATCAAAAGTCATAAAACTACAGAATCTATCCAATCTGATAGAATGTGTTCCACTGAAGTGAAGGACAGCCTCAATGCCAAGTCTTCGAACATTAACAATCTGACTCCTGGCAGTGAGAACATGTCTGAACAATCACAATTCTCAGATCTAAGTCAGATGTCAGTGACTGCTGATGTGTTGGATTCAAAGCACTTGGTTCCACAATGTCAAGGAGCTAATTTACACACAAACCCCCAAGGCAGTGATGGGGAAACACTTGGACATGTGGCAGAAAACATCACAGATGAAATAGCTACGGAATCTATTCACACTAAGAAGACATATTCCACAGAGGTAACGGACAGGCTTGATTTCAAGTCTTCTGACAGTAGTCATCTGACTCATGAGTCTGAACAATCACAATTCTCAGATCTAATACTAAATTCAGTGACTGCTGGTGTGTTGGATTCAAAGCAGTTGGTTCCACAAAGTCAAGGAGAAAATGTACTCATAAACCATCAAGGTGTTGGGGAAACATGTGGCCATGTGGGAGAAAACATTAAAAGTCAGAAAGTTACTGAATCTAACCAAACTAATTGGACATATTCCACGGAGATAAAGGACAGACTTGGTTTCAAGTCTAACATTAGTTACCTGGCTCCTGACAGTCAGAGCATGTCTGAACAATCACAGTTCCCAGATCTAACTCAAATGTCAGTGAACTCTCATCTGCTGGATGCAAAGCACTTGGTTCAACAATGTCAAGAAGCTGATTTACACATAAACCCCCAAGGCAGTGATGAGAAAAAGTTTGCTCAAGTGGCAGAAAACGTCACAAGTCTAAAAGCTACTGAATCTATCCAAACTAATAGGACATATTCCACAGAAGTGAAGGACAGCCTCAATCCCAAGTCTTCCAACATTAACAATCTGACTCCTGGCAGTGAGAACATGTCTAAACAATCACAATTCTCTCAAAATCTTACTCCAAATGCAGTTACTGGTGATGTGTTGGATTCAAAGCAGTTGGTTACACAATATTGTGCTAATTTATTCGTAAACCCTCAAGACAGTGATGAGGGAACACATGGCCTTCTGGCAGAAAACATCAAAGATCAAAAACTTACAGAATCGAGCCAAACTAATAGGACATATTCTCCAGACGTAAAGGACAGACTTGATGTCAGCTCTACTAACATTAGTAATCTGACTCTCCATTCACGTAATAGTGAATGTAGTAAGACAGTCATTGACTCAAAAAGCACTTTAGAAAGAAAAGATGATCAGTTTCTTCTCAGTTCTACTCCTTATCTAAAATCGACAGTATCAGCAGCTGCCCCAGTTCCAGCAATTAACTCGGAATATCAAGTGAGTAACGTGTCAATACCATTGCTTTATCCTGCAGTTGAGGAAAATGGATGTTTCGAACATCTGTATGGACAAGGCAAATATGTAAATGCGTCTTCAAACTTGGTGGAAGAAATTTATCAGACTATTGAACCAAGCAAAGAAAGTGAATACTCTGAATTAGAGAAGGCGTCAACAAATGAAAATGATTGTGGTATAAGCGCAGATGTGAACCCTGTACATCATCCATGTGTTGCCACTGAACATCATTCTGTGTGCCAAAGTGGGCAGAGCACAGTTGTTCCTCAGTTGACTGATCGAGTAACTCAAATAAGTAAACAGGAGCCTCCTGTCAAACAAACAAAAATATTACCATGCCAGACTGAACTCGTACCACAATGCCAAGATAAAACTCAGCAAGTGTACACACCTTCTGGCTTGGCTGGAACCAATGATCCAAACGAAAGGGTGAATACTGTCAGTTCTCACCTATTAAGCAAGCCTGGCCCAGATTTGACCTTAACAAGCACTTTAAAAGGAAAATATGAGAAGTGCCTTGAAAATTCCAGTCCTTATCTCAGTTCCACAGTATCTGGAATTGTTCCTGCATTAGAGGAAAAGGGGCTTGATGTACCGAAAGAAGCCCAAATTAGTCATGGTACCAAAGTGGATGTTATCAGGTCATTGGAAAGGAGTGTTGGGGAGAACGCCAATAACGGCATTGATCATTCTGTTGAGGGCCACTGCAAAATTGCCAGCGCAGACATTCCTGTGTATACCAAAGATTTGCTGCCACACAGAAACACACGCCAATCAAAAGATGTGCTTGATAGTTTGGGGTATGTTTCTTGTTACACTACGACAGAAGCCAGTCACAATCAAGAGCTCGAATCTCAGAGTGTAATGTGCAGAAAGTCACGAAAAAGAAATAAAGATAGCCAAGATGCACTTTCAAGCTCATTGAAATTCCCCAAGAGATCACATTCTTCACCCCCAAAATCGATATGTCCAACTTCTCACCGAACTGAAAAAGACAACAAAGACAATTACAACAATCAACTGAACGAATCTTTCACGTGTAAAGATGAGCATCTAGTGACAAGCATGCCCTGCATTCTTTCAGAAGAGAAATGTGTTTCAGAGCAAAGTGTTGCGGAAAAGAACATTGAGAATACAGTGAAAATTACAGACCCTAAATTAGGCAGATGTGGCACAAAAAATGCTGATGTCATTAGTCAAAAAATATCTGAAGTGGTGCAGAAACATCTAGAAATGTCCATTGACAAAGATGAATTGGAGAGCCTGTCATTTGTTGTTAACAGTGATGCTAAGATTTCAATTCAAAATGAGAAAGCTCAAAGATGCAGTGTATCTTATCCTTCACCCTCGCAAACTGTACCACTGAAGTCAGATGAAAACAGCCCTAAAAAAGACACATCAAGTCTAAGCCAACAGCACGACCTCAGATCAAGTCCAATTCGTAAGGACCAAACAGGTTGTAGGACCACAGGGGTCAGTGAAAGCATGGACACGAAAAACCCAAGGAGCACTGCAGGGCACACAAATGAGGAAAGTTTAAACAAAGGCTCTTCTGTACTGCCACAACAGGATATCCCAAGGGAATTGCAAATGGGCAGTAAGTCGAAACGAGAAATAATACCCGGAGCATTCAAAGAACATGGAAAAGGGGTTCAGTCAGATGCATGTGTTTTTAGTGCCAGTGAGGGGGGAAGGGCTCTCAGTACTGTTGGCTCGATGCAGCACACAGAATCACATAATGTAGATGGCATGGAGAAACACAAGGCCTTTGTTATGACTGGATTACTCAGAGGATCGGAAAGCAGCGTGTCCCATTCTGTTGAGACTGCAGTTCGATCTTTATCTACAACATGCCTTAAAAGACAGTTTGCAAAAGATGTTATGAGTGCTTCTGAAAATGACATCAGTAACATATCAGTGCCAGTGTTGTTTTCTGGAGCTGGAGAAAAGGGCCGTTGTGAGCTGGCATATGGGCAGTTCCCACATTTGGATGAATCTTCAATTTTTGTAGATGAAATCCATGGTGCTAGGACTGTTGATCTAAGCAAAGCAAGTGAATATTCTGCACTGAAGAACACATCAACAGATGAAGATGGATTGAGTGCAAGAACATTTGTTGCCACTGAACATCATCCTGTATGCCAAAGTGGGCAGGGCACACTGGTTTCTCAGTTGAATGATCCGACAAGAAGTGAAAACTGTTTGCAAGAACCTCCTGTCAAACAAACAAAAATATTTCCATCTCAAGCTGAATTCACACTTCAGTGCCAAGATACACAATCAAGGCAGTCACACAATTCCTCTGAGTCTACTGAACACCTTGATCTGAATAATAGTCAGAATACATTTAGTTCCCACATGACAATGAATATCCCACAGCAGAGGACAGTTCAAACGTGTTCTAAAGTGTCTGTTGGAAACTCACTGAAATCTAAAGAGGTCGTTCAAGCTCGTGCTAGCATCCAGCAATATCCTACTGACAAAATACCATCAAATGATTCAAGTAGCATGATACTGAATGCTGAAGGAAAACAGCTAGGGCAAGATTGTCTTCAGGGGACTGAGAGAGGGAAATACAGTGCCACTGCTTTGTCTCAACGTGCATGCCATAAACCTCAATACTCCAATGTTGCTCCCCAATCATTCACAGACTCTGAGCAAAAACATTTCAAACATGTAGCTGTGGATGTGCCAACTGCCTCCCAAACAAAGACTAAGCCATTAAGTGACACAGGACCCAAGTATACTAACAGAATTGAATTGGAGGTTCCAAGTCATAGTAAATATGTAGCTGATGGATGCGATAAAATGGCAAAAGGAAAACAACAGCTACCTGTCCCATTACCTGAGCAACTGATCCATTTACAAGAGATCACCTCAAATATGAGGGTCAAATCTGAGGTCTTGATTGAGCTATCCAAACCAAGGACAACAAATTGCCAACTGTCAAAAAGTTCTGAAGACACTGACTCAATGGATAATTCTCAGATGAGTGAATATTCAGATTCCAAAGGTCATGCAAAAACTAAAGATGGTAAAGGCAGCAGAGTGGCCGATAGTAGGAAAGTGAAAACAAAAAGGTTTAGAAGAACTCAAGCCATGACTGTTCCAAGTACATCGAGTGAGTCAGTACTGGACACTTCATCTGAGGAAAATATTCTTGTTAAGATCCGTCAACAAAGATTGTCTACCAGGACTAAATCTGAAGCTCAGGCATATGGCAGACAACAAGAACCTAAACACAGCAGAGCAAGCCCATGTGAAATTCATGCTGATAGTCAAAATTCAAAAACGCCCTTGAGTAGAAGTCAAATTACAGTTGAGGGGAAAGTGAAAGACCAATATGTTTTGCAGTCTCCAGACCCTAAGTCCTCTTGTACTCCTGTTCTGTCACCACAAAGTTATGTGCGACCCTGTGTCCCCATGCAAAAGAACGAACCCACAGAGACACCACATGTCAGTGGGAGACCAGCAAAATCGAACCATGTTGCGGCACTAAGTGAGAATCTATGTAAAGCCACAGACAGTAATCATTTAAAGCCAATTTCAAATGTTTCTAAACAAAAAATGGAAACCTCAATGGAGAACACCACTCTTAAACAAGCAGACTCCGTTTTGCACTTTGCATCTGTTGATATCAACCCATTCATTCACCCATGGCAAGATACAGAGTCCAGTAAACCAACATACAAAAACCAAGTGTTTGGAAGCGCGGCGGAAATAGCAAGCAAGTACCCACTTCTCAACTGTCCAGACAAACAGATCACTAGATGTTCTAGCATGGATAATGGTCTCAATGTGGAGAACTCCCCATTCACCTCCCACCTCAGCACTTATGCAAACAGCAAGGGACTCTCTAGCACCCTTAGCAGTGTGGAGGATTTTAAAGAGCGTGTTGGCGCCAAGTCTCACCGCATGACGTGTCACCACTCCTCTTTAGATGCAGATGGGGGAAACATGACTGCTGTGTCTTGTGGCTCTGCTGACAGCAGTGCCTCTGTCGATCTGGGGAACAGCTCTGGTCCAGTGGATGAAATAATGTTGGTGTATCCCTCGCAGCAAGATTCCCATTCCCATGAACATGAGGGGTTCAGCATGTGCGACCACAGCACACAGACTATAACTCCAGGTGGACACCTCAAGAGAAGGAGGTGTCATCACAGGAGCAACAGTCAGGTTGACACTTCCCTGAAACCGAAAGTTCCTGCCACTTGGACCAGTCTTCAGGACATGTCTGCTCACCTGTCTCAGCTTATACACAACACGTCAGACCTTCTAGGTAATATTGAATGTATGAGGAGTGGGGCCACACAAAGACAGGAGCATACACGGATGAGTAGAGTGTCCAAAAGATCTGTAAGGCAAACCAATATGAAGGATGGGTCGACACAAACAGTGCTGGATGTTGGAATACAAACTGAAGCAGTGGAGAGACAAGTGGAAGACCCTTCAAAGGCACATACAACTACAACTCCAGACCTGAGTCCCAGAGCCCATGAGGTAAATGTTATCGTAAAAGTCATTGGTCCAAACTCACTCAGTGCATCCGAGGGTGACGATATTACCCTTTCATTGTTTGACACAGGAAAAAGTAGAAGGCTTTCTGACTATATCAAGAGCATGCCTGACCTACGAGAGAACAGGTGTCAATCTGCTGTCCGATCACAATCTAAAGTCACCCCTATGAAAGTTCCCTCTTTGGAGACAGTGTTGCCAAGCGACAGCCACATAACCCCTGATCTTTCTCCCATTTTCCCCAAAGGCCTTCTCTTTGACAAACCCTCCCCCTCAGGCTCTGCATCATCACAAGTCAACAGATGTTTCTCAGACATTGATGTTCCAGAAACTCAAACACAGAGGAGAACGACTAAGCCTTCTTCTGGCAAGCAAGTTAGCTTCACTGACCGGGCCTCATCCCCTATTCTCACAGTCGAAGCTGGTGTAGCAGGGCGAAAAGACCAACATTTCAAAAGATCATCTACGCCACGTTATGACACAGCTGAAAGACACTGCCATATTGAATCACAGAGTTACACCAGCAAAATCAGTTATCCAAGGACTGAATACTCTCAGGCTACCTCCATAAAGTGCACCCCTGGAGAACTTCAGACCTATGAACTAAGGAAGACATTTAGCTCCTCAGATATATCAATTGGAACCATCTCTACTGGACATATCAGTGACCTTAGCAATTCTACTTCAGATGTTTCGCATGGATTCTTAGTCAACTCAGCTCAAGGCAAAGCACATAATGTTGGAAACATTCATCATAGAAATGCTACTTTAAAGGGAAATAGTCAGACTCCTTTGCAAGGAAATGTCTGTCCGCTAAGTGTAAAATGGGTGCCTTCTCCCTCGCACCACAACTTTTCATACCAGCAGCCTGACCTCTACAAACAACAACTGAGACATCAGATGGAGCTTTTTTCATCCTTTGATGAACAACCGTTGCTAGGCCATCAATACATTACAAAACCACACAGAAACCCAGAAGATCAGGAAGCTGAATTCAACCAGTCTTTTGAGGTACCCGGTAGACACCCAACTCTGGAACATCAGGATGATGACCTCATGTCAGTTGCTCCAAGTGAGTGCAACACTGATGTTTTGGTTAGCATCAATCCCCTCAAAGAAACCCATCCTCCACCAAATGAGCAAATGGTCCCCGAAGACTTACCACTGCACAACAAATTCAACAACTGGTCAGGACTAAGTCAACATGGACGATCGCAAGTCACCAGGAGTACTCGCGACAAAAGCAGCTCTGTGCAGAACATCCTACAGTCTGAGAGCCTGAACTCCAGTTTTAACACCCACTCAGTTGTGCAGAAAGATGGCAGGATGAGTGAGATAGAGAGACTGCGTAAAGAGAGAGAGAAAGTGATGGCCAGTGTGCACTTGGAGATGAACCCTCACCAGCTGACCGTGGAAATGGCAGAGGCGAAGTTGCATTACGGGCAAGGAGAGACAGACGCCTTGCTGAAGGCACTGAAGTCCCCAACAGAGCAATCACCTCCAATTACCAAGCAGTGCTTGTATAACAGGTACGTTTTCTTTCATTATTGAATTTGTAATTGCAGATATTGTGAGAATTGTGTGTCATTCATTTGATGTAGAATAAAACCATATTGCTTTTCATTAAGTAGTATAGGTTTGAAGTACTTGTGATTATCTAAAGCCTTTCTTGTGTTGTTTCCTTGAAGGCATAGGAGGAGTATCGAAGGGTTGAGAGAGGAGAGAGAAGCTCGTCTTCAGACCTGCCGTCGTGCTCGTAGCCTCAGCCCCAGCAAACATGGCAGCCTTGTCGCTCATGACCTCAACTCCTCCCCTAAGGCCAATCACACCCCTTCAGGCAGGCGGGAACATCTTCAACACCTGCGGCAAGAAGTGGTTGACACTAGCAGGTGAGGAGCCTATAAAGCTTATTATCTCCCTGGATCAATAAATACAGCTCCAGGCCACTTTATTAGAATAGCATGAAAAAGTTGATTTATTTCCATAATTCCATCAATAATGTTAAACTGTCATGGATTGTAGATGCATGGCCCAGTTGTTTAACTATTCCAATCATTCAAGTTTTTCTTTTTACATAATTTGGCCTTCCAGCTCAAAAAACCCATGAATTGGGAAATTCGCATTATTAGAATGTTGTAATAAAATCACAATTTTCTTCATCAAAATTCGTTTCACATCAGTGCACATCAAATCAGTTGAAATTTGGTACTTTCTACATAACATGCAATGTTCAATACTTGGTTAGGACTCTCTCTGTCTTAATAACGGCCATGATGCGTTTAACATTGAAGTCAATGGCAGAAACAGTGCATGGGAGTAATGAAAGCCAGATATCCTTGATGCTTTGCCGTCAGCTGTTCTTGTTTGTTGACCTGGTGTCCCACACTTCACTCTTCAATATACCCGTAGATACCCATGCTACGTTTTGGTGTTAACTCACCAGTTTAATTCTAACTCAACAGAAATAAAACCCCATTCATTTTCAATGGGGTTTCATTTCTGGTGATTTAGAATTAAACCGGTAAGTTAGCGACAAAACGTGGCATGGAAATCTACAGGGTATATTGAAGAGTGAAGTGTGGGACACCAGGTCAGCTATACAAAAACAGCTGACGGCAAAGCATCAAGGATATCTGGCCTTCCATTACTCCCATGCACTGTTTCTGCCATTGACTTCAATGTTAAACGCATCATGGCCGTTATTATTAATAATATTAAGACAGAGAGAGTCCTAACCAAGTATTGAACATTGCATGTTGTGTAGAAAGTACCACATTTCAACTGATTTGATGTGCACTGATGTGAAACAAATTTTAATGAAGAAAATTGTGATTTTATTACAATATTCTAATGATGCGAATTCCCCAATTCATGTTTTTTTTTAGCTGGAAGACCAAAATGTGTAAAAATAAACAATTTAATGATTGGAATAGTTAAAAAACTGGGCCATGAATCTATAATCCATGACAGTTTAACATTATTGATGGAATTATGGAAATAAATCAACTTTTTCATGCTATTCTAATAAAGTGGCCTGGAGCTGTATGATTGATCACTACCAGTGACATGTTATTGACTGAGATGTTGATTTATCAGTTCAGCACTTAATTTTGTAATTTTATTATTTTTCATGTCTGCACTTCTTCTCCACAAGTTTTAACAGTCTCACAATTCTCAAGGTCTCACAATGTCATTTAGCTTCAGTATGCAGTAATAATAATATAGTGAACGTTTCTTTTCCCAGAGTTCCAGAGCCTCAGAGGAGAGGCCGTCCGTGTCCTTCAGAGATCGAGATCCTGTTGCGAGACTACAGCCGCGCTCGTGAGGAGGCAAGAACGGAAATCGCCCGAGCACGGGACCGGCTTCGTGAACGCACGGAGCAGGAAAAGAGACGGCTGCAGCAACAAACGCTGTCTCAAGTGGTCAGGGTGAGAAAACGTTTATTCTTTTGTCGATTCCCTTAAGCTTCAGACTCTATTCAAGGATTCAAGGATATTTATTTGTCATGTACATAGAGACACTTTCGTGTCACTTGTAATGAAATGCATGGCCGGTGCAAAACAAGTGTGCAGAAGAAGGGTGAAGAAGAAATAAAATAAAAATAAAAGGTGTGTGTGTGTGTGCGTGTGTGCGCGTGTGCGCGTAGTAAAAAAAGCTCTTTCTCAGTTTCACATTTGGGTTCAAATGTGTAGACTTACTGACCTCTTTGAGTTTTTCATTATCATAATTCAAAGTGTTGAATTGGGGTCACAGACATGTGGTGTATTGTGTATCAGTTGATTACCATCACAGTTTGAAAGATGTTTGCTTAAGTGGGGAAGTAATGGACCAGTGAAAGCCTTCCTGTGCAATAAACAGGCCAGCTGGGTCTGATTTCACTGGGTCTGATTTTCAAACAGTCCTTTTAATAAAATAAAAACAAAAGAAAAAAATGTACATCTATCAAACTTTTTGTTGATCAATTTCCTTAATGCGTGCCATGTTTCTGTGTCCCCTGTCCAGGATGACCTGCGCTTTCGTAACAGGGTGAGCAACAGCACTCTCTGCACCGGCTCCAGCCTCAGTCTAGCCTCCAGCCCCACTTCAGGATACAACAGCAGCAACCCTGCCATTGTCCGAGACATGCAGGTACAGTTTGGAAAACTTGTCTTTGCAGATAATATTTCACATGTAGTCATGTCCGCCAACTATCAGGACACTGTTACAAGCTACTCTCCAGTTGAAATTGTCTGTTTGCTTTGTTGTTTGTGGATCACTATTATTGTTTGTTGTGTTGTTCTTTGTGAACCATGATAGTCTGTTGTGACAGTACCTTTAGCCTACTATACTGCATGACTTGCCTGCAGTGTCTTCAGATGTTTGTACTGAATCATTGATCGTCCGTATTTTGTGATATCTGTGTGGCTGAAATTGCAGTTAAACATACTGGACGACTTCATATCTGCCATTCAGCCCTTGCAGTATAAATAATATGTTTACTGCTGCTTGTTTCGCTCAGGTGGCTGGAGCATCAGAGTCGGGGTCCAAGGTGGTGGCCCGTCCTCCTATCGCTGCATGCCATAATATGAAGTTGCAGAGAACATGGACATCAGCCCAGGGTGAGCCATGAACCATGAAATGACACACAGAGCGATTGTGGAAACAAAAGTCGTTTGTGGAAACAAAAGTCGTTTAATAAAGTCACTGCATGACATCAGGACACTGCTATCTGGTTTATAAATCTGCCGCCGGGAATTATTATCTCGTGTGGAAAATCCAATAACCTCACCAATTTTTTCTTTATTTTTTATACTCTCTGTCTCTTTTCTTTTTTGCTTTTTTGTCCCTGTCTGACCCCTTGCTTTTTTCTTTTTCTTCTCTCCCTCTCGTCTTTTTTCCTGTTTTTTTCTCATTTTAGATATTCGTCTGGAGCAGCAGCAGGGGTCAGAAAGGGACTCCGCCGTTCCTTCAGCCTCTGCCTCGGCTTCCCCCTCCTCCCCTCCATCTCTCCGTCCGCGAGCCCTCTCTTTTGGCTCCCCCTCTTCTCTGGCCACCGCCTACCAGGACATCGCCTCTCGTGCCCTCACTCACGCACTGGCAGAAGTAAGACATATTGATCCGTGCTTCCTATATTTATCAGCAGCTGAACTGGGTTCAAAAGGCCCAGGCATGTTTGCACGACCTCCTCTAAACTATGGGCCGGTCTCTAAATAAATAAATACAAATCCATCAGCATCTGCCCCTGAGAACTGTCGGCCCACCGGGGAATGCCCTGTGTGCCAGACTACCAGCCCTGCTTCATGCTCAAAGTTTTCATTTTTAAACAGTCTTTGCAATCCTTTGCATTTAAATTGAAAAAATATTAGTAATCAGTTGGGTAGCGATAGTTACAGACTTCTGAGCAGAAGTCACGTCTTAACTAAAATGTATATCTCCATATACAATAGAACAGACCACAATCTCTTAGCAAAAAAAAAGTGCATTCTATTTTCCATGATCTTAATAACTAAGCTTCTCTGCTGGTTGCTGTTGCAGGTCCGTTTGGCCAGCGCTGGGCAGTTGAGCAACCTCTTGGCTGGGAAGAGCGCAGCTGGATGGAGGTTTGTGTTGGACCTTTTTGTTCTCTAGTTGGCATGGCCCTATTGGTGGAAAGTACATCATGAGCATCTGTTATATATACACTAATATTTTATTGGATTTTAGATCATGAGTGTGCTTTGAAAAGATGCAGTGTGCAAGCACAATGTTCTTTGTTTTTGGCTCTGGTCTGCATATTGTGCATCTTGACAGAACACTTGCGTATGCTTATAAACGCTGATCTGAGCAGATTACCTTCAGAAAGAACTAACAGCAGCAACTAAATTTACCTGCCTCATTGCTGACTAAATGCAAATGTTTGTGCCTTTGTGTGCGTGCGTGCGCGTGTGTGTGTGTGTGTGGCTGTGCGTGTGGGTGGGTGCATGTACGTATGTGTGTTTGCAGGCATCAGGGTACAGAGCGTGGGGTGCAGGTGTTCCACAAGTCTGCGCCGAGGGCCACCGTGCACGGCTTCCTGGGGGCCATGGAGCTGCAGAGGCCCTTGGAGAGCCTGTGGGGGGTGGTGCGGGACCACTCAAAGGCCCACCTCTACAACCCCTCTGTCAGCTCCAGCTGGACACGAGCACTGGATGACAGCACTCAGCTCGGTAGGTACCTCAAAATATTAATCCATGGCCCATGCCTATCATTCTGCTAAGGTGGCGAGATAATATAATGTTAAGCAGCAGTTGTACAGTCGCGGAGTTTGTTAACATCTGAATTGTTTGCCCTTTCATGCCATTTCAGTATTTCAAGATTTTATCTTGTTAATGAAGCGGTCCCAGCGGGTACCTCTCAACAGTGCTTCTACCCACACTGATACTGTTTGCTGTACTGCAGCTTGGGTGGTTAAACAAAAATCTACAATTTACAACACCAAATATCATTAGTACTTTTGTAACCGCATTGTTTATGATGCTTGCGTTGTTGATATTTCGCCAATCATAAAATCCTAATACTCAGGTCAACAAAGCATGCGGTAAGTCATGTTTTTCTTTAGGTTCACTGCAGAGTAGTAGACCTACATAGACTTATTGTGAACTGCATTTGTTTTGTAGTTTACATGCTGAGCAACCCTTCTTCCTTCAACCTGAAGCAACCGCGAGATTTCTGCTGCATCAGTGTCGAGGCAAAACAGGTCAGCTTGATTCTATGTTCATCGTTTGTACACGTCCAGACTCCAAATATACTCCCATACTGACATAAACACCACACCTACACTACATATATAATTTCTGTTTCTATATACAGTATACACAAGTCTTAAACAGATTTCCATGGGGTTTTTTTTTACCTTCTGAAGGAGAGGCGGTGTGTGCTGGTTATGCAGTCTGTGTATGAGGAGTCTCTGCCGAGACCCAGTGTGGATGCCGTCCGGGCCGAAGTGCTGCCCAGTGCATGGATCTTGCAGCCCAGCCGCAAGCACGGCCAAGACTGCGTCACTGTTATATACATGCTGCAGGTACGCAAGAGCTCACATGAACAGACACTGTACAGTATATCTACAAAAGCACTCAGAGAGCGCAGAATGTGAGGTTTCAAACAAGCGAGCGGACAGATAGACACCTGCAAAAATATTAACTCCTCGGCCGAAGTTATCAGCATATTTTAACTTTTTAACAACTCTTGATATAATGTAATGACTCTTTACACAATTAACTGTAGGCCTAATGACTCTGCTTTTAGTTAGTCTGCCATATTTGTTTACCACATTTACCTTTTTGACTCTCACTCCTATCTTTTCCTCTCATGTCCTGTTCCAACAGGTGGACTTGGGTCCCCCAGCCCTTCCTCACAGATTACTAGGTGCTATTGCTCGAAAACAGGCCTCCGTCATCGCTGAGCTGGATGCATTTCTCTCCCTGTGAATATGTAGTTACTACATCTGTTTGCAAGCTAAAGCAAAGTTGCTAGGCTTGTCAAGACCGCAATGACCACTGGCTATATAGTATGGAGCTGGGGTGTGTTTCCCAATACCACAGTTGCTAGCTATTTAGCAACTTTGTTGGCTGGCAATGGTTCCATTGTGACCAACAAAGTAGATATTGTTGTTAGTGACTATAGGTTTTTGGTTGAAACGGACACCAGTATAGAATAGCAGCTATCTCTTGCAAGAGCATTGTAGCTAATAGGAAACAAGTGCTTCTGCATGCTACCATGTACATTAGCTTAGCTCTGAAGTAGACCTACTGTGTGTTTTGTGTCAGTAGCTTGCAGTTATACATGTGAACACTTCCACTTACGGAGGTCTTAACTTAAGTCCTCACTGAAATTTGCACCATTCTATTTTTTTACTAGTAAAATTATGTGTGGCGTTTCTTTGACTTCACTCTATATTCGCACTGAAATGTATATATGTGAATCAGCTTATCTTCTTGTTTCTTAATGAAGTGTTTTTATACTGGAGTTTTGTATAATCTATTTCAATCACGTTGTGCCAAAGAGCTAGCATCAGTTCTTGTTGTTTATGACATTTATTTTAATCTAAATGTTCTCTTTTGCACTTTTTTTTAATTCCAAAGTGCTCCTTACTTTTTACAGAATCATCCATGAATCTTTAACACACATGTAAAAATCATACAATGAAGAATTAAGTCTTATATTTTGTTTTTCAATATATTTTTTGTAGCCCAACAGAATTGGATGCCTGGTACTTTATAAGCTGAGTTGTTGCAATCAAAACGGGTGGCGGAAAGAATATTATATTTGGTTATTATTTTGCTATCAGTAATTTTTTTACTTGAATTTTTTTATTTGAATTTACATGAAGGATATTGGCGTCCTCTCACAGTATGTAAAAGTTAATGGAATATCAAGTGCTGTAGCATGGGCAGGTTCACCTGTAAATTCTGGTGCATATTGCAAGTATATGTTTATTCCAGCCTATATGAACAACTGTCTGTAGTTTACCTTCTCAATCTTCTAGGCCAAGTGAGTGGACATTTAGCATTAAAAATATTTTTGACATCATAGCAGCCACTCTCAAGGATCAAAATAATGACATATATGCACTAAAATGTATGATTATACTTAAAAGGTCTATTTGTAAACCTGTGTTCTTCTGATAAGCTTAATTTATGTCTGTCTATTATTAATGCCTTCAGTATTTTTTATTTGGAATGTGTACATTAAGAGTCTTCAGAGTCGATGGGAAAGCAGTGGAAAGTTACCAGTAAACTCTTATCATAGTTTGTCATTCCATTTGACATGAATTTACTGTAACGAGCTGTAGACCAGTGGCAGCACATCTTGTCAAATCATATCTACGTCTTATCGTTTACAAAGATTTTAAATCTTTGTTTTTGTTGGAACACTGTCTTGATTCCACATCGAACCCCAAAATGAAGGACCAGTTTTCTGTGAGACTAGACAGGGAAACTTTACAAAGGAAATGTTCTCCTTTAAGTTTTAGAATAGATGTTACATCATTCTACAACCATAATCTATCTTGAAAAAATGTAGCATTTGACAAGAATGTGCACCATTTAAATATGTAATTTATCATTTATGTTTGTTGCATTTCTTCTGTATCTGAATATTTTTATACGTCTATGACATGTTTTAATTTATGTGCATAAGTGTATCATTTTCTTAAATACACACAGTTTTTCCACATATTCAACTGTCTGCTTTATTTCTGTTTGTTTGGATTGCAACTTTTTAAGTTAAGTGGGCACCAGTGGGCACCAGTTAACCTTGCTCTGTCTGTCATTTAGGCCTGAATGCCTTCTCTGAAAAAGTTGGGTCTCTACACCATGCAGGAGGGTACACATAGAGTTGCTCTTTATCACTGACTTTATATAAACCAAACAAAAAAGATCTACACTTCTTTATTGATGGACAAACCACTTTTAATGAAAATTTGCACATAAAATCAACATACTGTATGGCTTGTGGTGTCAGTTAGCTGGAGGAGGCTTTTGGAGGCAGTAGATTAACCTTGAAGCAGTGGGACATTTCCTAAATTCTCAAAGGCACCTAGGCCTACCTGTAATAAATATCCTTCGATCCCCTGGACAGTGTTTTTCGTAGAATGTGATTATTAATACCGTTTCTTACCAACATGATGCCCCTTAAAATATTTCGATAGGCCCAGAACAGTGTTTTGTTTAATTGTTTGTGCAGTAGGCCTACTGTCTGCTTCATTTAGTGCAGTACTGTCTGACCTCATAGACATGTAGTTTACCATTTTGTTGACCAAGGTGTGGTGCAGCAGGGGTGATAGCAGTCCGGCGCCGCGCCGGAAATCCGGCGTAGCGTGGCTGTAGAAAAAAATAAAATAATAATTTCCCCAAAATTAATAAAATAATAAACTATCGCGTAGGCCTTCATTAATGTATGGTGAAAATAAATGAGCGCGCAACAGCCTGTTGTAAGAGACGCGAAAGGAACCCAAATGAGCAGCAGCCCATAATTGTATCATCCCGACATCTTACTGAAAAATGTATCAATTTGTTACGTCTTGCTCTTGAGTCACTCACCACATCACTGGCGGCAGTCTTCTAGTTCTAGTGAAAGGAGAAGTAGATTGGCTGTCAGTATGCACAGTAAAGAGAGTTCTAGGCCCCTACTGGTTACCCTTCTCAGATATTTTCACTGTCGACGGAGGCAAATCCAAAAATGGCATCTCGTTATACTGAAGAAACGGAAGAAAGTACTATAGGCCAAGTCTAGACCATTTGGATTCCGATAAAAATTAGCAACTATTGTTAGCACAAATCCACATGGCTTGCTAGTTGTGATGGGTGTGTTGAACCGTGTGGATGTCAGTGGAATACTAGTGAAATGCTGTGATCATGAAAACGTTTGAAGGTAAGGCCATTTAGTTATTAATTTGCCCACTGTGGCATGTTGGCTTGGGCCCGAATGATTTTGCCTTGCGCAGGTTACTCCAAAAACCTGACCATAAACGGCTTATTGATGCGCATAAACGGGCTCAGTGAGAGTATATGTTTGAAATAGGTTCGTCTATTTTCCTCATTTATGTGCGCTAAATTTATCTGCGCAATGTTGACAAACTTTGATGGAGATGGACGTTCTTTCAAAAAAAGTCTGTATGCTCAAAACGGTAGGCTATTGCTTTGCCCGTCATGATACTTTTTTTCTAGGTGTAGTGCGTAAATGTGGTCTGCATTGGAATAGCGGCTACCATTGCGACATGTCCAAATGACAATGGAATGCTTGGATCGCTAATGTTTGGCAAGCCTAGTTAGCCTACACCCCTTGTAGGCTAGTGTGAGCTGAGTTTGTGGATTTTGGTCTTCTGTTGATTGAGGGATGGTGCTTTGCGTCATTCCTGACAAACCACGTGTCAAACTGATTTCAGGGAGATGTTTATATTAGTTATGCTGACTAAACCAACGCGCTCTGTGAAAACCCCCAAACAGCCTCGCACAGGTTCACACAGCCTTTCTCTCTCGCGCGCTCCCTGTCGTAGCCCTTCTGCGTAATCGAATCCAGTTATTCCACGCACGATGCACAGGTTGTATTGTCTGCACGCTCTGGGCTACTTAATCCCTACTCTCGGGCAGGGGGCAATTGTCAATATCAGACTCTCATGAACTTCAAATACTTGGCTTGCGTTCATGTGGCCACCACGGTGTCACCTAGACATGCAGTGAATGTTCATCTTATCTTCACGCCCTGTGCTATTTTCATGTAGCTTAATTCGGTACTGTCTTTGTTTTTGTTGCTTTCTGTTATCTTTTCAACTCGTACATTGTAATGGGCGTGTGTACACGCGCGTGATTTTCATGTATTTTAATTGACTACAACCCAATGCGAAAGTCGCGCAGTAGTCACACAGGCTATATATACTGTCCTGTTCGTAATAACCACTGGTTCTGTCATCCGTGGAGTCGAAATATGCGATGTGAACGTGGGCCTGCATGTAGCCAATCATGCGCTTGTGCCCTAAATATCATGTACCGGTAATTAAAGGGCGTTTCCCTACAACGGAAAGGCAGGGGTTATAGCACAGCCCTTAAACAATCTGTGGTTATAGGTAGACCATGGGGCCACGAGTAGGCTATCTAAACGTATGTCCAGTAGCCTATACAAGTTATATGAGCAATGTCCCAATGAAAATGAAACTTATCAGCTTGCAGCAAATGTCATGTCATTTAAAAGTATTGCTCAATTAATTGGTAATCTCACCTCCTCTATTTTGGACAGAGTGTAGTTACTGTACTTTGGAGTAGTATTGCCTCCTACTGACCTGTCTTGGTATGGCTGCTACATATGTAGCTTTCAGTTAATTCAATGTGGTAAAATATGCACCATGTTTTCAGAAAATGCATTCTGGTGTTGAAATGTTGCATTGGTTCAATACCCACCTCAATAACTTTAGTGCAACATCACAAGCCTAGAATGCATTTCTAACTGCATACGTTGGTATTCGTTTTTTACAGCTAGAATTGAACGTGGTGGTCAGTTTCTTTCAGCCAAGTGCTGTAGCCTACCAACAGGGAAATGATCTGTGTTTTCGTGAATAACACTATAGAAATAATGCAAAAATGAAAACATTATCTTAAATGTTTGAATAATGTGTTTGAATAATAATAAGGCCTACATTACGTCTCATATGCAGTATGTCCCGTCGTCCCCCGGCCCCCCCTCCCCGACCAGGAAAAAAGTTCAGGCTCAGGATTTTTTTTCACTATCACCCCTGGGTGCAGTCATTGAATTTAAAATGTGTTTTAAACTAATAGTTTAGTGGCATGGCATAGGCCTACTGTCATTATAGGAGGACGTTTTATGAATTAAAAAAAGTCGAAGGGCATTTTCTTTGAAATGTGTTTGAGCCATGCCCCCAGTCTGATTGGACATTTGCTGAGCGTAGTGACAGCGACAGAGAGAAAGGTGACATTTCTGAGTGGGGCGGGGGGAGGTCGCAGTGCCCACAACTGTGGTTGAGCATGTATCTGAGGGGGTGCGCAGGGGCGCCTGCCATTTAAAGTCACTGGCACTCGTCAGGAATGTGCGTCCCCTGCGCAGTGAGGCTCGGCGCTCTCTGAGAGCATTTTATTTTTAACACTTTGGGTGGGTCGAACGAACGCCGGCTGATGGGAATGACCGTTGTGTGCGGCGACCCTCCATGTTCCAGTCCCTGTCCCGTACCCTCCTCACCTTACTCCCACCACTGTACGGATCCACGGCCGTGACCCAGATCTTTTAATGGAATTATAATTGGATTGTTCAACCTAGGAGGGTGGAAAAAAGAAGACTTGAAGAAGAGGAGTAACGCAGATTAGGCAACGTTTTCCATTTGCAGGTAAGAAAGTTACAACTGTTGAAACTTCGGTCATGAAAAGTTCCTGGTGAAACGGTTCTGCTCCACGCGGAATGCCGTTTATTATAACATCCATAAAATGTTCTCTTTGGGAAATAGGCTAAGTGGCTGCTGAATTAATACTTTAGCCCATAGCTCTTTGTAAATTTAGCACA
>NC_085875.1:19036742-19039242 GCF_034702125.1 Engraulis encrasicolus
GGGGGAGGGGTGCTTAGTCGCCATTGGGGTGCATTAAGTTAGTCTATTGTATTTTTTAATACATTTGGGCGTTGGAAGGCTTATGGTAAGATCAAGGGGGCGTTGGGAGGCTGATGATGAGGACAAGGGGGCGTTTGTTCAAAAAAGGTTGAGAACCACTGATTTTGAAGATCCATGTGATATTAGTCTGATCGTCTGTTGCTCTCCTCCAAAGACACACAATGCAGCGCGGAGCTTTTTTAGACATCAGAGGGAATGACATCAGGGAGATGAATGGGTTCATTAGAGGGGGCATGACATCAGCATGGCAGCTGTTTTGATAGAAGTTATAAATAGCTACAAGGTGAGTCCTTTAACATTGGGAAGCAAGTCGTTGTTATTAAATTGCGATCCACTTATGTAGCATGTAGTCAGGAGGTATTATTAAAAAAATGTGACATTTGGTGAACATGTGATGGGTGTTTTTTTCCAGGTTTCTAAAATTGTCCTCCCTGTAATGCTGAAAGTCTGACCTGTTGAGCGTTGTTGATTATTTGTCCTAGTCTAAGAAGACCCAAATGACACATTGCAGGCATTTTTACATTCAGAATGGAAGCCATATGTTCTAAAGCTATATGTTCTGACAAAAACTATTTTCTTACGGTTCTGTTGCTTAACTGTCTTCAGACACAGGCCCTGTTATAAGTTTGCTGTTACCAGAATGGCAAGGACCAAGTCTTACTGTGGGCCTACTGCTAAAGATCCTGTGTAATGTCATAGTAGTGTCATATTATGATAGTTACATGTTTTCAAAGCATAGCAAAGCTTTGCAGTGCCAGAATGATGTACACCACAAGGCTAATAATGTCAACCGTCATAACCAGGGTGTTCATGTAATAAACTCTGTGTGGAACCGCTCAATATATGGGGCCCTGCTGATGCCGTCCCACTTTACTCCCCTATTTCGACGCCCCTGGTTGTTCCGTAACTAAGCGATTCCCAACCAGGGATACGTGCACCACTAGGGGTACCGTCAGGGTTTATGTGGGGAAATGAACAAAAGTATGGAGCATAGTCACATTGGAATAGAGCTTGAGTAAAGGGGTGTGTAACGGAAGTCAACTAGCAGAGTGTGGCGTGGAACGTTAGTAAACCTCCCTCTCGAAGCCGCAATACAGTGAGGTAGCGTTGGGCTATCGGACCGGTGCTTTAGGTCAGCGGTTTTGTACTGTACCTCCCATTGCTGAACCGATGTAGTTGACGATGTGGCAGGTTCACGTCCCCAAGGGGGACGAACTGTGCAGGAACACCTCCGTCACAGGTGCTCATGAGTCATGGTATGGGAAATAGGCTGGGAAAACACTGCCGTGACTGATTTTGAAGGTTTCTCTTCCATCTCCTGTAGACCCCCGGCACGTGGCCATCCTTCTCCGTATCTCTGAGCAGCACCTCGTGCCCCTCCAGCCAGCACTCTGACGTCCGCCTCCGTCACCCGGCCCTCCCCGGCTCTGCTCAGGGCAGCCATGACGTCCACCACGGACTTTGACAACGTTGAGATCGCTCAGCAGTACAGCCACATCAACACGCGCTTCGTGCTGGACGACGAGGAGCTGGACAATGACAACAGCTCCGCCCGGCTCTTCGAGCGCTCCCGCATCAAAGCCCTCGCAGGTACAGTAAGCTAAGCTAACTAGCTGAGGTTTGTCTGGTTCGTTATTACCTGGCGCCTGGAAGTTGGTTGGGCCAGGTATTGTTTTGTCTATCTGTCAGTCTCTATGTATGTATGTATGTATGTACTGTATGTATGCATGTATGGTATGTACGATACCGGTATGTACAATATGTCTGTATAGTATGTATGTATTTCTGTCTGTTTGTTTCTCCACGTGTTTGTCCATCAGTGTCTGTGGGTGTTTGCAGGGTCCACCAAACACACAACATCAGGTGAATTGGCCAGGGGGGCAGGTCACCACCTCTCACTGTTCTTTATTACCTCCGCCCATGAGGTCATGTTTTCAGTCGCGTTTGTTACCTCTGCCAAGGAGGTTATGTTCATGGTTGTATTTGTTTGTTTGTCTGTTTGTCTGTTTGTTTGTCTTCTAGTCAGCAGGATATCTCAAGAAGTTATGAAAGGATTTTGATGACATTTTGTGCAGGTCGTGACAAAAGGAAAAAGTGATTACATTTTGGTGGCAATCCGGATCATGATCCGGATCCAGGACTTTTAAAAAAAGATTCACCATACGCGGGATGGGGCGAATTTTGAAATTCCTGTTTCTAAGTACACAAAAACAAGTCAGAGGGATGAAATGTGCTATCAAACAGCTTTCTTGGCTGAGGTCTGCACTCTCTGAGTGCATTTCTAGTCATTTTATTTAGTGTGTCATTCTTTGCCCTGTGATTATGTACTGCTGAAAAGACAGTGTCTTCAGTGTGGAAGAAACTTTGATGGGGACTTCAAACTGAGTGAATTTCAGTGAAACTGTCAGGCGAGACATTATCAGGAGAGAATGTAAGGTCA
>NC_085875.1:19044242-19129242 GCF_034702125.1 Engraulis encrasicolus
CAAAGCTATCATGGGATATAGACAAACAGATGGACGAGACTCCATGCTGGAGGGCAGGGTTCAACAACAGCTTCAATGCACAGTGGAGGGATGCAAAGAAAATGGGGTCAAGAGGGAGATGGATAGGGGTAGGAGAGGGCAGCATGAACTGAGGGATAGATACGGATGGAGGGAGCGGGGAGGAGAGAGGGACAAGAGAAGGGGTCTGGTCTGAGGGGCAGAGAGAACTAAAGAAAGTAAAGCCTCCTCTGGCATACGTGGAGTCCCTAAACTACTTTGTATGTTGGGAAAGAGACAGATGGATGATGAGGTCCCCATGCCTGAAGCCAGGTCCACAGTCCCCGACAGCTGGAGAATACAGGATCAAGAGAACAGGGGGGCAGGTGACGGGGATGGAGGGGGGGCACTGAAGAAAGTGATGTCCCATCCGGGCTACTACGTGGAGTCCCACAGAGCCACTTAGTAAATATTACAGAGTTAGTTCAATACTTAGTGAGTCAAAAGAGGGCAGGGACGATGAAGGGAGGTTAGGGTGAAATGAAGAGCTTTTGAAAGTTATTAGAGGAGACAGAGAGAGATATAGAGACAGACAGATGGAGAGGAGAAAAGGAAAAGAGAAAAGTTTGAGAGGCACAGCTGTGTTACTGTCTCTTGGGGAATATTGATGGATGACACAGGGAAACAGGGAGACAGATTGACTCTCATATTGAACTCGAAGCTTGGCTTATAATGATGCACACAGCGCGCCCGTCAATGTATGCATGTGTGCGTGTGTGTGTGTGTGTGTGTGTGTGTGTGTGTGTGTATACAAAAGTGCGTGCCTGTACAGTATGTGCGCACTCATTCACACAAGCTTTCTTTTGCGCTCTAATTTGTGTGTTTTTGTGTGGACGTTTGGGGATAGTGAGTTTATGTTCGTCAAACATGCCATAGTTCCTTTGTGGTTCCCCTATAAGCTTAAAGCTTCCCATCTTATCTTGTGTACTTGTTTATTTATATACAGTATTTCTCCTGAAAGCAGTGGCTGTGCCCCAATTGTTCGTTCGAGGCTCTTATGAATAATGAATGGCACAAACTGGAAAAGGTTTGTGTCGTGAGGTTTTTTTTTCTTTCCTTCTTTTGAGTGCCATTGAGAGGAACTCATGCAAGTCAGGTTTCTTGTTTTTATTTCTTTATTTTTTCAGCCCATTTCATCACTTATTGATGAGTGATTGGACTTGATGATATTAATGGTACAACTTTATTCTGTCATGTATTTTCTTCTTCTTTTGTTTGTCACGATTCTGAAGCAAAAAAAAAAAATGCCACGAGACAAATAAGTTCTGGTTCTCTTGAGATTTGCTCTAAAATCTAGTTCAGAGTGCAAGATGAGGATAAGCAAAACTCCTGAAGTAGCAGTACTGGTAATAATTATAATAATAATATTTTGTTTTGGACTGCTTTTCTAAACATGCCAAGGGCACTTCACAAAGCTAATAAACAACAGTAAAACATATTGAAACGCAAGTTAAACACTATAAAATGGATGTAAAATCAGTGTAAATTAGAGTGTGATCATAGGGACAGACGAGAGTCTGTTTTTTTAGCATAGTTGGACTATAGTCTCATTAAGCCATGTGTCTTCAACAGAGTTAAGTCTGCAGTGTTGATTCCAGATGATAGTGCTGTTATACACTCTGTAATAGTTGAATTAACACTGCAGAGTGTACAGTTGTGAAGTAAATGTGTCCTCAGGGTGTCCATTCCTCAGAGAACTGCCTCCACAGCGCACCAAACAGCCTCCCTAGAATTGTCCCCTGTCAGGCGAACCAGCAGAGTACCCTACTACATACCTCAGCTAGTGTTAATTTACCCACAGAAGTAGGTTAGCCTCCAGGCTACAAAGTTTTCAGACTCATTACTGCTCTTGTTTTACTCACTAAGTCTGTCACTGTGCATCGGTGTGTCACCAAGAGGGTTTGGTAGGCCTATACAAGTCAGGGTGGCCTTTGGGCCTTTATATGTCAGGATGGCCTTTTGGTTGCGGAGAAGACTGGGAGAGAAAGTGGGTGAAAATGTGTGTGTGTGTGTGTGTGTGTGTGTGTGTGTGTGTGTGTGTGTGTGTGTGTGTGTGTGTGTGTGTGTGTGTGTGTGTGTGTGTGTGTGTGTGTGCCATTTGTTTAGTGGTGAAGCAGAAAAGGCGTCTGGGAGACAGTGCATGCGCGCATGTACAGTATGTGGGTGTGTGCACATCCAGGCCTGTGCGATTGCATCCCTGTTTATGTGTGCATCTTGTAGTCTGCGTGCCTGTGCGTATTCATGTGTACTGTATCTTTGAAGCCTCCCAGCGATGTTTAAGACATAGGCCCCATGGGCCACTGTCACGGCCATAGTCAGCTGATACAGTAAGAATGCTGACATTTCAGCTCCCCTTTAAAAAGTATGTCCTTTTAACCCCCTGAGACACCACCACCATACATCTGGTATAGCTAGAATGGCAATTACCAAATTCCTATGTGTTGAAGACAGTGAAAAATGGCTGCAATGTTGCATTGAGGCTGAATACTTAGAAAAGTGCCTTTATAATTTCATAGGATTGTAGAGAGATGGGAGAGAGCGAGGGGGATTGATTGGAAGGTGACCTCGGACCAGAATTGAACTAGGGTGCCCGGTGTAAGAGTACTGTATAGCCGTTTGAGCCTCGACCAAGGCCCTCTTGGCTTAATTGGTACCGGTAGTTATGTTTTTAAAGGGTGATAGTGAATGTCACTTTTCGTTGTGTACAAACTACCCTAGTGCTCCCATTTAATCACGTCTGTTCAGTTCAGCTCAGTTCACAGTTTTTTTGTGTATTCACAGATGTCAGCTGTCCTGAAACCCAATGACAGGCATGAAAAAAAGAAAATGTCTATCTGTATGACATCAGGGCTGTGTTTGTTTACTGTTTTTGTTTATGTCCATTTTGCAATGCGAGGGTCAGATGTCTCTTCAGCTTGTCCATAAATGCTGTTGCCTTCAGGGTCAGTGTTGGCTGGCTGCCACCGCATCTATTAGATGCCTCTGGTCTGGTCCCTCAGCCCCTATTAAGTAGCCAAGGCCAACACCAACAACACATTGAACCGGATGTAAGAAAAACAACATCATTTTTAATTCGACGTTAAGGCGACTTTATTTAAACAGCACATTGAATCGGATGTAAGATAAACATCATTTTCAAATCAACGTTAAGGCGACATTGAAAAAGTAGAGGGCTGGAGGGCTGCGGCGTTCAAGTGGTAAAACTGGTGGTGGTTAGAAGGTGCTCTTTGGCCAAGACGTAGAAAATATCAAAAAAAGGCAGGACGCCAAGGCACTCTTCTTAGATAAAACCGCTTTATTATAAAGGCTAGTTCATGTTTGAACTTAAATAATTAAAAATACTGCCACTGCCAACATGTTTCGGCCGCTACAGGGCCTTCATCAGGGCACAAGGTGAATCAAGCAGTGTGAAGGCGACATTATTTTCTTTTAAAAAAACATGGCAGAATGGCTGCATCCTGTAGGTCTACTGTAGTGTATTTATTTTCTATTTAGTCCTTATTATTCCAGCGCAACATCTCTCCGTGTCATTGGCTGCTCTAATCTTAAACACTGACAGCTTTTCTAGTCCTTGGCCCTGTTATGTTATTTCAGGCCCAGTTCTCTATCTTGAACGTTGAAAAGAGAAGTGGAATGAGTAGTACACTTCAGTTTACATCATAATTAAGGCCCCAATCGCAAAAAAAAAGTTTTCCTTTAAGTGAAGTGTCTTTGAACGTCAGCACACACACTTGTAAAAAGACATATATCCATGTTACTATAGATCTTACTGTATACTGTGTGTGTTCAATATGTATGACGTGACATGTGTATGGCAGTTTATTCACAGCATGTAAATAGTTAAAGTAATGTTTTGAGCCATGGGGAGTGACATATTGTAGTCACCTTTAGTTAAGTGCAGCAGTGTAGAAAAGTTGCAAGCCATCCATCCATCAGTGCTGCCACTGAGTTCGGGCCTATCTGTGCCATGTGAATGGGTAATGGGCATCTCAGACAGCGGGTCATGTTTAGTCATGTAACAACTTGCCCGTGCTTTAGCCCAGCAGGTTCCAGGGCTCCAGTCGTCCCTTGGCCAGACATGTGACAAGAGAGTGAGCTGGTTATAATTTATTTCAGCCTTAGCTGTTCTGGTGATGTACCTCCCATGTCTCTCTCTCTCTCTCTCTCTCTCTCTCTCTCTCTCTCTCTCTCTCTCTCTCTCTCGCTCTCTCTCTCTCTCTCTCTCTCTCTCTCTCTCCTATCCATATCCCCACCCCTTCCCCCCTCTCTCTTCTCCATTTTTCTGTCCCCATTGTGCCTACTGTTTTACTCTTATACTCTTATGCTTGTGCTTTCTTTCAAAGTTTTCCTTACCTTTCCTTACCTCCCAAACATTGTCTCTCTACCTTATCTCATTCTCTTTACAACATAATCTGATATTTTTGCACCCATTGTTTAGTATAGGCCACCTGCTATGGCTAAGTGCACTAAGTCCACCATCAGGCAGGCAGCCTAGATCAGTAACTAGACACTGGATGTATGGACCAGTTAGGAGAGAGAGAGAGAGAGAGAGAGAGAGAGAGAGAGAGAGAGAGAGAGAGATAGAAGAGAGAGAAGAGAGAGAAGAGAGAGAGAGGAGAGAGATAGAGAGAGAGAGGAGAGAGATAGAAAGAGAGAGAAGGGAAAAGAAAAGAGAACAAGTGGAAGTGAACAGTCCCAGTGCTGTTACAGGGAAAATCCATCAACATAAATAATTGAGCAGGTCTGTCGGCGGAGTGGAAGGCACATGGAATGGGGATCAGTGCTGGAAAGGCATGAGAAACACTGAGAGAGTTTAGTAGCGACCGGCGATGGTATACGCGGTGTGTGTGTGTGTGTGTGTGTGTGTGTGTGTGTGTGTGTGTGTGTGTGTGTGTGTGTGTGTGTGTGTGTGTGTGTGTGTGTGTGTGTGTGTGTGTGTGTGTGTGTGTGTGTGTGTGTGTGTGTCCATGTGTTTTGTACTGTGTATATATTCCCTGGGGATCATTCTTTTGTCATGGTTAGGACATGGCAGTTGAGAGCAGCAAGAACTATGGGAGTAACATTTCAAGTTCAGCTGCTTAGTTATTATTGTATGTGTATGTGTGTGTTGTTACACAGACAAGTGCAATGCCATAGACAGTGCAAGGTCGTGCAGGATAATCCTCTCTTGAAGCCAAGCACGTCTCTTGACAATGCAAAACAAAACAACAGAAAGGCAAAAAGAAAACACGCATTCAGCTACAAATTTCCAAAATCCAAATGAGGCGATATAGCACCACACATCTAGCCATAAAACAGCGCAAAGGCTTTGTGAGTTTCTTCTCTGAAAACACCATTGAAACTGCCTGGTGAGCCTTTTCATCGTTCCCTCTTTGGAACGTTCTAAAGTTGTGTCTGTGAGATGTGATGTGGGCCATTGACAAAAAGCAGTCGTGATTTCACAAGAAAGAAAAATATAACTGACGATAACGCAGGCCTGAGGAACGACAAAAGAAAACATGGCTGCTTGTGCTATCACCAACCAGATGAACAACTATCTTCCTCATTTCCGTGCAGTGCATACACTACGTTTGTGCCAACCCAACAGGGAACGCTTAATGTTGTTACACAACCATGAACTAGGTCATGAGACTGTAAATTAGCAATGAATTAAATATATATCTGTGGTGAAATATAATCTGTTGTCAGACCAGCTATGTTTAACCCCTTTGCGGCGAGCCTATGTTATAACCTTAGTGTCACCAAAATTGTAAGGACCAAGGCTTAATCTTACTTACCAGCAATGTTGTTATGACGTAGTTGAGTATTTTCAGCAATGAGTGAACGGGCCCGCCGGCTGGCCCCTCTGCACAAAGAGACGTAACTGGTCTTCTGTACCTCATTAAGTTCTTTAGCTCCATAATTTGGATGAAGGAAGGCCCTCTCCATACGTATATGTAGTTGATGTTCAAGCACATAAGATATCTAATCATATGAAAATAAATTAGGGTTTTTTTGCCTTTATTTAACAGGTCAGCTGGAGATGGTGACAGGAAGCGAGTGGTAGGGAGAGACAGGGGGGATCAGCAAAAGACCCAGGCCAGAATCGAACCTGGGTCGCTGGCGTAGCAACCCAGTGCCCTGACGTTTGGCCAAGGCAGGGCCAGCATATGAAATATTTGTATCCTGTATACAAATGTGCATATAAGTTCTTGCGTACCGTATGAGTACTGTATGCTGTGATTGGGGCAGCTGTGGTCTAATGGTTAAGGATTGGAATCGAAAGGTTGCCGCTTTGAATCCCATATCATCCATGACTGAAGTGCCCTTGAGCAAAGCACCCTTCCTTACTCCAGGGACTGTAACCTATACCCTGTACCTAACTGTAAGTTGCTTTGGATAAAAGCTTCAGCTTAGCGTAATGGAATGTAATAACACATTATCTCAGTAAAGGTCTGATGGTGTGTTTTAGCCTGAATACCTTTTTTGTGGTTTGTCCTTCACATCCGTGTCATCTTCTAACATTTAGTCTGACATCATTTGACACCCTTTGACTTTGATCATGATTTTTTCATTTGTGCGGTATTCGCCATGGCTTTAAGCGGTGTTTGCGTGCTCTTGTTGTTGAGTTCCATGTTTGGAGGAGGAGAATAAAGCATGACTTATTCAGGAACCTTGACTTCCTTTTAGTGACATGCACAGTGATAAAAAATGCAGCGTTAATTCAACACTTAGAGAGTTGATTAAACACCTTCATGGGTCCCGGAGTACTCTCTCTGTGCTGAATCAACACTGCATGTTTTATTGTGAAACCAAGCAAAGGATACGTCTGAGAAGTGCAGGGATGCGAACGCTTGACTGTGGAGCCCAAGGCGCAGTGTTTTTCGGGTGGAGAGGGATGTTACACAAGTTTACGAGGGGAGAATAGAGACAGTGACTTCAGAAGCTCATCCCATTGTCACTTGCAACTCTTTGAAATGTGCCGTCCTCTTTATTCTCTCTCTCTCTCTCTCTCTCTCTCTCTCTCTCTCTCTCTCTCTCTCTCTCTCTCTCTCTCTCTCTCTCTCTCTCTTTCTTCCCATTTCTCCATGTTCATCAACTTCCCACCCCCTACCCTTTGCTCCCCTTTTTCAAACACTTCCCCCTCTCTCTTTCTTGTTCTCCTTTGCTGTCGTCCTTGTCCCCCTTATGACGCCTCAATCATTTATCTTGAAAGTCTTTCTGCATGCAGTGTTTTGTCCTCATATTTTGGTAGGGCATAAAAGGGGGATAAACACATAACACAGCCAGGCATTAGACTGTGACGTCAAGGAGAAAGCACAAAGAAAGTAACACACAACACGTGCAGCTCACATACTGTAATTTCTTGTCTGACACACTCCCGAGTTTAAAAACGTTGCCCAGATAAGTGCCAAAGTAAGCACTTTAAAAATGGAACTAGTGCAACTGTATTTATTTATACACCCGTGCACAACAACACACTCACACAGTGAACGAAAGAGTCCAGTCACTAACAGTGCACGAGTAAGGTCTGTCACTCTGTAGACAAGGACCTGGTATGTTTAATATTTGTACACATCGTGGTGTCTGTTCTTTTACACATCTGCATGCATTCACAGGCAGTCAGGCACGCACGCACACACGCAAGCACGCACGCAGGAATACACACTCAAACACATTTTATAGACAGGCCGTCCAAGTAACAGATGTGGACATGGAGCTAATGCACCATGCAACGATATTTTTACACACACTCACACACATGCATGCGTGTGCGCACGCACACACATGCACACACGCACACAAACACACACACACTCACACTCACACACACATACTCTCTCTCTCTCTCTAAACAAAGCAGAGGCAGATGGCAGGCCGCTGTATTGATCCTGACAGGGCTGCCTGCGCTGGGCTGGTCTGGTAGTGAGACGCTGGAAGACAGGGCCAGGGAGTCTGGCCAGCAGAAGAGGAGTCACCTTTATATAGCTGCGCTCCCTCTGTCTCGACTCATCTCTCTCTCTCTCTCTCTCTGTCTCTCTCTCTCTCTCTCTCTCTCTCTCTCTCTCTCTCTCTCTCTCTCTCTCTCTCTCCCTCTCCCTCTCCCTCTCTCTCTCTGGCCTCATCTGTCTCCATGCAGAATGAGAGGAGGAGAGCTGTAGTGTAGTGTTGTGTAGTGCACGTTTGGCTATGGTCCATCTTCTACTCGGCACAAAAAACAACTACAAAACAACAGCTAAAGAGCTCTTGTTCAAAATGCCACTACAAAGTGTCAATTTTCAAAAGTTATTTGCTTCTATTGTGCTTCTCAGTTACCTAATGCCAGTAAAAAATACGCTGATTTGTTGTTGTAAGTGAGAGGTCATTAACCCTGCTCCCATTGTATCTACCTTGAAATCTACCTTTCACAGGTGAAGCATAAATGCACATTTATTTTGTGCAGTGTGCACTTGTGTGTTGTGGATTGCTGTGTCACAATCCCAATGGGTGTTGGAGTTTCCCAGGTGGGTTTTTTCGAAATGAAATTAAAAAATGCATTTTAATGGCTTTTAGGCCTCTTCAATTGTAGTGTACACTGGAACTTTCTTTACTTTTAGATCCTGTCTTGGTTGAGTACCATAGTTCTTGTCAGCTGAGCAGTAGCTTTGCCAGAGCCCCTTACGGACTGGACCTGAGTGCTGTATATTTCTATGGACATGAAATAGTCATGAAAGAGAGAGGGCCGGGTAATGGCATGCTGCAGTGTTGTTATGGCATGGTTTTTTTTCTTTGCACTGCGGTAGGTACTGTATACATACGATACAGCCATCTACCCCGACCTAAAGGAAGTCTCGGTAAACACTTTGGATGTAACATACTTCCCATTTTTGCCATTCACATTGGCATTTTTGGAAATGAATGTGTATGCATGAGCTCTCTCTCTCTCTCTCTCTCTCTCTCTCTCTCTCTCTCTCTCTCTCTCTCTCTCTCTCTCTCTCTCTCTCTCTCACTTTTTTCTCTCTTTGGCTATGAAACGTCTATCTATGGGTGTGTTTCGTTCATATGCTCTCGTGATATTCCTCATCCTAACGGTTGAAGAGTTAGGATAAAGTGTGATGCGATCAGACCAGGAGTTTCAAAGGTTAATGTGACTGTGTTCACGCTTCTGAAGTTGTTGTTGTTTTGTTCTGGTGTGTGTTTGTACTTAGATGAGCGAGAGGCGGTGCAGAAGAAGACCTTCACCAAGTGGGTAAACTCCATCTTGGCCAGGGTGTCCTGCCGAATCTCAGATCTTTATCTGGACCTCAGGGATGGACGCATGCTCATCAAACTGCTGGAGGTCCTCTCGGGAGAACGCCTGGTGAGTTACAGCAGTCAGAGATTGTGTGTGTGTGTGTGTGTGTGTGTGTGTGTGTGTGTGTGTGTGTGTGTGTGTGTGTGTGTGTGTGTGTGTGTGTGTGTGTGTGTGTGTGTGTGTGTGTGTGTGTGTGTGTGTGTGTGTGTGTGTGTGTGTGTGTGTGTGTGTGTGAGAGAGAGAGAGAGAATCTGCGTATTTAGTTGTGTTTAAAGTAAGCAATTTGCCTGATGTGTTTGCTAGTTTCTTTTCACTTTGTGGACACTTCTCTGACCTCGCAGCATTAGGATTTGTTCGCTCTGCATTAGGATTGTACTTTTTAAATGTAATCAATTGCTGCTGTGTGGTTGTGACATATGTAACGTGCTGACCACAAATAGACAAATGGTCATGGATTCGCCTTTGTTCTCTGATTGGCATTATTATTATACTTCCTAGTTTTTGAACAGTCAGAAACTGTGCCGATACCTGAAATTTAGCTGTGGCACTAGCTGGCAAGAGCAAGGTGAATCATAATCATAGTGGTTAATCTATTAATACATGGCCAGTTACAACTTTGCTGTTGTCAGAGTGGCTATGACTTAATTGTAATGTATTACCAAAGACTGTGTGTAAGGTCACAGTAGTCTCTCTCTCTCTCTCTCTCTCCTCTTTCTCTCTCTCTCTCTCTCTCTCTCTCTCTCTCTCTCTCTCTCTCTCTAAAACCACTTTCTCTAACCACACTCTCTGTCTGTTGTTTTTTTTTTCCTCAGCCCAAGCCCACTAAGGGCCGTATGCGTATCCACTGCCTGGAGAATGTGGATAAGGCGCTGCAGTTCCTCCGAGAGCAGCGTGTGCACCTGGAGAACATGGGCTCCCACGACATCGTCGACGGCAACCACCGCCTCATCCTGGGCCTCATCTGGACCATCATCCTCCGCTTCCAGGTACGTAGTGGGTCTAACCTAACCAGGCCGTGCCCTCCTAGTTACGCAACAGCTTCAGCACCTAGTCAGGCCAGGAGCAATACAAATATCGTTTCTGAGCTCCTGAAAAGTTGGGAACTCCTCCCATTTCGCCGGGATGCAAACAACCAGTAGCAAACCAAGGGAGCCGTTTGGGAAATGTTAATTGCTATGCCCTTGGTCAGACTAAGTCTCAAAGAGATTTGAAAGTCGGTGATAATCAGGCTAGGTCTAACCCTAATCATAACTCTGATACTCCACTTCCAGGTCAGTAGTGGGTCTAACCCTAATCATAACCCTGATACTCCAGATCCCGATACGTAGTAGGTCTAACCCACCTTTCATCCTTTGGTCCTGTTGCCATATACACTGTAAAACTTTGCAAGCCTGTTAAATGTAAAAAGGTAAGTTGCACTGCTGCCTTAAGTTTGTAAGTTAATTCAACTCTAGTACATTTACAAATTTAAGGCAGTAGAGCAACTTACTTTTTTACATTTAACTGGCTATTATGTTTTACAGTGTAATACAGAAAGGGCATCATGAAATGTGTTAAATGTAACACCAAGTTTTAGCTGGAAGTCTCCACTATTTGTTTATTCCCACGTGTACTGTACAACGCCATGTACCAACCTGTCATGTGACAGATGAGATTTGGGGGTGGGTTTGGTCTGTGCTCAATTTCCTATTTCACACACACACACACACACACACACACACACACACACACACACACACACACACACACACACACACACACACACACACACACACACACACACACACACACACACACACACACACACACACACACACACACTGTGCTATGCTAGTACTGATCCTAATGTATTATGCAAATATGTAACCATGTTTCAGGGCAGTGTACTGTATGTCTCTTATTGCCAGTAGCATTTAACACTGGACTGTTATAGCAGTTGTGGAGCTATAATAAGTCCTCAGTGGTGTACTGTAGTATATCGGTGTGGCACACTAGTAAAAGTGAGTATGTAATTCCAGAAGCTATATATTAGTAGTTGCATTAACGGGACATATACGATATATATTAACGCTCTGGTGTTAGACTGATGTCGTTAGTTGATTTTCCATACAATGCTGTACAATATAGTATTTGCACATGATTTAGGAACCTATATCTTTGATAGAATATGGTTTCAAGACAGCTATAGTACCTTTCGTGTACAGGATTTTGTTAATAAAATGTTTCCAAATATTTTAAAACAATGCAGATACAGTATTTATTTGTGACTTTCTGAAGCGCCACATTCGTTTAAGAGAAAGAAACGATGCATTTTAACTCAGCCTCAGTTTGTATGCAAATTTACTTGACAGCATCTGAAGCAGCTGAACTGTACCTGTACCCACAGTATGTGCAAGTGATTTCGTCTAAAATCTTTATCGCTGCTGTGATAGATGACAGGATTATGTCTTGTTTGTGTCGTATCACACGTGTGCCGTGATGGGACGCGTGGCGTTTTTCTCTTGTGCCGTGCCTGTCTGAAGTTTACGCCTTTTATGTTGCCTTCGCTGGTGGTTTGTGGGTACCGGCGAATATCTATTTTTAATCTCTTGATTTGACAGCGTCTTTGGTATTTTTAGATTTTGCTAGTTCAAACAATATGGTCGCTTGCATTATTCAGTTCTTCCAAATAGGAGAGGCACGGGAAGGCAGTTGACTGTTCTGTTTTTTTCCCCCTTCCGCCTCTCTTCCTGTTTCTTGTCCAGCAAGTCAGGAACAAACTGCAGACGAAACGAAAGAAAGAAAGAAAGAAAAAAAAAACAGACGATAAAGTAAAGAGAGAAAATTCCAGAGAAAAGGAGCAGCGGTCCTAAATATAGCTTTCTCTCAATATCTCCATCTCTCCCCCCCAGAGATGATTTGCCTCTGTGTGGATCAAGATGCTCCAGTTAACGGGGTGGATACATGGGAAATGAGCAGCCTTGCAATAATTAGCTTGCGTATTAATTGGCTAAATTGTTTTTGCCGAGATGAGACACTAATGACTCAGCTAGTGTTCTGAATCCGAACCCTTTCCAACAGGAGCCAGAAACAGCCACTGTTCCGTATGATGGAACCGTCCTGTATTATGTTGTTTACTTTATGAGGAGTTTATGCTACACTGTTAGACAGCTCTAACAGTTGTCGAATCACTTTTTTTCATCTGTTTTATGGCGCTTTGCATCGCAGGCATTTTCACTTCCCCTCACCAGCGCCTTGTGATTTATGATTCAAAATGCACAGTGATTCAGTTCCGAAGATTGTGTTGTGCAGATCCAATGGCAAGGAGCAAGGCAAAAAATTAGTCCAAAATCCAGTCTGTTCAAAAAGCATTGCATACTAAAAGAAAACATAACTTCCTTGGCAGAGGTAACAATGAACATTGAACAAGAAAAGAAAACCTCTCACACTACAAAACACCGGATATTGTCGCGCTGTACTACAGTTCACTTAGCAATGGGACTACTATAGTAAATGAACACCAATAGATTGTATTACATCCAGTTCAGCAAGGCGTTCTCTGGGAAAGGTCCTCTGATCCTATGACATTGAGACACCGTCTGACAGTATGTTTGTCTGCCACTCCCACAGGCTTCAGACCTGAGGAGTATGCTAAGAAGCTGGTTCAGGAGTAAACCAAGTTAAGTTAAGAGGTAAATCATCTAATAGAAGAGCCTGGAGTCCTCATTTTCTTAAGTAAATGAGAACTCTAGGCTCTTCTATTAGATGATTTACCTCTTAACTTAACCTAGTTGACCCCTGAACCAGCTTCTTAGTATAGTCCCCTGTTATCTGTGCTCCTCCAACACCTTAATCACTTGACTCATGTCTTCTTTTGGATATAATCGTCTGCTAAGTACACGATAATGTAATGTGTGGTGATGATGGTTAGTGATGCAGCATAGCAAAGCGTTTTCATCTGTCTCCTCGATCTTTGTTTATGCCTTGTTGTTGTTGGCGTCTGCCCACAGATCCAGGACATCATTTTGGAGACGGGGCCGGCCGACCAGAAGGAGACGTACTCGGCCAAGGACGCGCTGCTGCTCTGGTGCCAGATGAAGACGGCAGGGTATGGACGCTGACACACTGACCAGCCCACCGACACCCACCCACTGGCCACCGATCAATGACCACTGATCAGCTAACACACACACACATGCACGCAGAGACACAAACACATGCAGGCACACAAACACATAAACACAACCACAGCTGCACGCATGCACGCACGCACGCACGCACGCACGCACGCACGCACGCACGCACACACACACACACACACACACACACACACACACACACACACACACACACACACACACACACACACACACCTGTGAGTGCTCACCTTGCAGAAGCATGCCATGGATAAACAGACGGCCACACACACAGAGGCAGACACACATGTGCACACACACACAACCACAGCCAAGCACACACCTCACTCAGGCATAAACACACACACACACACACACACACACACACACACACACACACACACACACACACACACACACACACACACACACACACACACACACACACACACACACACACACACACACACACACACACGTGCACAGCCCACACGCTGTTACACACACCCACCCTCCCTGAGTCTGACCTTCCTGAGAGTCATGTGGATCAGTTTCAGTGTAGGATGCTGTGGCAAACAGACACACTAATGGCATCACAGAGTCATGCATTTGCTAACTGAAATGATAATATAAGCGTTTGTGTCACGGTAATAACGATGTAATGACATTGTTTAACCAGACTCATAAAGATTCTGTTTCATCGTCTAGGTACCCGAATGTGAACATCACCAACTTCACAACCAGCTGGAAGGACGGTCTGGCGTTCAACGCGCTCATTCACAAGCATAGGTAAGCATCACAAGGAGAAAATACTTACCACGATACAGAGAGACGACCTGGTCTGCATAGTACCCCCGCTCTGTCTCTGTCACTTTTCTGATTTTGCTCTGTTTCACAGACCGCAATCATATGATACCTTTACTATCATGTTCAGTTATTTTGTTGTGTTTGTTGATCCACTACACAACCTAGACTCTCTCTCTCTCTCTCTCTCTCTCTCTCTCTCTCTCTCTCTCTCTCTCTCTCTCTCTCTCTCTCTCTCTCTCTCTCTCTCTCTCTCTCGCTCTCTCTATCTCTCTCTCTCTCTCTCTCTCTCTCTCTCTCTCTCTCTCCTCTCATCCTCATGGTCTGACCCTCCTCTGTGTCCTTGTGCCACAGGCCAGATCTGGTGGACTATGTGAAGCTGCAGAAGTCCAACCCCACACACAACCTGCAGAACGCCTTCAATGTGGCCGAGTCAAAGCTGGGCGTGACCAAACTCCTGGACCCCGAAGGCAAGTCACCTGTCTCTTTGCTTGTCTTACCTTTACCATCACCTGTTACCTGTTTATTTATCATCAGAGACACTTGTCTTAATTCATCAATAGCCACTTGTCTTAATCTGTTCAGCTTTATAGGGATCGTTATTGATATCCAATGAAAAAGTTTATGATATGAGTTCTCAATGCAGTGCAATTTAACACAATATTTTTCACAATTTGTAAATGTAAATGTTGGGTATGTATATAAATTAATGTAATGTGAGCTTATTTATTCATCTGTTGTGTAAAAAATAAGAATACGCCTTGTCATAATGTTGCTGTTATCTGTATCCCAATAACCAAGCTGTAGATGTAAGATGTAAGATGTAAAGATGTCTTACTTACGAGTCTGTGTAATGTTGTGGTGGTGTTTTACTATGATATTAAAGATGTTTCATTGAATAGAAAGGTGTTCCACTGGTGTAAGAGAGTTCTTTTGCTTGCAGATTAACTCGTTTAGACATAGCTTTGTAAATGTGCTGTTGAATGGCAACAACCAAGTCGTAATGTATTACTTAAGTCTTAAGACCTTGTTTTATGTCATAGTAGTGTGATACTATGATAACTTACTTTTCGATGACTGTTACAGCATGTCACTGGAGGTACAGTGTGAATTATGGGCCTAGAGTGGAAATGTAACATGGTGTTAACATGGGACTTCTGTCTCCTGCAGATGTGTTCACAGAGAATCCGGATGAGAAGTCCATCATCACGTATGTCGTGGCCTTCTACCACTATTTCTCCAAAATGAAGGCCCTGGCTGTGGAAGGCAAGAGAGTTGGAAAGGTGAGGGTTCGACAGAAAGATGACTGTCCTCTCAGTTTTACCATAGAGTGACATCATTTTCACACTAATTAAGTAAAACAAATATAGTATGAAAATGGTGTTCCTTTGAGCATCACATTCATTTATTAAATGATTAAATAAAAAATATTGTGATTGAAATTCCAATGCCAGATGTTCACTTAGATATCCTGCAACAAATCATTTAACCATCTAATGACTTACCAAGATGATTCAGTAAACGTTCCATTTTGCAGCTTTAAAGATTAGCAAGATGATGAATTGTCTGCCCCTACTCTAGGTCCTGGATAATGCTATTGAAACCGAGAAGATGATTGAGAAGTATGACACCCTTGCCTCAGACCTCCTCATCTGGATCGAGCAGACCATTGTTGTCCTCAACAACCGCAAGCTGGCCAACTCCCTCAGCGGAGTGCAACAGCAGCTACAAGCTTTCAACTCCTACCGTACCGTGGAGAAACCCCCCAAGTAAGAGCACTTAAAGTACCTTCAGAGAAGAACATTGCAACTTCATTCCTATGCTTTTTGTCAATATTTTCTCAGCTATTAGAGGGAACTCCCTGGAATAAGAGAGTAGAGAGAGCTTGTCAGAATAAGAGAGCGCTTGTCAAATACATTCAAGTTTAACAGAGAAACACCTGAGAGATCTTAGTTTCTGAGAACTTTCAGGATTATTTATCCATCATTTCTAAAGCATGGTGTATGTTATTGTCAAACTTTCTCAAACTCGGGTTGTAGAGTTATTTGCCTTAGCCCTGCTCCAATACCGGTAACTTGTTCCAATTCAAACCGTTTAAAACTGAACATGTCGGTTAAGCAAGTTTTAGCTCAGTCCTGATGAGAAAACAGGATGGATGATTCTGTCTTGGTAACATTTGGTCTTGAAGCTCTGATATCATTGGTCAAAAGTGTAAAGAACACCACAGGGTATTTCAGAAAAATACTGCACATAACCTTCATAGTTTGGAAATATCTAAGCTTCTAAGCATAATTAAGGAAATATTTGTTATTTAAAATGCTTGTGTTCATGTCTGTACAGGAAGACCCGTTCATCATGTTGCATGTTGACAGTACACAGTTTGAAGTGCGCTGTGCAGACAGTATTACAGTAGCGCAGCACTGTTCTAAATTTGAGCAGAGATTCCAATCATGTGTGTTAACAGTAACAAGAGTCGCTTCAGGAATCCTGTGGGCATGCCGAAACCAACATCAGGTTTCACTGTATAGAGTGCATTGGGTTTTGAATAAGATGCGATTTTATAAATAAAACGGGCCACCACAGTCTCCGAGTGACATTCCCCGAAATATTGTTCAGTCTACTGAGCATCACAGCCAGTTAGTCGTGAATCTTTTAGGCTTTCTCCCCCAGAAAAGTAGCCGCTAAACATAGTAGGGGACTGGAATAATTCAGAGTATATATTTTTCCACTAGAGCCAAAGTTAACCCAAGCAAAGCCTACGTTATGCTGGATCCGTCTGGAAACAGTTCAAAAAATAGGCACCAGCTGACTACTATCTGTGTCTTGTCTCTGACTCATCTGATTACAACACTGCTATAGTAGGGTAACTAAGCACTTAACCCCTTAAGACGCGGCTTTATACATTTGTTGTTACCAGTATGGTAATGACCAAGTCATGGTGCATTACTAAAGGGCCTGTGTTGTGTCATAGTATTGTAGTGCTATGGTAGGTACATTTCAATGACTATTATAGCGTGACACTGGAGGTACGGCGCGCATTAAGGGGTTAAATGACCCAGGGCACAATGTTGGGCACCCCTGGACCCTGATCAAGACCACAAAAAAATATTTGTTTATTTATTAATTTTAAAGGACTGCCTATCAAAAACACTCCTAAATTACTCTCTGGTGCACAATGTTGGGTACCCCTGCCTTAGACCTAAAAAAGCTTTTTTGTTGTTTTTTAAAGAAGGCACCAGCTGACTTGGGTGTCTTGTCCGTGTCTCATCTCTCTCTCTCGTAGTGACAATGGTGGGCAGGTTCTAAGAAAAGAATAGGCACCAAGCTGATTCCTACCTGTGTTTTGGCTGTGTCTCGTCTGATTAAAACACTGATAAAGTGTTATCTGGTGACACAATGTTGGGGATCCTTGGACTAGACAGAAAGGTTTTGGTTTTTAAAAGCCACCAGTTGACTTCTACCTGTGTCTGTGTCTTGGCTCTGAAGCTGTTTACATGTACAGGTATATGGATATTTTTGAAAACGCATTGGTTTTGGCCTCCCCTTTACACGTAAACAGAGTTTTACAATCACATTTTAAAACTCAGTTAAAAAAAAAAAAAATCCCATTTAGGGTAATAAAAGCACCTGTCCCAATGTGTGTAATAGCGTTGCACCGATACCATTTCTTAGCCCCGATACCGATACCCGATACCTGATTGTGCAGTATCGGCCGATACCGATACCATACCGATACTACTCTGTTCGAAATTTATATACAGTATATATATGAAAAGTTATATAGGCTACTACTTGGATGTAACATCATTGCTATTATGGCTTTGTATCGGTGCCCTATTTGTTGGTATCGGCCGATACCGATACCACCATTTTAGTGCAGTATCGGGGCCCCTGCCGATACTGGTATCGGTATCGGTGCAACACTAGTGTGTAACCAGCACCTTTGTCTCACTGTGGCTACGATGTGCAGGTTTCAGGAGAAGGGCAATCTGGAGGTCCTGCTCTTCACCATCCAGAGCCGCATGAGGGCCAACAACCAGCGCGTCTACACCCCCAAAGACGGCAAGCTCGTGGGGGACATCAACAGGGTGAGAGCCGGCAGCACAGCAGCACCTCCAGCATTGTCATTTCAAGCTCCAGTACAGAAATAAACATCCAGCTACTGCATGGCCAATGTGTTCAGCTATGGCCAATTGTTTTTTCTATTCATGGTACTTTAATTGGATGTGTCTATGTTTCCTAAACCTTGTTGCTGAGTCACCCCCCTTTCTGTGCGTGCGTGTGTGTGTGTTTGTGTGGTTTTGTGTGTATGTGTGTGCCGTACCATATATGCGTGTGTGTGTGTGTGTGTGTGTGTGTGTGTGTGTGTGTGTGTGTGTGTGTGTGTGTGTGTGTGTGTGTGTGTGTGTGTGTGTGTGTGTGTGTGTGTGTGTATGTATGTGTACATGCATGCGTGCGTGCGTGCGTGCGTGTGTGTGTGTGTGCGCGCGTGTGTGCGCGCGCGCGCGCGCGTGTGTGTGTGTGTGTGTACGTGTGTACGTGTGTGTGTGTACGTGTGTGTGTGTCCGCAGGCGTGGGAGCGTCTGGAGCGTGCGGAGCATGAACGCGAGCGCGTGCTGAGGGACGAGCTGATCAGGCAGGAGAAGCTGGAGCAGATGGCACGCCGCTTCGACAGGAAGGCCGCCATGAGGGAGACATGGATACTGGAGAACCAGAGACTAGTGTCACAGGTACACACACACACACACACACACACACACACACACACACACACACACACACACACACACACACACACACACACACACCAGAGATTCCCAAGCCTCCCCACATGCATGCACACAACACAAACTGAGAACTTGTGTAACAAAGTCACACGAGCTTGCAAACACACAGAGAGTACAAAGACATTTGTAAACACTGGCACATACACATATGCACACAGTACAGGTCTAGGTCTTTGAACAAGTCTTAAAATTGATGAATATTATTTCAAACTCAGTGAGTGCGTGGGGTGTAAAATACACCTTAATAAGGCAGAGCAGTGCATACAGACACTTCCATTTCACCTAGATAACATTTGAAAATTTGTGCCCAGCAATGTAAATATTTAAGACTTCTAGTCTGTGACCCTCGCCACCTTTGTCAATTTCATAGCTCTCTCTGTGGGTGCTGTAGCTCTCCAGGCTGGTCTGTTTACCCCTGCTAGACACCTGGCATTAAATCTGTTTCCTTTCATTTGCCTCTGCTTCTCATCACAGCCCATTCCCAGGGTTTCCTCCAGCGCCATAGGCCTGCACACAGATAGGGACGAGGTGGTGCTAAAGCACCTGCCCCTTTGCCCTACAGGACACAATTATACATTGTGCATACATAATTTTATACAATATCATATATAATATGTATGTAGTAATATAAATATGTAGTAACTTAAGGCACCCAGAAGTTCTACAAATTCAGGATACAGATACAGACAAACAGGATAGGGGGGACATTTTAGCATCTATTGGTGTGTGTTTAAGGCAAGGCTAATCACACCCCTCGTTTCCTGTTCTCCATTCCTATTTTCTATCGGCAGGGCTAATCACACCCATCACTTGCTCCCCCATTCCCCACCACGACAACTTCGTACGACCTGACTTCACAGAGTAGGCATTCTAGCTACAAAAATCTAATTCTAGCAGGATAGGCAGTATACTTGCTACAAAATGTCAAGTTTTATCAGGATAGGGGACCAATTTTGAGTGTTCCTATCGGCAGGGCCTAATCACACCCCTCATTTACTCCCCCGTTCCTCATACAGGACAACTACGGCTACAAACTGACTTCACAGAGTACTCTGGCCATGCATACTAGATTCAAGATTCAAGATTCTTTTAATAGTCCCGAAGGAAATTTGTCTTGGACATACATAGCTGCCACATATACACAACATACACATGACGCCAAAAAACAAAAACAACAATAAACACACACATACATAGAAACACTCAAGTGCATATCCACCACAGCCCACCACCCACATACATGGCATTACAGGATGGTAGTTGTTAATGACCTGCGTTCAGTAGGTTAACAGAAACAGGGACAAAAGAAAACCTATACCTATTCAAAAACCTTTTCTTGTTTTTAACTGGTACTCTGAATCGCCTGCCAGAGGGTAGCAGCTCATATTCTGGGTACAAAATTTAAAATTCTAGCAGGACAGGGGACCAATTTCGAGCATTCCTATTGGCAGGGCTAATGACACCTTTAACTCACTCATCTAAATCCCCACACAGGACAACTTGGGCTACGATCTGAGTAGGCTACGATCTGACACTAGCTACATAATATCAAATTCTAGCAGGGATAGGGGACCAATTTTGTGCATTTCTGTCGGCAGGGATAATCACACCCCTCACTCACTCTCCAAAAGCCAAAGCCAAAGCAGGAGTCAGGATTCAGTGGCAGTGTGTGATTGCGGCCTTATGTCCCAGCCGGGACGAAGAGGATAAGTAAGTAAGTAACTCTCTCCCCTATCCCCCACGCAGGACAACTTTGGCTACGACCTGCCGGCGGTGGAGGCGGCCAATAAGAAGCACGAGGCCATCGAGACGGACATCGCGGCCTACGAGGAGCGCGTGCTGGCCTTGCTGGCCATGTCCCAGGAGCTGGAGGCCGAGCGCTACCACGACGCCAAGCGCATCGACGCGCGCAAGGACAACATCCTGCGGCTGTGGGAGTACCTGCAGGAGCTGCTGAAGGCCAGGAGGGGGCGCCTGGAGAAGAACCTCACGCTGCAGCGCATCTTCCAGGAGATGCTCTACATCATCAACTGGATGGACGAGATGAAGGTGTGTGTGTGTGTGTATGTGTGTGTGTGTGTGTGTGTGTGTGTGTGTGTGTGTGTGTGTGTGTGTGTGTGTGTGTGTGTGTGTGTGTGTATGTGTGTGTGTGTGTGTGAAATGGGAGCTGGTTGTTATTGTCGTTGTAGTTGTCGTGTATGTGTGTGATTTTGTGTGTGTGTGTGTGTGTGTGTGTGTGTGTGTGTGTGTGTGTGTGTGTGTGTGTGTGTGTACATGTGTCGGAGGGAGAAGAAGAGAGAGAAACGAGTGTGGAGTAAGAGGTGTGTGTGTGTGTGTGTGCTTGTGTGCTTGTGTGCTTGTGTGCGTGTGTGTGTGTGCGCGCGCGTGTGTGTGCGCGTGTTTGTGTACGCGTGTGCGTGCATGTGCAATAATGTGTTTGTGTGGGTAGTAAGAGTGTTGGTTAAAATGGATTTGTTGTAATCAACTGGGCTGCTTTTCTCCTCCTTCTCTTTGGACAAAAGCTGAAACATGATATTAAAGCAAAAAAAAAATTGATCTGTTTACAACTAAACTCTTTTCACTAACCTGGATTAAATACGTAGAATCTTCAGACGTGTAAGAGAGCAAAGACTCAACATGGAGGAGAGAGATCTCGTGGAGCCCACTGATCAATCTTTCAGTCTCTGCTCCTCGTTATGTTCTACTGAGAATCAGGACAGCCGAGTCAGCAGATGAGTAGGACTGATGCATGGAGTGCTGTGCGCTCCATCTCTTTGAGTGTCGAGACGCCTCTTAGACGCTATCAGCAAATGAGAACAAAATGAAGGCCTGTTTGAGAGGCAGGAAGAGTGAAACGACCCCTCAGGCTCCTTTCAGCAATCTTGGCATAAAATGATGCATGCAGAAATAAGTTTAAAGAATGAGAGTGTGATGGCTTGTGAGGCGATCTCTGCAAACATAAATGAAAATGTTATGTATACAATCAGGAGTGCGTTTCTCAAAAGCATAGTTGCTAGCCAGTTAGCAACTTGGGTCGTTGCCAATGGGAAATTGCATTATAAACAACAAAGTAGCTAACATAGTTAGCAACTATGGTTTTGAGAAATGCACCCCAGAATTGTTTAACCCTCTGAGGTCTAAGGCCTTTCAGAGGCTTTTAGGCTGCTTGCACCACCCTGACATTTTCAAGTATTTTCAACTAACAGTAAGCATCTATGCAAAAGTGGAATATATGGTTGTATTGTGAAAAGCCTGACAAGAAATAATCTGAAAAAAAATGGATGTCATACAAACATGTTTTATTTAAATTGAGTATAAACACAACTGTACAAAAAACAGGTTTCAGAGGTCTTCAAAAAGTTCAAGAAAACACACAATAAATATATCTAGCCAAGACTTCTGAAGTTTGAATCTTGTAAACAAATGTGTTGGCAGCATAAAAGTGAAAAGGGCATTTAGAAATGTTTTGTTGTTTTCATACAAAATGCAAAAAAGAATGACTATGTCACTGCCACTGCCTGTCTCATTTGAATACTAATGAGATAGGTGTGAACAAACCTCTAATGGCCCACACCCCCCTGTCAATCCCCATGTGCTCTGATAGCCCCAACCCCCCTGTCACTCTACGTCTGCTGTGTTTACCCTACCTGAAAGGGGCGTGTTGTCACCTCTGAATAGCCACTCAAGCACCGGTACTTTACATGTGAATAGCTATAGGTGTGGCTGCTACAGGCAGAGAGTACAGAATATGCGAAGATTTCTTTTCACTTTCTTTAAATTGGGCCAGCTATATAATTTATTTAATATATATATATATTTGAAATCTGAGGTTTCTAATTGTGTAACTTATGTGTTTCAATGACAAAAACTCACAGAGTTACAGATTTGTTTTTGGAGACATGTCAAATTGCCCTCTCAAGGGCAATTAGACCTCTATGGGTTAAAGAATTATTAGGGAACTAAACCGCAAACTTGGAGATAAAAGAGATGTATTTCTGGTGGAAGAATAGTTTCAAGTGCTCAGTGTTCTTGAGGGCCCTCAAGAAACAATGTGGTGACCCACTTCACCTTCTTGCATACAACAGTGTTATGAAACCACTGTCAGTGTTATTATTAGATGGTTTACATTCACAATAAGACAATGTATGGCCTAATAATACCCTCAGTACCATAATAAAACGGAATTCAGGCTGTTCCTGTATCAGTAATGATAATATACTGTTTTGACCTTAAGATCCACATCCAGAGTCAGCTTTGGTATTTTCTTCCCAAAACAGACCTCTAAATCCTTACACTAGCACAGTTTTTGCTGAATCCCGATTCTTGTGTTTCCTGGCAAAAGGCCTCCTCTTTCTTCCTTTGTTCCTTTATTCCTGTATTCCTGTCTTCCTTTCCCTTTCTTTCTTTCTTTCTTTCTTTCTTTCTTTCTTTCTTTCTTTCTTTCTTTCTTTCTTTCTTTCTTTCTTTCTTTCGTTCTCTGTACCAGTAAACCCATAACACTCACCCTTTGCTTCCTTCTCTCCCTCTCTCCCCCCTCCATAAACCCTTCTACCCTCTTCTCTCCTTCTCTGGTTCCCTCTCTTTCTCACTTTCTTTATTTGCTCCCTCAACCATGCCCTCTTCTCCTGGTCCCCTTTCTTTCTTTCTTTCTTTCTTTCTTTCTTTCTTTCTTTCTTTCTTTCTTTCTTTACTTCCTCCCTCCCCTTTCTCTTCCCTCCCCTCTCTCTCTCTCCATCACGTCCTCCTCTCCCTCTCCTCCCTCTCTCTCTCTCTCTCTCTCTCCATCACGTCCTCCTCTCCCTCTCCTCCCTCTCTCTCTCTCTCTCTCCGCCACCTCCTTTTCTCTCTCTCCTCCTCTCCATGTCCCCAGGCACGGCTGCTGTCCCCAGACTTCGGTAAGCACTTGCTGGAGGTGGAGGATCTGCTTCAGAAGCATGCACTGGTGGAGGCTGACATCGGCGTGCAGGCCGAGAGGGTGCGCTCCGCCAACGCAGCTGCACTCAAGTTCGCCAACGGGGACAGTAAGTAGTACTGTACAGAGACTTGGTGGACATAATTCACACACGAATCAGAAATGCTGCTTGGCTTTACATTGCAGGGAATATGGGGATAATGTGTGAGTAAAAAAAGAAGGCAAACATTTGGTACCTAAGGACACGTTCTTTTAAGTACTGTTTTATAGGGACAGTGAGTGCAAAGGGACAGGGGTGGAGGGGCAGACACTTAGTCAGTTGACATAATTCACACACAGATGGGAAATGCATTCTGTTACAGTAGAGGTTTCGGTTGTGGGAAGAGGGGGATACTGTTTGAAGGAAAACGAAGGAAAACTTTGGCATCTAAGGACATGGCCCCTTGTGTAGAAAAGACACTACCTTTTCTCATGTCTTACTTGTACAGTTCATCACTTAATACATATGAACATAAGTTCAATATGAAAAGGGTTTTTCATAGATACCGGTACTTCATATTAGAAATACAGCTGCCAGCTGAACTTTGTGAGAACATTTCAGGCCCTCCAACCTTTCTTCAGATCTGAACCTTTATTGTAATGAATCGAAAATCACTGAGAGCAAAACGGTAGTTTAAGTAGATGTTCTCTCACACAATCAACAGTTACCCTGTGCTTTGTATGTTCTTTTAATTTTTTTACAGTGGGTGCGCTCTTATGATATTGTGGACCGGCATCTAAACGAATATTAATGCAAATATCAGTGCCAACACAGGAAAACTTTCTGTGCTACTTCTTTCCCCTCACACCCTGTGAAACTATGGTATAAATATACTGGCTATAAGCCATGTGAACCCCAGGTGTTGATTACGGTGGTGGCCACAAGCCACAGGCCACAAGCCCCGCAACCTCCAGGTATGAGTATCAATATCAGTACCTTACCATACCACTTTCCTCCCTTCCTTCCTCCCCTTGTGAACCAGGCTACAAGCCGTGCGACCCGCAGGTGATCCGCGACCGCGTGCAGCACCTGGACCTGTGCTACCAGGAGCTGGTGTCGCTGGCCAACCAGCGCAAGGCGCGGCTGGAGCAGTCGCGCCGCCTCTGGAACTTCTTCTGGGAGACGGCGGAGCTGGAGAGCTGGATCCGGGAGAAGGAGCACATCTTCAGCTCGCTGGACTACGGCAAGGACCTGACCAGCGTGCTGGTGCTGCAGGCCAAGCACGGGGCCTTCGAGGACGAGCTCGGGGCACGACGCGCCCACATGCAGGAGGTCATGGACGAGGGGGAGAAGATGGTGGACGGGAAGCACTTTGGTGCAGCCAAGGTATACAGCACATTACATTACATTACATTTAGCTGTTATCCAAAGCGACTTACAGTTATTTACAGAGTATATTGGTTACAGTCCCTGAAGCAATGTGGGATTAGGTGCCTTGTTCAAAGGCACTTCAGCCACGGATAGAGGTGTAGGTGAGGATGATTGGATTCGAACCTGCAACCCTCTGATCTTAAGTCAACCTCTTTAACCACTAGGCGACGTGTTCCCCAGTACATACATGTGCATACACATGTGCAGCCATGAGTATTTTGAAGCAAAAGTTGTCATTGTGATTATTTTTAAGTGGGCAGCTTTGTCCTTATCGTTAGGGAGTCATTTGTGGAGTCTGAAGGTTGCATTTGAATCCATCCTATCCTTGGCTGATGTGCACTTGAGCAAGGCACCAAACCCAACAGGGACTCTAGGGACTGTAACCAGCACCCTGTACCTAAGCAACTGAGTCACTTTGAATGAAAGTGTCACATGATGATAATTATGATGAAGGTGATGATGATGATGATGATGATGATTATCATTATCAATATCATTATCAATATCATTATTATCGGGGCGCTGTGGCGCAGCGCGCTAAGCCTCCCACATTTGGGCTTGCATGCCCATGGGGACCCCGGTTCGAATCCGGATGGGGTCATTTCCCAATCCTACCCCATCTCTCTCCACATTCACTTCCTGTCACTCTCCACTGTCCTATCTGCAATAAAGGCAAAAAAGCCCATAAAATAAAATAAAAAAATATCATTATTATTATTTTTTGCTTAGGTACAGACACGCATGGATGACGTGAAACGACAGTGGCAGCAGCTGGAGGAGCTGGCAGCCTTCCGTACGCGTAACCTCCGCGACACCCAGCGCTTCTTCCAGCTGCAGGGGGATGCCGACGACTTCCGTGCCTGGCTCCAGGATGCTGCACGAGAGGTGAGAGAATCAGAATATTGATGAAGGTGTGTGTGTGTGTGGAGGAGGTGTGAATACTCATGCCCCAAAGTGCTGATCTTGAGGATTGTCTTAACCCCTTAAGACACGGCATTATGAATGAGCTGTTACCAGCATGGCAATGACCAAGTCGTAATGTATTACTAAAGGCCCTGTGCACTGTCATAGTAGTGTAGTACTATAGTAGTTACTTTTCCATGTCTATTACAGCGTGCCACAGGAGGTACGGCGTGCATTAAGGGGCTACAGTGTCTTTTGACCTCCGCTCTTGGGCAGCACCCTTCTGTGGCCTCATTTCGTGTTACCTCCCTTCCTGTTAGGGCCTTTAAGCATGGGCTCTACTTCTCTTCTGTTGTAATCACACACTGCATTTGGTTTGCACGATGGTCCAATACTTTCAATCATTCACCAAATAGTTGCCATTGCACACTCAAAGCTATGCATTTTTTGTTATTATTATTATTTGGACCTACATCTTCATCATGTTGCTGATATAAAAAAGTAATTACCGGTACATACAATTTCTGTGCATTTTGATAGCATTTTAATGGTAGCCCATTCACTCTTTGCTGAAAACACTCAACTGCACCCTAACAACATTGCTATGACAATGGAGAGAGTCTGAAGTAACCTATTAAGACTTGGTCTTTACCATTTTGGTGACAATAAGGTTATAACAGAGGGCTCTGTGATGAGGGGTTAATGTATTATTTTTATGATTATTTTGTATTCCTGGTCTGTGTACAAACTCTGTCTGAGTTTGTAATGCTGTAGGGCCTTCTAAGAAACCTGCCTCTGTATTTTGGCTTCAGTGGAGGAGGTGTGAACACTCATGTCCCTTGAGGATTGTCATGGGCAGCATGAATTCTGGAAATGAGCTACTAAAAATATGTCACAATGCACCTTTCAGCCAATAAAACGTATAGCTGCTACTGCTATTAATGGAGGACTCATGGACAGACACCAGGTCACTGGTTTAACAGACTGGACATCTTATGACTTGGCAGACTTTTTTGCAGAGTTTCAGTGAAAAGAGTTTTTTCCTTTAATTTTCCAAAACCTCAGAAAAGCCACAAGCCCTATCAAGTTGCTATGCAATCCAGGGTTTCTCAGAGCACTTAATAGTCAAGGCGACTATCTTTACAACAAGCACCTTCCACACGGTACTCTACTAAAGGTATCCAGCAATATGCTGATTGTAGTAACTCCCAGGCATCCAGCGATCTTCAGTATTGACAGTATTTATAGCAGTAAAACCAAGATCCTGTACTCTCATCACAAGCGTGTAACGATCTTCAGTAGTAAAACCCAGACCCTGTACTGTTCTTATCCCAGGCGTGCAGCAAGGACGTGGGCCACGACGAGTACACCACGCAGCGCCTGGCCAAGCGCCACCGCGACCTGCGCGACGAGACCCGCAAGAACGCCGCCACGCTGGACGGGCTCCAGAAGCAGGCGGCCGCCCTGCCCGAGGAGCTGCGCAACACGCCCGACATCCAGACGCGCCTGGCCGACGTGCGGGACCTGTACATGGAGCTGCTGCAGCTGCTGGACATGCGGCAGAAGAAGCTGGACGACACCATGGCGCTCTACACCATCTTCAGCGAGACGGACGCCTGCGAGCTGTGGATGGGCCAGAAGGAGACCTGGCTGGTGGGCCTGGAGACGCCGGAGAAGCTGGAGGATCTGGAGGTGGTGCAGAACAGGTGGGTGGATCAGGGGGGTGGGGGGGGGGTTGTCTGTCTGTCTGTCTGTCTGTCTGTCTGTGCGTGTCTGTGTTTGTCTGTCTGTCTGTCTGTCTGTCTGTCTGTCTGTCTGTGTGTCCGTGTGTGTATGCGTGTGTGTCCGTCTGTGTGTCTCTCTCTCTCTCTATATTCCTTCGTTGTGCGCCTGTGTGTGTTATTGTGCTGTGTGTGTGTGTGTGTGTGAGTGCGTGTGCTTGTGCTTGTGCGTGTGTCTGTGTGTGTGTGTTTTTTTTGATTGATTAATGGATCATTGTTTAATGATTCATTCTTTCATCAGACTGGCCATCCTAGCATCAGAAATGGACAACATGCAGGCGAGGGTGGATGACGTGAATAAGGCAGCCAAGCAGCTGGAGGACAGCAGGCATCCCCGCACCAAGGAGGTGAAGGAGTGCCAGGCCAGACTCAATAAGAGGTGAGCATCTCAAACTGGCCTGTTCATTAAGTAAGGGCCGTTTTGCACTCAGCTCTGTCTGCTGGCGGATTTCATTGACTTTATGTCAGTCTCTGTGAAATGCAAAGTGGGTCTTTGTGGGCAGTGACAAATCTGTCAATTAATGTGGCCGCATGTATAGATGTAATACATGTAGCAATGTAAAAAAAGCAATACAAACTCATTGACGACCATCAACTCCACCATGTGTCAGACACACCTATCACCGCCCGTCAGGGAACAGAGCCAGTGTGAAAGAAGGGTAAGGCCTCTGACGCATGCATTCAATTTAATTAATTAATGCAGGCAGAGACAAATAATGTAACTTCCTGAAAGGAATACACAGTACACTTCAAAGACTCTTCCGGTATAAGAGCCATACAGATTTCAAGAAACATTTCCAAAGTTATGCCAAAAACTGTTCAACTATTCTACAATTCCTTATCAATTATATGAATATATTGTCTAAATAATAAATTGATGCAACAAAGTACAGCTGAAAATCTCTCCATTGCATTATTTCTGACATGCAGCACTTTCCGTCTCGTTTCGCTCTCAGGTGGGCCGCCTTCAAGGCCATGGTGGAGCAGAAGAAGTACAAGGTGGACTCGGCCCTGAGCTTGCACAACTACGGGCTGGAGTGCGACGAGACCGAGCTGTGGATCAAGGACAAGACGCGCGTGGTGGAGTCCACGCAGGACCTGGGCAACGACCTGGCCGCGGTCATGACCATCCAGCGCAAGCTGTTCGGCATGGAGCGCGACCTGGCTGCCATCCAGGACAAGCTGGACTTCCTGAAGCGTGAGGCCCAGCAGCTGGCTGCCGACCACCCAGACTCGGCCGACAAGATCATGGAGAGGCAGGAGGCCCTGGACCGCGCCTGGGACACCCTCCGCGGCACCCTCAAGGACCGCGAGGACTCCCTGGGTGAGGTCAGCAAGCTGCAGACCTTCCTACAGGACATGGACGACTTCCAGGCCTGGCTCTTCAAGACGCAGAAGGCCATCGCCTCCGAGGAGATGCCCAGCAGTCTGCCGGAAGCAGAGGAGCTCCTGAAGCTCCATGACGCCGTGCAGGACGACATGAACGGGCACGAGGAGGACTATCACCGGGTGAGGGACATTGGAGCGGCCGTCACGCAGGGTCAGGAGGATGATCCCCAGTACCAGCAGCTGGAGCAGAGGCTGAAGGGCCTGGACAAGGGCTGGGAGGAGCTGCACAAGATGTGGGACAGCCGCAAGAACTTCCTGGGCCAGGGCCTAGGCTTCCAGCAGTTCATGAGGGACGCTAAGCAAGTGGACGCCGTCTTGAACAATCAGGTGAGAGATATAGAGAGATAGAAAAGTGGGCCCTAGCCATGGCTCAAACGGCTAAAGTACGGCTACGTCAGGGACCTAGGTTTGATTCCCAAGGTCATCTCCCCATCATCCCCCATCTCTTTCTCCCACACACTTCCTTTTACCATTTCACAATGTCTTATCAAGTAAAGGTATAAATGTCCCTGAAAAAAGAAAAGAAGAAAAGTGACACATTGTGAAACATAGTAGTAGAAACCCAATTAAGACACAATTAAAAATAAAATGTAATTACAGGGAGAACTTACACCACTTTTGTAGTCCTATCTTACTAAACATAACCTTTTTGACCGCTACACTTCATCATTGTCTCATTACATTAAGTCTTGGTTGGTAAAATATATGTCCCAGATGGCAATGCAGTTAAAAAAGGATTTATTTTTAAACATGATTCATTTTTTAGAACATACCCGTAAACAGGAGTTTTTGCTGTCATGAAACATTCATTGCCCCACATGTTGGAAACGCTCTTTCATTATTCTTTTTGATCATTGACTTTGCAATATTTATAGCCTTAATAAGATGACGGAGGTACAGTTGAAGTTTGATTTGCTTTGCCCCCAAAGCGTTTTCACAAACAACAGTGTTCTTTAATTATGTACAATATGTACAGTATGCGTTTCTTCAATAAACAGTCAAATATGGTAAAAATGCTGCAAAACCCAACTAGATGTTTTCAGCCTGGCGTGTATGTGCACATGACATTCCTCAGTGTTAATTCAACACTAGGAAAGTAGTTCCAACACTGTGAGTGTTATTTTCGAGTCTGTAAGTGTTGGATTGGACAGTCATGGCCTAACAGTTAAGAAGATGGGCTTTAGATCAGAGGATCGAAGGTTCAAACCTCACCCTTTCACTCCATGGCTGAGGTGCCCTTGAGCAAGGCACCTAACCCAACACTGCTCCAGGAACTATAACCAATAACCTGTACTTAAGACAACTGTAAATCGCTTTGGATAAAAGTGTCAGCTAAGTGTAATACTGTAATGAAGCATTTCCCATGTGTGCAATAGGAGTACACCTTGGCCCACCTGGACCGTCCCGACACCCTGGACGGAGCCGAGAAGGCCCTGAAGAAGCACGAGGACTTTGTGAACACCATGGCAGCCAACGAGGAGAAGATCATCAGCACCCTGGACAGCGGCCAGAGGCTGGTGGACAGCGGCAACCTCTACTCGCCCAAGGTCAAGGACAAGATGGACTCCATCCAAGACAGGTCAGTGTGGACGTACAGTACCGTAGTTCATGCTGATTCATTTGCTACATTCCACACAGTATTCTAATGGCCACTACCATCCCTCCATTATGCGTCCATAAGTTATATTTATTGTTTGGTGTCATACATAATCCATTGACTGTATACAAAATGTACAGTAATTAACTTAATGTAATTTAAAGGTCATTTTAGTTCATTTACTTTAGTTTAGTTCAGACATCATCCATCTTCAAACTCTCATTGCTCAGTTTTTGTAGTGTATATATTATGCTTGTCTCTTTCATGGCACCCCCTCCTGAAATTCCACCTTGTGGCAGTGTCTCGTCTATACTACTGACACATAATCATTTCGCTTAACAGATCTATTGAGCTGGCACTGCCAGTGTGGTCCTCTGCCAACAAAAAAGCCACAGACTCAAACAAGCACAGCAGTGTTTCTTGTTTACATTTAAATCAAACATCACTATCGGACATGCCATGGACTTACCGCAGCAGCGACTAGGCAGGAGGAGTGGCTCACTGTCTGTTTTTCCTCCCCTGTATGCACCTATTGCTAATGACACCAGTCTATCACTCAGAGAGGGAGAGGGGAGTAGTAGTGCATTACTGGTGCTGGATCAGCAGTGCTTTGTAGGCCTTGACATGGAGAAGAATGAACAGGGGGAGCGGGGTTGCCAGATGATTTCCAGACCCCAAAAAATGATCAAAACCTGCCTGGAAGCACTAAATCCCGCCCAATTCTTTTGATTTTTATGGCCAAAAATTAGACAGGCTTTTCACCCTCAGATGACCATCCTAAGTTGGGAGGGAAACTGCCCAATCTGGCAACACTGACAACACTGACAGGGGGTCCTCTGTCCATTAGCTACTAGTGTAGGCTACAGTAGTGCAGTCTGGTCTGTCTGGGTCGTCTCCCCTTCTTTTCTCCTCTCTACTCTACCTCTCCTCCTCTCGGGGTGTCTCCTGATGCATATTGATCGGTTTGGAAAGAGAGATGGGGAGAATTGAAACAGAAGTAGAGCGAGAGAGAGAGAGGGAGAGAGAGAGAGAAAGAGAGAAAGAGAGAGAGAGAGAGAAGGCTAATTGAGGGGAACAGGAACAGATGGAAAGACAGAAGGGCAAGTAAAGGGAGAGAGAGAGAGAGAGAGAGAGAGAGAGAGAGAGAGAGAGAGAGAGAGAGAGAGGAGAGAGAGAGGAGAGAGAGAGAGAGAGAGAGAGAGAGAGAGAGAGAGAGAGAGAGAGAGAGAGAGAGAGAGAGAGAGAGAGAGAGAGAGAGAGAGAGAGAGAGAGAGAGAGAGCCACGCAGAGAAAGTGGAGGGGGAGAGAGAGAGAGAGAGAGAGAGAGAGAGAGAGAGAGAGAGAGAGAGAGAGAGAGAGAGATGTAATATAGACCTCCCTTTGCTCCAGAGGAGGAGGGCAGGAGAAGAGCCCATGTTGGGTTGGCGTTTGTGTTCACTGTGAATAGAGCCAAATGCAAGAATCGCTTTTTGTTGAGAGATTAACGTTATCGTGCTGAAACAGAGCGCTCATCTGCCTTTGTTTTCTGCATGTTTGTGTGTGTGTGTGTGTGCGCGCGTGTTGTTTGTGTGTGTGTGTGTGTGTGTGTGTGTGTGTGTGTGTGTGTGTGTGTGTGTGTGTGTGTGTGTGTGTGTGTGTGTGTGTGTGTGTGTGTGTGTGTGTGTGTGTGTGTGTGAGTGTGTGTGTTGCGTGCGTTCGTTTGTGTGTGTGCTTGCATGCATGCATGTGTTTGTGCATATGCCTCCCATCTGCAGATACAACCTGAATCGGAGAAAGGCTAACGAGGTATCAGGGAAGCTGAAGGACAATCGGGACCTTCAGCACTTCCTCCAGAACACTCAGGATGTGAGTGATTTTTCCTCTGTTTCAAAGGCCGCAGCTCTACTCTGAAGTTGTGTTTTTTATTGATCTACTTACCTCAACCTCTATTTCTCCCCCCACCTCCTCTCACAACTTCTTAGTTTTCCTTTTTGAAGTCCTTTTTTGTATGTAGACTGACTCCCCCTATAGTTTCTATTCTCCTTCCAAGCTCTCTTCTCCTCTGTGTAATTTTGTATATCTCCTACACTTTCTGCCTATCTATCGCCATCTCTATCGACATCTCCTCTGTCCCTGATCTCTTTTCTTTTTCTTCTATCTGAGCTGTGTTTCTGTCTTTGTTTTTCATGTTTTGAAATTGTATTACCTCCTAGAGTCCTGGAGCGGGTGGGGCCAGGTCTTGCAATGACACCGTCAGTCTGTTTGGGTGGATTCCAATATGCGGACTCCCGTCCTCCCTTGCTCACTTGCCTACTTGTGACCTCGTTATGACACCACTAACGACAGAAAATTAATTCATTATCTTGCAAAAGTACAATTCGAATGTAATTTTCTCATTGGCAATCGGGATCGTGAATGAAGAACAGTCCCCCAAAATTTGTTGTGGCTATAGCTGACAGAGGGGAAATTTAATTGTTTTCTCCACGGAGGCGGGACGTCAGCAAAATGCAAGGCCACAAGCACAAGTGGAGGACGGGAGTCTGCATATTGGAATGCACCCTCTGTCTGTGTTTTCCTGCTGCAGTTTGTGTGGGTCATCTCCAGGGGGTGCCAAACACACGGCAAATGCTATTGATTAACCTGTGTTTTATTTACTTTTATGTCTTTGCCACTATTTCTTTTGTATTTAACTCTCTTTTTTGCCACTATTATTACTATTTTGTCATTTGTATTCATTTGCAAGGACAATCTTTTTTACTTGAGAAGCACATTGGGTTACCTCGTTGTATGAAATGGGCTATACAAATACACATCCCTTGCCTTGCCTGACATCAAGAGCATCTTTTGTTGGCCAGGGGGCCATGTTTCCATCTCTGATTGTTGCTCTTGTTTCCCATGTGTTCAGCTCACACTGTGGATAAATGAGAAGATGTTGACGGCTCAGGACACGTCGTATGACGAGGCACGTAACCTGCACAGCAAGTGGCAGAAGCACCAGGCCTTCATGGCCGAGCTGCAGTCCAATAAGGAGTGGCTCAATAACATTGACCAGGTGTGTATGTGTATTGTGTAAGTTGGTGTGGTTTGGTTGGTGGCCATGACTTAAGCTACTGGCCCTTTTGTAATGTTGTTGTTACCAGTATGAAAGGAGAGATTAATCACAGTCTTTAACTTCATTTAGTTGCATTTATTTTCAGATATTATAACAGCAGGAAGAGCCAAACAGTTTAACTGTTGCGGCTAGTGTGAGTGTGAGAGCCATAATATTCATCTCTTTCTGCTGCTAAAAACACCTGAAAATAAATGTGACTAAATGAAGAAGCTGATGATGAGTCCTTTCACACTGATTATTTACATGAGATGCACCACAGGAGAACGTGCTGTACTTAAATAATTACTTGTTAACAGAATGGAAATGGCCAAGACATAATGTAATCTATATAACACTCTGTGTTTGGTCGAAGTAGTATAGTACTGTAAGACATTCCACTGGTGGACAGATGAGCATTATAAGGCTACTTTTGCAATAGAACATGAGTAGGAGTAGGGTTGGTTTTTTTGGATTTCCTGTGGCTGAACCACACCCATGAATTCCCCCTGGGATCAATAAATGATACTCTCTACTCTATTCAAAGGCGGGCACACCTGTGAGGAAATTCACAAACAACTTCACATATGCAACGTATCACATTGCTTCTTTAACAGCTCCATTAACACCCGTGTACTGTATAAACAGCACTGAGATATTCTAAAAGTTCAGACTCGCATGCACAGCTCAGAGCAGATGTTCCAGTGACTGCAGGATTAATAGACATATGTCTCATAATAAAAAAAGTCAAGCAGTGTGTGGTAACTCTTAAAGTGTCCACTAAGGTATTGTTTTTATTGTCCAAACTTATTTTCTGCAATATAAAGCACTAACCACAACGACACATACAGTGTGTTTTGTCCAAGTGTAGTTTGCTAAATAGTTTCACTGAACAAGACATACATGTATTGTGTATTATATACTACCAGTTCCTTTTTCCAAATACAGAAACAGTACCTTCAAAGAGTAATACACAATATACAGTAAGAACATTTCTGTACTTTTACACGCTATTTCTGTCTGATTCTATCAGTCTTGATTAAATGTGCTACGCAAGTTTGCAAACTTTACCACTACTTCCTCTCGTCCTATGTCCTGATGGGTATAAACCACCCAACTATTGAGCACTCAAGCCCTGTTTCAGCATGACCTTGAAACACTCCAAATACGTCAAAAACAAACAGGAAGTCGGAGTGCTTCTTGGTCTTCACCTTTTTTCCTTGGTACTCATCAGTGTAGGGACTCTCAACCAATTATTGGCTGCCTTATTCAGGGCCGAAACATGTAGGAATTGTAGCCAAATAAAAAGTAAACAATTGTAACCATGACTGCCTCAGATTTTGTCGACACTCCATAATACATACTGCATGTCCTTCAGGAGGGGCACGAGCTGATGGCGTCCAAGCCCGAGTTCGAGCCTGTTGTGACGGAGCGATTGGCTGAGCTGCACGCGCTGTGGGACAAGCTGGAGTTCACCACGCAGGACAAGGCGCGACTGCTCTTCGACGCCAACCGCTCTGAGCTGTACGACCAGAGCCTGGAGGACCTGAAGAAGTGGCTGGGGGAGCTGCAGAAAGAGCTGGGCACCGACGATGAGGTCAAGGACCTGGCCAGCGCCAACAGGCTCCTCAAGAAGCACCAGGTAGGCCTTGGGAAAAAGCTCCACATATTGAGTAATGATTTAAGGGGGGGGGGGGGGGGGCCTTTATTATGACAGGAAAGTTTCAGAGAAGACAGGAAACGATTGTGAGAGACATGGGGTAGGGCCAGGAAATGACCCCGGCTGGACTCGAACTAGGGTCCCCGTGGGCATGCAGGCCCAAATGTGGGGGGCTTAGCACGCTGCGCCATAGCGCCCCCTATTATGGAACATTTCACTCTAGCAATACAAGGCTGTACTGCATCAACTTGACTGGAAGGAAAGCAATATGATGAATTTTACGGGGAGTCGGGGACAACACCAATGCTATAGAACTGGCCTTGCCCGACGTACTGTATGCGCTCCAGTCCAAAACATTTTCCCTCCGAGTTATGTCTGGGCCAAGTATTCTGGGAGGCAGGGCTCTAAAGTAGCACCCGCCAAGTGGCCAAATGCTGTTGAGAATGTAGTTTGGCTGGTAGAAGAGAAAACTTACTAGCCACTTTCACACATTCCACATTTCAATAGAGTTCACTCCTGTATACAACTCTGCTCCTGACCCAACCTCTGCTCCTGTGTGTGTGTGTGCGTGTGCGTGTGCGTGTGCGTGTGCGTGTGCGTGTGCGTGTGCGTGCGTGCGTGCGTGCGTGCATGCATGTGTGTGTGTGTGTTATGTTGTAGCTGATGGAGAACCAGGTGCGTGATCGCGGGCGTGAGCTGACGGAGCTGCAGGAGGCGGTCCAGAAGCACGCCCCGCTCCGCGAGGACCGGCCGGAGATGGAGGCGGAGCAGCAGTTCCTACAGGCCAACTTCCAGAAGGTCCTCACGCCCCTCGCAGAGCGCCGCGGCAAGCTGGAAGCTGTCAAGTCCGTGCATCAGTTCTATAGGGACGTCGCTGACGAGATTGTAAGCAAACCATGTTACAGTCCATTTTATAATTATTTAGGGTTATTGGCTACAGTAGATGTTGTGTACAAAGCAGTAACTGTACAATTCAGGTACATCATGTCGCTGACAAGATTGCAAGCAAATATTATTAGTTTGAAAATTCTGATAACAGTTCATTTTGATAACAGTTCAAATAACAGTTCTGATAACAGTTCAAATTCTGATAACAGTTCATTTTGTTGGCCTAATTACACTTCATCTCTTTCTTTTTCTCTCTCTCTCTCTCTCTCTCTCTCTCTCTCTCTCTCTCTCTTGCTCTCTCTCTTTATGTTTTCTTCGTAGCTATGGGTGGAGGAGAGGTTACCGTTGGCGATGTCACAGGAGCATGGCAAAGATCTCCAGTCAGTCCAGCTTCTCATGAAGAAGAACCAGGTTAGTCACCCATACTGTACTACCTACAAGGTTTAGTCCATGACACAATGGTCAGTAATGATCAGATCAGGCTAATTTCCAAGTGCCCAATTGTAAGATCAGTTAGGGGTCTATTCAAGGGCTGTTGACAATGCCAAATTTTGTGTGACATGTTCAACACCATCTCAAAGCAATGAATCCACAGCGTGGTGTCAGATTAGCAGAAGATGAATATATGGATAGATGACACAGACCGATAAAATAATGTGTGAAATAGATATGCTGTATATTTTGGTCAAAACATACTTACATTGGGGTGTTATGTGTGTCCTGCAGACGCTTCAGAAGGAGATGGAGGGCCACCAGCCACGCGTGGATGAGGTTCAGGAGCGGGGGCGGCGCATGGCTGCGGCGGCTGAGGCTGAGGGCCGGCCGGAGGCCCAACAGATCCGCGAGTCGGCCCGGGAGCTGGAGGGCGCCTGGGCCCACCTGCAGGACGAAATGGACCAGCGCCAGCAGCGGCTGGAGGGATCGCACGAGGCGCAGCAGTATCTGAACGACGCGGACGAGGCCGAGGCCTGGATAGGGGAGCAGGAGCTCTACATGATCGCAGACGAGAAGGCCAAGGTGAGGGGTCGCTTGGAGGACCAAGAGGGGTCGCTTGGAGGACCAAGAGGGGTCGCTTGGTGTCTCGAAAACAGTCTCTCACTGTCTCACTCCCAAAGTGTGTTCCGTGGATTACTGGTGGTGGTGTGGTGGTGCGTTCCCAGTAAGTAGATAATAAAGGGATATAATAATAAGAGACAAGATGATCAAGGTGAGGGCTTGGAGGTTGCAGCCGAGTAGTTAAGAGATTTCCCCTAAGACTATTGGGAGGAATGATGTTACTTTTACATGCACAGTAAGTGCAGCGAGGATTCTGGTGATATTCTTTATTACTGAAGTAATTTCCCATCTCATTTCTGAATCCACAGGATGAGCAGAGTGCCATGGTGATGCTGAAGAGGCACCTCATTTACAAGCAGGCCGTGGACGACTACGCCAACTCCATGCAGAAACTGGCGGACCGCGCCCACAAGATGATGGCAGAAGACCATCCAGATGGGTACGCAGAGCCAGATGGCACACACACTCCTACACAGATACAGTATACAGTCCCAAGAAAAAGTTTGTACACCCTTTGAAATTTCTTACATTTTTGTCAAAATTGATCATAAAACATGGTCGGATCTTCCCGGAAATCTCAAGAAGGAACAATCAGAATCTGCTTTAATTAATTCCACCCAAACATTTACATGTTATCATATTTTTATTCGTCATAAGGCCATAATATTCACAGGAGAGCAGGGCATAAGTAAGTACACCCTTGCATTAAGTAGGTTTTAACCCTCAGTTAGTTGCAATATCATCAACCAGACTTGTCCTGTAGTTGCAGATCAGATTAACAAAACAATCTGTTTGTATCTTGTCTCCCTCTTCTTTAGAGAACTGCCTCTTGTCAGCAAGGTTTGTGGGATGTCTGGAGTGCATAGCTTTCTTGACTTCATGTCATTTAATCTCAATTGTTTTTGTCAGGGCTTTGACTGGGCTATTTCAGAATGTGTATTTCATTATTATGAAGCCATTCTAAAGTCGATTTGCTTCTAAAGTATGGGTTGTTGTCACATTTCAGGACCCATACTCTTGTGTGCTTCAACTGTGTGACAGACTTCCTCACGTTTTTTTCTGTAAAATATCACAATAAACTTTAGTTCATTGTTCCACTGATAATAGCAAACTGTCAAGGACCTGAGGCAGCAAGGTAGCCGCATATAATGATGCTCCCGCCACCATACTCAGAAGAGGAGATGTAACCAAGAATAGCTAAAAATGGGATTCATTCTGCCAATCTAAAATTAATGGGGTTTCTGTCCAAAAAAATATTGCTGCACCTTTGAGGTTTGCGAAAAAGCATTTATATGCTTCATAAAATTACTGCAAAATATTCTGTAGACCAACGTTGAAACCAAAGTTGAATTGTTCAGGGGAACACACAATGTCATGTTTGGAGGAGAACTGGAGAACCACACCTTCACCAAAACATCATCTCCGCCTTTGAGTATGGTGGCCGGAGCATCATTATATGCGGCTACCTTGCTGCCTCAGGCCCTTTTGAGTTTGCTATCATCAGTGGAACAATGAACTCAGAAGTTTATCGAGATATTTTACAGAAAAAAAGTGAGGTAGTCTGTCACACAGTTGAAGCACACAAGAGGATGGGTGCTGAAATGTGACAACAACCCATACTTTAGAAGCAAATCGACTTCATAATAATGAAATACACATTCTGGAATAGCCCAGTCAAAGCCCTGACAAAAAACAATTGAGATTATATGGCATGAAGTCAAGAAAGCTATGCACTCCAGACATCCCACAAACCTTGCTGACGAGAGGCAGTTTTCTAAAGAAGAGGGAGACCAGATACATGCAGATTGTTTTGTTAATCTGATCTGCAACTACAGGAAACATCTGGTTGAGGTTATTGCGACTAACTTAGGGTTAAAACCTATTGAATGCAAGGGTGTACTTACTTATGCCTTGCTGTCCTGTGAATGTTTACATCTTATGGCCAATGAAAATATAAAAACTTGTAAATGTTTGGATTGAATTAATTAAAGCAGACTCTGGTTGTTCCTTCTTGCGATTTCCGGGAAGATCAAACCATGTTTTATGACCAATTTTGACAGAAAGGTAAGAAATTTCAAAGGGTGTACAAACTTTTTCCTGGGACTGTATATGCACACAGAATATATGCATGCTGCATCTGTAAGACACTTGAAACTTTTACACTTCCGCGTGTTTACTCTCTCAGTTTCAGAATTTCTCAGTGATGAGTCTGTGTTTGATTCTGTGACTCTCTCAGGCATAGAACGACAATAGTTTTATAGGAAGATAATGGTGTCTCAAGTGTACTGTATCCAGGTTTATACATATTTTCCCAGAGAAAATATACAAAAGAAGCAAATTGAGGGACAAACTTTTTTTAACACCATCTTTTTGAAGTTCTGAATGCCCATATCCACAATAGAAATAATCCAGGTGCCAGACAAAAGCAGTAACCAGTGTGATCTAGATTGAACTAGAGCAGGGGTCAAGAACCTTTTTGGTGAAAGAGCCATAAACACCAAATTTTTAGAAAATAATTTTCATAAGAGCCATAGGCCTACCATTATAAAAACACTGAATAAAACAAAAGCATGTAGTTCAATTAAGCCCAACAATTTTGGAGTGTACTGTCAAGTTATTGCTTTTATTGATAACAGGTAGGCTAAGTATAAGGTTGCCAACTGCCAACTTCATTATGGCGAGGGTCTGAGATAATTTCGTATTTCTTAGATGTAATTTCCTGCATTTTAACACTTTTTAACCTCCCTTGTCCCGTTTCAACTCAATATGGAACCCATAGTTTTATTTATAAATACAGGACGACTCAATATTTCAAGGGATGGTTGGCAACCCTAGATAAGTAAGAGCCATATACAGTTGCCAAAAGACCCACATGTGGCTCTAGAGCCATAGGTTCCTGACCCCTGAACTAGAGTGTGGTCTGCGCATTGAATGCATCCAAAAATATTTTGTAACTTCATTTCAAGGCTACATTTCGGATCTTCTGCAGGCAATCTTTCCCAAGACTATTCAAGACTATTTCAAATTGCAAACAAAGCACAGTGGTTTTCTCAGCCGGTACACAACCACAACATCTGACCTCCTGACTCTCCTCTGTGTGTGTATATCTGTATCCTCAGAATGGTGTTGATCCACAGGCAGGGTCAGGTGGACAATCAGCACGCTGCACTGTTTTCTTAGCTAATTAGCCAGTACAAAATTTATGTCACTGACTCTCCCCCCTTCTTCACCCCCTCTGCTCCTTCTGTGTTTCTGACCTATCTCCAGCGAGGCAGTGATCCGTAGGCAGGGTCAGGTGGACAAGCAGTACGCGAGCCTGAAGGACCTGGCTGAGGAGCGCAGGAAAAAGCTGGACCACACCTACCACCACTTCCTGCTCAACCGCGAGGTGGAGGAGCTCATGCAGTGGATCTCCGAGCGCGACGTCGTCGCCTCCTCCCAGGAGATGGGGCAGGACCTCGACCATGTCACCGTACGCTCAAGCCTTTCTCACTTTATTTGTTACACACTGTTAAATTAAAGTAACTACCACACTGATTAGATCCATAATGTCTGTGCACAGAGTATGTAAACAACAGTATAAGGATTGCAACAAAACATATTGAAAGGAAAGTTGGATGCTTCAGTGCAGTGGATTGGAGATCCTTTGTCCTTGCCCTATGTGCCACTAGGCACAGCAAGGACTAACAGCAACAACAACAGTTTCCACATATAAAATCAGGTTTATATTACTATACAATTTGGGTCTACTGTACTTAACTGTATTTGCAGCAAATGTCTGTCTTCCTTGCACCATATTTCAACAAAAATAAGCACCTATTCTCAAGTTTAAAGTTCAACTTGTTTTATGTATTCTTGATTTTAAAGTCATCTGCCAAACACATTACAATGTATTACTTATTTCTACTTTATTTTCTACTACTAATAGTATCACAGCCTCCATAATTAACTCAGTATGTTTCTTCATACTTCTTCCCAATATGTAGATTCTGCGTGACAAGTTCCGTGAGTTTGCCCGGGAGACGGGCATGGTGGGGCAGGAGCGCGTGGACTCGGTCAACCAGATCATCGACGCGCTGATCGAGGGCGGCCACGCGGAGTCGGCAGCGCTGGCCGAGTGGAAGGACGGCGTCAACGAGAGCTGGGCCGACCTGCTGGAGCTCATCGACACCCGCGCTCAGCTCCTCCAGGCCTCCTATGACCTGCTCAAGTAAGCTTTCTCTTTACATTACACTGCAGCACATCTCATATTACATTATACTTAGTAGTTGCCTTTATAAGTCAATGGTGTATCCTACAATCTGCTCAAGTAAGCTTTCATATTACACTGCATTGTAGAAGTCAAGTTTAGTCAAGTCAATTCATCTTTAAACTAAAGAGGTTAATTAGGCTCGCTGGTAATAATGCATCAGTAAAAGGTTAAATATTTTGCGCCTGACAAGTTTCGCGAAACACGCATAAATCATCACAGATGATATCACATCAACATCACAGGACCCCTGTGATGAAAGCTGCAGAGGCATAGTAGCCGAAACTTGAAACTTACTAGAAGACTTTATTTGTCATATTTTTTAACGAGTCATTCATATTTGTATAGCACATTTAAACACAGTTTACACCCAAGTGATTTACAGACTTAACAAAATAGAGAAAAATACTTTCAGAAAAGACATTGAAGTCAACATAATAAAAATCCTCATTACAACCATTACAATGCAAAGTAAAATCATTCATAGAGTAGAAGTAGTATCCAAAGAAAAAATCAGCAACATCTCACATCATTTCATTACATTACATGCACGTTATACTAAGCAGCTGCTTTTCCACAAGCAAGTCATAATTATACAGGAGCATACAGACTAAACACATGCAAAACAGTGTTAGCACAGCCAGTGTAGTGAAAAGTGTTTGTTCAGTGTCAATACTTAATCGCAGATGCTGAGGTGCCAGACCAAAAATGTCAGGCAAAAATATTTTCTGCGGCTAGAGGTGAGCTGGGTAGTCTACTAGCTATATTATCCACTATAGTAGAATATATTTTATAAAATATATACGGTATAAAAACTGTTTTTAAAAAGGTCAGATGTGGTCTGCAGAGTGTGGGCATCTAGAATGACTCGTGATGTAAAAGGTGTCATTAAAATGGAATAGCAGTTCATGACGAGTCACAAAACATCATGGCATTAATAGCTGTATCATTTACACGCCATTATGTTTTATCTGTTGTCATTAACGTTTAATGTTCCCACACCCTTTCTCCCAGGCATGTCCTGGTGCCAGAATATAGGCTTCCTCACCACTGTACTGTACATTCCTTCAGTGAAGTCATTGACCAGTTTGGACCTCTAAAATTGGTTACAAATTCCTAGGTAGCACAGTTGGAGATGTCTTAAACCATTGATTGTCACGCCAGTGATTTTATATTCTACAGTGCACAGTGAAGGTCATTGACCCCTTAGAATCAAGTGTGATTGTCAGTATTTTAGCCTGACACAAATGTCCATGTATATGGATTGACCGGCGCTTTACAATTGTACTATTAGAATTCATTACAGTATGCATAGTAATTCATTCATTACATTAATTCAAGACATTATAACTCTACTGTATGTGTGATGATGGTGTCTTGTTCCTCAGGTACTTCGACGATGGCAAGGAGCTGGTGGCCCAGATCCAGGAGAAGCATAACGAGCTTCCTGAGGACGTGGGCGAGGACTTCAGCAAGGCCGAGTCTTTCCACCGCATGCACGCCGCCTTTGAGAGGGACATCAGCGCTCTGGGCAAACAGGTACACATGAAGGGTTGGGACGCATCATCCCTCAGCTTAGACTAACGTTTCGGTGTTGCTACACCTTCTTCAGAGGTTGCTACACCTACTTCACTCTGAAGAAGGTGTAGCAACACTGAAACGTTAGTCGGGTGTTTACTAAAGTCTTAAAAACTAGGCTGCTGTGTGCTCCAGCCTCTCCTTTTAAGGTACTGTATACATGAAGGTTTAGATTTAGGTCAATTAAACATCAGTCCATCTTGTTTTGTTTGGGCTTGATTTGTTCTTACACTTGATAACATATAAGGGGCCTTTTGATTGAGATTACTCTGGGAAAGTACTATTTTAAAATTAACTGTTACTGTGTTTTGTAGTTGTTTTTACAGGATTTTGCATCGGCACTCGTCACATTATGTTACGTTGCACAATACCAGCCCAAGAGCCGCCCACATATTGCAATCACAAGATTGTCTCTACTGTAGATGGCACAGTGTGAGTCAGGCCTAATGTAGGGATGTTCTATGAGTAGTAGTATGAAAGTCATTACACAACAATGTGTGTATTATAAGATGAGGCACATCTTGCAGCTAGCTTGCAGTGCTTATTGGCTAGTTTTTGTGGAACGTCAACAGGAGCGACACCATGAAAGGAACTCACACTACTGCACCATTATCTTGATCCCAACACTAACTTTCAATAAAAATGATTGCCTAGAACAATCAAGTGAACTGAAGCGATCAATAAAAAAACCATAACAGCAATATCAAAGATGATATTCCTCTCATTGCCTTGTTTCTCACCCTACATTTCCACCACCAGGTTCAGCAGTTCCAGGAGACGGCTGCCAGGCTGCATGCCCAGTACGCGGGCGACCAGGCCACGGCCATCCAGGCCACGGAGAAGGAGGTTGTGGAGGCCTGGAAGGGGTTGCTGGACGCCTGCGCCGGCCGCCGAGCGCAGCTGGTGGACACGGCCGACAAGTTCCGCTTCTTCACCATGGTGCGGGACCTGATGGCCTGGATGGAGAGCATCATACAGCAGATTGAGACCCAGGAGAAGCCCAGGTGAGGAGTGGCCAAGTGAGATAAGGTCTGGAGACCTGCCTACTGTAAATCCCATAGAGGGTGCGAGGTTTACGATTGACGACGGCTGTTAATTGGGCGTTACAAATGTTACAGAACAACATTTGTTTATCTTGGTCTCAAGAGAGATGAACAGACCAAGGAAATGGATCACTGGAACCATTTCGTGTGATCTGAAGAGACCAAGATAAACAAATTTACTTTAGATGGTGTCAAGCATGTGTGGTGGTAAACAAGTGAGTTTTACAAAAAAGTGTATCCTCTCAATAGCCAAGCATGGTATTGGGACTGACATGGTTTGGGGATGCATGAATGCTGTCAACATTGGCAATCTGAAATACACCTAAAAGAAACATGCATGTCAACATGCACTGTGACTACTGAAGCAGATCATGATATTCTCCATAGGATTGCATTCAAATCTCACACCAATCTATTTAAGCCAGGTGCACACTCAAAATGTTAAAGTTCAATGCAAAGAAAGGTTGAAACGCACACTGATGACCTCCCTTTTAATCCCTTTTCATTTCGAGACGATTCGAGCCAATACGGCCCCTTCTCTACCGGATTTTAATCTGGGATGTACTCACTTTTGTGAGTAGGCCTACATGTTCAAACATTAATGGCTGTATTTAGTTTTTTTCTGAGTGAACAAGAAATTGAAGCGGTTAAATATGTTGTTAAAAGGTCACTAATCATTGTGTCAAAGTGAAATTTCTGTACTGCTTTCCTATGAAAAGATATACTCACAAATCTGCAAAAACTGTGAGGGGTTGTACTCACTTTCGTGATATACTGTACTTGGGGACCAAGGTTCAAACCGGCCAGGGTCATTTCCGGGCCCTGCCCCATCTCTCTCTCTCCCACTACTTTGCTGTCAGTTCTTCACTATCCTCTCACAATAATGGCCCTGAAAAGCCTGACAATATTTTTTTTAAAGGAGAAGGAGGGCAGGTGCTGTGGTTCACTACGCCAGTGTTTCTCAACAGGGGTGCCGGGGCACCCTGGGGTGCCGCGGGCCCCCCTCAGGGGTGCCGTGGAAACGTGGGTGATAAATAAATTATGTAATATAATACATATTTGTCTAAATTGATAAGTAGATGGAATCTGTGGAGTCAGTGGAATCTTTCATCTGTCATTTACGCACAATAAAGTAAATATAGGTCGCCCCAGTCATGTGACGTCTCCAAATGTGTTACATTTCTAAGCTTGTGTGGTATCGAATGCGATGCCATGTTACGGCTTGTTGGTTTGGGGTGCCTTGACATTTTTCATGAATTGAAAGGGTGCCTCGCCTAAAAAAAGGTTGAGAAACACTGCACTACGCTAATGCATCAGTCCAAAAATGGGCATGCTACCCAGATTTGAATCAAGCCTGGGTCATTTCCCAATCCTTTCATTTTCTTCTACTGTCTTCCTGTCCTCTCAATTAAGACCAAATACAAAAAAAAGAGATAGAGGGCAGAATTCAAAATCATCTCTATTTTGATGAACCAAGATAGTTATTGTAATACATAATAGAAATGTATATGGTATATAGCCTGTGACCTCCAAATGAGGCGTTCAAAGTCAATGGAATGGTTGTCAGCTTTTTAAAGTGCCACCTAATGACTATGCATTAACATATACATAAAACATATACATATACATACATTATGCATGATTCAGTATGTTTTCTTGTTGCTAGTGTCCATTTCATTAACATATTATAGGTTTGAAGGGCAGAATTATTATTTTATTGTTTTTTTCATCTTCTCCTGTTCTTCACTTTTTGTTTCTCTCTTCTCTTCTCTTCTCTTCTCTTCTCTTCTCTTCTCTTCTCTTCTCTTCTCTTCTCTTCTCTTCTCTTCTCTTCTCTTCTCTTCTCTTCTCCCAGGGATGTGTCCTCTGTGGAGCTCTTGATGAAGTACCACCAGGGCATCCGATCCGAGATTGAGACTCGGGTGCCAAAGTTCACAGAGTGTGTCGACCTTGGCCAGACATTGTTGGCTCGCAACCACAAGGACTCATCTGAGGTGAGGGGTCAGTTTTAGGCCAAAGTTTAGCATGTCAGCAGAGGTGTGTGTTTTGTCTCTCGGTTTCAATTTCAGAGAAGCATTGTCGTCGATTATCTACTGTACTTGTAACCTTTCTTATTAGATTCTAATGTAGCTTCAGCCAATTGTGATAATTACCTGGAAGTGGCAAACACAGCACTGCAGAATTACTAAGTAGTTTTATATTACAGTTTTTCTCAATTGGTTTTGTACATTTCTCACAACAGAATAATCATTCTCAAAACGTCTTGTTCAATTGTGACTTCCTGCTGTTATCTGTGCACATGGTAAAATACGTTTCTCATAGTTTTCAGCATTTAGCAAATGCTTTCATCATCATGCAGATGGTTGTGTACAATTCTCAGCTTTATTGTACATTAGCAATTGCTTTTGTCATATCACTCAAAAAGCATTGTCACTGAATACACAAAACTATCTCAAACCCCAAAACATTTAGGCCCTATGTCATAGTATAAGTCTTGACATGCAAAATGATTTACCAAGCTGTCATAATGTGATAAGCACTGTATAATTTCCATTGGATTTGTGTCTATAAATGTGATCTGAATTGGTGAATTGCTCGCAGGTAAATATTGACTCTCTCTAATCAAAAGCAGTAGAAGGGAAAGAGGAAACAAGCATGCAATACAACAATAAGCACTGTACGGCATTACATTACTCTATGCCTCATGTGCCCTTTATAATTACGCTCCACGCAAAATTACAATATTTCCCTAGAATTTCACAAGACAGTAAGTGCACTTTATACAGTATCAGTGTATTGTTTCAAATTTATTTTGCTTTACAGTTCTATATTTTTTTCCACATGGGCCTGCAAGACAAGTAAAAAGGGGTGGTAGAGGGCGCACTTTGACACCTCAATCAGAGTTGACTATTTTTTTGATTTTGCAATGAGAAAACCTTTCAATAAATATGTCATACGCTAAATGTATATCTAGTACAATCTTACCTGATCAATGTAATATAAAGTGGAATTTACAACATTTTCCATCCATTCTAAACAACATTTCGCTTCAGAAAACATCCTCAAGAGTGTACTAGTCAATTGACAACATGACAAATCGATTTGACTAGCTTGTCCATACACTATGACACAATGACTAATCATTCTGCTGGCACTGGCGCGTTCATTGACACAAAAACTTGGTTTTGAAAGACAAACTAAGGATTTTGAGGAAGAGACTTGGTTTTACAGGTCATCCATGGTGTTTTGCCATTTGTTAAAGCTGTTTTGAGAATGAATACTGTGTTTTGAAAATCGCGAGAGAGATTCCAGAAATGTACAAAACCAATTGAGAAATACTGTAATTTTGTTTACCGCACAGCTTGAAAGCAGAGTTCATAAGGAACAATATTAACAGGGTACACTCTGCTTTGCTGAACTTGTTTGGTTGCAACATAATCTCACAAAATTCAGTGACATGGACACAGACCTTTGTGACACAAAATCTTAGTCAGTTTCACCATTTTTTCCAAAATTCTTTGTTGGTGTTCACAGAGTGAATGGGCCCATGGAACTGCTTATTAGTGCAGGCCCGTGGAGGACAGCACAGTGAATTCAGTAGTGCATTTCACTGTACCAGTTGATGAACCACTGAAGTGACAGGCATTATTTGAAGTTTAAAAAACTACATTGTGTGGCTTTGAACCAGAGATTTCAGTCAGTGATATAAGTCAGTATGTAATTGATGGGTTTCCTATCACAATCACGATACTGTAGTCGAGTTTCCCATATAAAACGCCAGAAATGTTCTCAAACTCCCAAACCGATGTGTGTCAGATATGAAGTGGACTGATGAAGGTCAGCTATTTCAAGGCAGAGCTTGGGCATACCTTGTCTGAAGTATCCCATGTCAGACCAACACTAGGGGGGAAAAGGCCTGTTTAAACACAGGACATTCCAGGAGCTCTCGTCCACAGCTATTCCTGACCACAAGCTAATACTTGTGTGCCACTTGGCACTGCAAAGGTCACTTATCTTCGGTTGTGCAACAAGTGGACTACCACTGTCCTCCCCCCCAAAGCCAGAAGCCAGTTTCTAAATGTTTTGTCAGAACCTTTTAGACCACAAATGGACTTATAAGACATCTCTTTTCTTGTAGCTACATTTCTTGCTTCTTCTTCTTCTTACGAAAGTCTATAAAAGCGTCACCAGTATCATACCCTCAGCATGTTTTACTGTGCAACGTAACAATGTCCATATTACATTACATTACATTACATTGCATTTGGCAGACGCTTTACAAACAAAGCGACTTTCAAAAGAGGACATAATCAAGCCAACATCACAAGCAAATACAAAGTGCACAGGAGATATACAGAACAACAAATGCAGTTACAAAGAGGGGTTAGTTTTTTTTAGTTTTTTAAATAAAGAGTAAATAACGAGTACACAAACACACACACACAAACTAAACTAAACTAAACATCATGTCAAGAGTCTGCCCTGGGGCAAGGCTAGCTCAAGCATTAGTCTAGTAGATTCTCTCGAAAGAGGAAGGTCTTTAGTTGTTTCAAATTGAAAGTCATTGTTTCTCAGTTCCATCGTTCACATACTGTAGGCAAAGCACTCTGTCTTCGTTGGACAGTGCTGTGTTTCTGTGCAGTCTTTGTTTAAAATCACACATTTGGCCCTTCTAAAAATACAACCAAAAGCTACATACGGTACATACAGAGGACATTTCCCAGTGTTAACACTCAGAGAAAGAGTCAAATCCAACACTCCTCTAGTTGGTGGTACTCTGTCGAATTAACACTGCATATCATTTGCTGTGCAGTATCTCTTTTAAGTTGTCGTCTGTTTCCTGTTTCCTTCAGATCAAAGAGAAGCTGAGGCAGCTGATGGAGAAACAGCAGGAGATGATGCTTAAGTGGGACGACCGATGGGACTGGCTCAGATTATGTAAGGATAATCATTCTATTTTATTCCATATTAAGATCTACTGTAAACTCGAGCAAAAGTGAAACATGACTATATATACAGTACATACTGTATATATATATGCATATATATACAGATAACATAGCATGACGAGCTAAAAGTAAATAAAAAACAGTCCATCATAAAAACACAAAGAATCACCACAACATTATAAAACCATACATTAACACTGGCTTAGAAGCTCACACAGACATGCGTAGTATCACTTACAAAACATTGGAACCTCTGTGTCTGCTTTCCATGATACAGTCTCTATTGTCCATTTATTCACAGTCTCATCAGGGATGTCACACACTGATACACAGACACACACGCCTTCAAGCATGTTCAGACACTCACATACATGCATGCAAACACAGGCCCATTACAATGCCTCCTTTGTTTTGTTACTAAATATAGTGTTTTGCTTTTTCCTATATGTACAAGAAACTATTTGAAATCATCACCACTAATGTGTACTTACAACATGTAGGAGTCAACTGTACACTCTAAACAGGTGGATGCAAGCATTTTAAAGGCCTATTTCAAATGTTCATTGTTAACAAAGCTACTGCTTTTTGCCTTTACCAGGTAACACAACCACACACACACACACACACACACACACACACACACACACACACACACACACACACACACACACACACACACACACACACACACACAAATACACACATACACACAGACACGCACACACCTACACCTGCCTCTTCACCTACCATGCTGTGATAATGTGTTTGGCCTCCCCTTGTCATCCTCATCCTCCAGTGGTGGAGGTGTGCCAGTTTGCGCGTGACGCGTCAGTGGCGGAGGCCTGGCTGGTGGCGCAGGAGCCCTACGTGGCCAGCAGGGACCTGGGTCACACGGTGGACCAGGTGGAGAAACTCCTCAAGAGGCACGAGGCCTTCGAGAAGTCCACCGCCGCCTGGGAGGAGAGGTTCTCTGCCCTGGAGCGCCTCACCACGGTACGGAGATTTGGAATGCACGCTGTACCTACAGTGGCACGCTCTAACAGTCATTGCAAAGTTAACTACCATAGCACTACCATTCTATGACATAAAACAAGGCCTTTAGGAATGCACTATGACTTGGTCATAGCCAGTCTGGTAATAGCAAAGTATAACGCTGTATCTTAATGGGTTAACACCCATTTGTTTTGAATTATGCCACTAGTTAGAAAGGTACAATACACTCCATAGAAATTGACACCTTGCACGCAGTGCTAGAAGGGAGGCACCCTCTCCTTCACAACATCTTTACGACTTGAAAATAAGTCTACTACCATCATGAACTACCCAAAGTCCCTTGTCCATACACCATTTATCTTCAAACATTGGGGGATTTTTTGTTGTCTGGTAAGGAGAGCATTCATTCCGAACCTCCTACAATATAACAATGTGTTGGTGTGTGCGTGCGTGTGCGTGTGCGTGTGCGTGTGCGTGTGTGTGTGTGTGTGTGTGTGTGTGTGTGTGTGCGTGTGCGTGTGCGTGTGCGTGTGTGTGTGTGTGTGTGTGTGTGTGCCTGTGTGCCTGTGTGTGTGTGTTTGTGGTGTGTGTGTGTGCCTGTGTCTACATCTGTGTATTACATTACGGTATACGGTATATCAAACATGCAATATGTAGTAATAGGCTGACCTTTTTATCACTCCATCAGCTTGAATTGTTGGACATCAGGAAACACCAACAGGAGATGGAGCAGTACAGGGCAGAATATGAGAAGGAGAGCAGGTAACATCCCCTCCCCGTCTGTCTGACTGTCTGTCTGTCTGTCTGTCTATCTGTTAGTCCGTCCGTCCGTCCGTCCGTCCGTCCGTCAAACTGTGTAAATAAGTCTCAATAAATTTGCTCTTTAACCTGTGTGAATGAAGCCTATTGTAAGGCTAGCACACTAACACAAACATATGTCATCCTACAGGAGAGAAGACACAGGATTCGTTGAAGATTCCTCTCAGGTTTATACAGTAGATGAGGAGCATTCAATGGTAAGAGCCGTCTGCACCATCAAGGTCATACAAATGACATATCATCCCTACACAGCCTGAGTGACTGTCTATTTGTACACATGAGGTTAAGCTAAATATGTGTGTGTGTGTGTGTGTGTGTGTGTGTGTGTGTGTGTGTGTGTGTGTGCGTGTGCGTGTGCGTGTCTTGTGTACAGTCTACGGCAGTTGACCCCACCTCAGGCCAGACGGAGGGGACCGTGGGAGACTCAACGCTGCCCCTGGTGTCTGAGATGCAGGAGAGCGGCTCCATCGAGCTGGACGCCTCCTTGTCTGGCCCAACCATCAGCAGCAGGGAGCCTGAGAAGGCCCAGACGCTGCCCGCCGACGCACCCAGGACGCAGACCGTCCTACTGGAGGGCACGCTGACGCGCAAGCACGAGCTGGAGACAGCGGGAAAGAAGGCATCCAACAGGTCAGTATATGGCAGCTACTCACTACAAGGAAGAGAAACATACACGTAAATGCAATATATTAATAATAATTGTATAGAACAGTTCATTCAATCATGCAGCTCCAAGTGATTCACAAAAATGCAGAGTTGGAAGAATTCACATTATATTACGGTACACTGCCGCATTCATCCAAAGCGACTTAGAAGTTATTACACGGTATTGGGTACAGTCCCTGTAGAAAAGTGAGGTTAGGTGCCTTGCTCAAGGGCACTTCAGGCATTACAGTAGATCAGTGGTACTTCACTGGAATGGTTTTGGGAGACAAATGTTCTATGTCAATTCATTTGTAACCCAATATTTTGGCGCACCACTGTTGGTCCATGGGTTGGATAGAAAACAGTTTGCTGTTTGGAGTGTTTGCGTGTGATATGTGTGTTGACCTTATGACTGAAGTCCATTTATTGTAATATAAAAAACAGACCATTCATTTGATTATATACTTGTGTTTTTTCAATTTATTCAATACCGCAACTTACCTCAGTTTTGGGACTGGCAATGAAAGTATTAATTCACATTTTTAGGATGTTGGTGTTTTGTACGTTTTGTAAGGCCAGATGGCCGAAACGTCACTTCAACATTAAAACATGGAGCAGAGTGTGCAGTATTCTCTTTATTTTCCTTAACATTTGTATGCACAAGAAGCCAGCACCTCAAAAAAGACTTTATTGGTGTGTGATACCTCATTTTTTCTAATTAACATTTTTACACCACTGTTCCATGACCCACCAATGACCCGTCCATGACCCACTTTTAGGTCTTGACCCACCAGTTAAGAAATGCTGCAGTAGATGTAGTGGTACAGTAGATGTACTCTGTACATTTTTTATTGCATCAGAGATGTAATAGTATCACTTTCAGTCATTGATTTCATTGTTTTTTTCCTCTTTGTTTTCTTCTCTCTGTCACCTTGCTTGCCCCCAGGTCTTGGAACAGTTTATACTGTGTGCTGAGGCCAGGACAGCTCTCCTTCTACAAAGATGCCAAGAGCTTCACGCACGGTGTCACATACCACGGCGAGGACCCCTTGTTGCTCAGCAACGCTTCCTGTGAAGTCCTGAGCAACTACAAGAAGAAGAAGCAGGTCTTCAAGCTACGGTAAGAGAGACATTTGTGTCTGCACATCAAGGTTACTCTAAAAGATTGGATGATATTGCGCTCCTGCTATTTTCTTGTAAAATGAGTCTGTCTTTCTCTGTCTCTTTCTCCTTGTGTATTTACTCATGTGTTTTGTACTCTGTTGAACAGGCTGGGAGACAGCAGTGAGTACCTGTTCCAGTGTAAAGATGAGGTACGTTTCCCTTGCGCACATGCACAATGTATACATGCCCCCCCCCCACACCCCCCAAAAAAGTATCAGTTTCTGTAAGTGCAGGAGTTCAGAAAGATTCAGGATTTATTGCCCTGTCAGTACAGTTCAGTAATAGATATTTTCTCCAGTTTCCATTCGCTCGCAATAACTTTTGACTTTCATAAGCACCTTCAGCATTGCACATATTAGATAGAACCTCAGAGGGAAAATCTAAAGGCTTGTTTGAAAAGCTTAATCAGCTTCTTTTTTTTGAGGGCGCCTTTGAAGGCACCCTTCCATCTTTCATCCCTGCTCTCTGTTCCTCTCTCCCCCAGGACGAGCTCCAGAAATGGGTTCAGCTGATGGGGAAAGCCAGCCAGACCGCGATGGAGGAGGAGGCTGCTGGGCCCTCGGGGAGCGCCAGGGCCCACAGCCTACCCCCACCCTCCTCGTCCGTCATCCCCGAGGCCACAGCGGCCAAGAAGGAGAAGGAGAAGAGGTTCAGCCTCTTCACCAAGAAGAAGTGAGGGAGAGGGAAAGAGAGTCACCACAGACACATATAGCTGAACAAGAACATAAAGATGCTGTCTGGCCAGGGAGTGAGACGAGATGAACATGAACCTACTCACGCGTGGAATATGAGAGTTTTATTTCCTGTTTGTCTATCTATATTTCATTTTTACTTTATAATGATTTGTAAGGATTATACGTACATATTAGTTCATGTTCCTGATATTTCAGTGAAAATGCCACACACTGCTGCCTGTATTTAAGCCTTTGAGCACTGTTTTTTCATTGTTGTTTCATTATTTGTTTTGCTTTGCCGTCTTGCTTGTTTGGTTTTCCATTTTTTTCCTCGTTTTGTCTTGGGCACAACCCAAATTCACTTTGTTACTCAGTACAGTACATAAAATGCACAGGAATGCTCACTCACCTTCAACCAAAGATTATTTGTAATATTTGCATTTTCTCCTTGTTTTCCCTCTTTTGTCTTCTCTTCTTCTTCTTGTGCATGTTTTGAGTAACACACTTGTAACCTTGTATTTAAAGGCCTTGTCAGAAGAGTGGTGTTTCTTAATCTGCCTTATAATAATCCACTAAGAAATGGTTTTATGAAAAGTGAATACTGTGCTTCTCTGCATCCAGAGGACTTGAGCTCCAACACAGTAACAATGCAGTGTCAATTCAACATTTAGAGAATCAATTTAACCTTCTTAAGTGTATTTGGTCCCGCAATACTCTCTGAGTGCTCAATTTACACTGCATTTTTTTTTTTTTTACTGTGAATCGTCATTGACCCTCTCCTCAGCTGGGCTTGGATATAACAGTAGAAGGTGTAGTCTTTTCAAAATGCTGTTTCGCCAACAGGTGGCACAGTTGTGAGCATTAAAGTCACTGTACAGTAGCGTATAGGCCAAAAAGCACAACAAAGTACACCAGTATAACTATGAAGGCAGACCTGCAGTATAGCGCCACTCAAAAGCATTCAATATTTATCATTGTCTGTTTGCGCTCAAGTCCAGGCAACAGGGGAACAAGCATCCTTTTAGGAAATGAAGTAGATTATATGTTTTCCAAATGTTGAAATTTACAAGAGATAATATGTTAGCTATAGATATATAAGCTATAACACAGTAATAATCATGTGTTGTACAAAAGTTATAGAGTTATAATCGAATTGTTCTCTATATGAAAAAAAAAACTTTGTATTAAAACATTGCATATCATGCATATACCGACATGGTTTTTTTGTTTTTTAAATTATTCTAACCTACCATACATGCATGACTGAGTTTCTATACTGAATATGAATATGGTGCTATGATGTTATTATATGTCCACCTTGGAATCTCAGGCTTGTCTAGTCCACCTATTGAAAGGACCTGAAGCTGTCCTGCATAGCCAATGAGTGAAAGTCAAACTGGGTCCTCCTGCCCTTTCCTGTTGCTTGTGTCCTCTTGCCTCGATGTTTTCCCACCTTCTTTGAGCAAACAATATGGTTTCCCCGCTGCCAACTGAAGCAGAGCAACCTTTGGAGGCCTTTAAGTTATTCAACATTCCGATTCCAGAAAAGATGATGACCTTCAAATTGTGCTTTTGCAAGATATTGAATAGAACTTCGATCATCAAGAATGTCAAGCCATGCGTCCCGAGGCCACAAGCAATGAGGAAAGGATGGGAGGAGCTAGTTTGACTTTCACAAATAATATATACCGTATATTTATACAGTACATGTCTATGGGTCCTGCACATGTCCTGGCAACAGATCTATGCATGGGGTGTCTGTCCAACACTCTCACGTCCCCATTACATACCACTTCCATCCACACCAGGCCCAAAAACACCAGGAGCAGAGGCAGCTGAACGCCTGGAAGAACAGCAAAACAGAGAAGGCAGCCAAAAAGAGAGAGAGAGATGGAGGGAGGAACCAGACAGTCAGGAATTAGGACAAGCTGAGATGGTCCCCACGGGTCTGTCTGTAAGCTCCTGCTGCTGTTTTCCTCAGCAGCTGTGCAGCAGTGGCCTGTATGGACACAAACAGAATGTGATTTTAAGATGAATGTAGAGGGGAAACAGAATGTGATTTTAAGATGAATGTAGTGGGGAAACCTAATGTGATTTACAATAAAGGCTAATTAATGTAGGATGTTGCAGAAAGGTACGAAAGATTTGGTAAGCAGAGAGAAGAGTACTTTGAAACCCTTGAAGGAAATGTCTTCCTTCTGTGATAATATTTTATTACTGCTACAAATTAGAGGACCGGAAAATCAATATCCTTACGAGTATTGTATGTACTGAAAATGAAAAGTTCAAAGGTGAGCCCAACCCAGAAATCTATGCATTTTTTCTCAAGCCCAGACAATTTTATAGGCTACATATAGAGACATGGATCAAATGTCACCAATTTTAAACATTGTGTGCTGTACATGCCGTAGTCATCACACAAGTTATTGGTGTTTTGCTGTTTGTCTAAGGTCACCAGGATTATTGAACTGGGCAGTGTTTTATTGAATATTGGGAAACACAAGCACATCTGTCAGGTTGACTTAACTACCTGCCAGACAGCACAGGGGAACAGCTGTTCACCATAAAACTGAGAAAGTATCCTTATAAAAAATGAATTTGCAGAAACCAAGCTCACCTCCTTATGTGAAGTAAGACATGGTCAGAATGTTTACCCCTGGGGTTCATGCAGAAAGACATGTCTATATGCAGTCATCTCATTTCTACCTACACTTAGTCTTGTAGCATTTTTGTATGCCTGTTTTCCACAATTAACCATACGCTATTTAATTTCATTTGCACCATCACTTTATTTCCTTTAATTAGCATTTTCTACTCTGAAGCCATGTTTAATTTAGCCTAATTATGAAGTTGATGGGCTATAGGCCACAAAAAAAACACAGGGTCATAGAACTGGTGACACAAGTCCTGGGAATTATGTAATAAACCTTTCAACTTAGAGAAAAAATAAGTGTCTTTACTGTGTGCGTGAGCGTGTGTGCGTGCGTGCGCATGTGCATGTAGCCTACTGTAGGCTTTTTGTGACCCTTCGCCATACAGTTTAAGTCCTGGACTTAATTCTGGGGTCCCCTCTTCTCTGGCCTGCGATAAGGTTGGCTGACCTGTGTGTGTGTGTGTGTGTGTGTGTGTGTGTGTGTGTGTGTGTGTGTGTGTGTGTGCGTGCGTGCGTGCGTGCGTGCGTGCGTGCGTGCGTGTATGTGTGTGTGTGTGAAAACAAATAAATACAAATAAATACATAATAAAATCATAAGCCTGCCTTACACAGTGCTGTGCCTGCCATCAAATATCTTATAGTTATTCAGCCTCAAAGACATTCAGCCGAGCTTGTTTATCCATTAGTTTCTTTTTTATGCCGTGTTTTTGTCAATTTGTGTGGACTGTTGTAGGCTATGTGTGTGTGTAGGCTATCAATGCAATTATGGAAAGGTTCATGGTTGTTCTTTTCCAGAACACCAGATGACGCTAAAACACCACAGCAAGGTTTCCATTTTTACACATAGCTGCTACGCCTCAACGAAGAAGAGGAAGTTAAACTGCTGGTTGTCTGAAGGAATTTTAGGAACTACACTAGACCACGCACAGAACAGTTCGGGGAAACTCGGAAGGATTTTAACTTGGAGTCTTTGCTGTAAGTAGTATCTGGACACATAACTTCCCACCTCTTGATCAAGAGTGCCAGAAAGCGAAAAGGATTGGCCGATTTATCCACAGAGGAAAACTTTGCGAGCGAGCTATCTAGCTAAGGAGCTAGCATGCACTGAGTGGCAAGTTGTCAGCACAAAACAAACAATTTAGCCGACGCTAGCTGGCGAGCAACAGGCAAGTAAAATATCAGGACTACTCTCTGAGAGGATGAGTAACGTTAAACAGTAAGTCAGGAAACTTTTTTGTATACATGGAGTTTTAACTACTTAACCACTCTTTGGTGCTGGGAACATAACAAGGTAACTGCTTCGTTGTCTACCTTACGTGACTCAACCTTCTGATGGGAATTAACGTTAAGTTTTCTGACTAATTTAACCATTTTATCTAAATTAAATATTGGTAGGTTAATGTATTATGAATCAATATGTGGGGGAGGGTGAGACTAATACGGGTGGTGGCTTCTTATTCTCACTTCACGAGACCTGGGCTAGGACAATGTGACAGAACGTTTAATTCTAACACGAGTTCTATTTTCATAGTGAAACCGAAATAAATATTTAGTGCCATCCTACCACCTACAAATTATCACAAAAATATTTGTCTAGAATGTGTGTAGTTTAAAAAGTGTGTAATTTAACAACCACCCCGGTAGCTCTCAACAGTTCAATGAATTTGTAACGAGTGCCGTGACTTGTCATGTGCTGTTCGGTCCGAAGTCAGCATGCTGCTTTTATGGCTGTATAACTAGAGTACTGGTGTTTCACATAGTCATTCGTCTGAATATCTATAACTAGTGTCATTTGAAGGAACCGACTCTTATCAACACAATTACATTTTTACGATTATGTCTTCCTTTTTACTGTTGATGTGTCGTTCTGACGCTGACCGAAGCCTGTAAACATATCTTGCGGAAGCTAAGTAGCAGAAATAGAGGAATTAAGTTGCATTATTAGAGCGTTGTTGGAGCGAGACCTCGACAGCATTACATTAAGTGCCACTCCGCGGTGGCCACCAGAATGTCACTAGATAAGAGTATGTTGAATGATAAGCATTAACAGAGAGTTTTAAAAAGTATCCAACTTGAATGCATCTTTACAAAGAGTTAAGCGATTGGTGGAATAGGAAGGCAGTCACTGGTAGGCTACTGGAAGGAGGTTTGGATGGAGTGACAACAGGTAGGCCTCAGGTGACGTCAGGTCTTTGTTTTTTTTACCCTCCTGATCTAGAAAAACAGGTTTGGGTGGAAAATCTTGAGTAGGAATAACACAAGTTTGGAAGCACAACGGCTGAGTCGGTAGTCGTCAGTTATATTGGCTGCCTGTCAGTTATGCAGTAATGGTTAAATGACCTGTTTAGATTCCAGTAATGGGGGTTTCCATGAAGTTACCCCACATGACTGATGTCAACCCCGAACCCCAAATGCACGTAGTGTCACGTAGACCTATACCAAAATGCAAACTGAAAGTTCTCAGGTTTGGCCTATGTAAAGGTTGAGGTGTGGTGGGGGGTTTATCAAGTCCCTTAATTCCCCGAAACCCCCCACCCCTCTCAATTTTGGGTCATAAGACGCAGGCTGATAGGCTATTTGAAAGAGACCAGAACATTCTCATTTCGTGTTGGCCTTAAAAGACGGACTGTTTTTGGACCTAACCGTTAGAATTCGTTCACTGTAAGTTTCATCTTCCTTCGCTGGATGAACCATCTGTCGGGGGAAGGGAGTTCACGCGCATTGCAGGTCAAGGCCATTGCACAAACAGGAAAAGTGAAGTAAAGCTGTCGAACAAAGGAAATAGTGTGTGGGGCAGCGATACAGATAGAAGAATAGCCGAAATGGTAAAAGGGCAGAGAATGGCTCTTCCAAAAGCCCTGAAATGCAGCGTCATGCGTATGGCCCTCCTTTTCAAGTAAGTCGTAGCCTATTATCCACGAAAATAAAATTATCATGATAATAATACTATTTATAATCATAATTATAATAATTATTATCACTAATCATTATTATTATTATGATTATCATTATAATTATTAATATTTTACAAAATGTGATCTAATCATATGTATCATGCCATCTACATTACATCATGTTGTGCACGGTGCATGTCTATTTATGAACACCACCAACCACTGTAGGCGGTTCAGTGTTAAGACATGGGCATGACTTTTTTTTGAAGTAGAAGAAGAATGTATTGCTCTCTAGTCTAGACTGTGTACAGAGGAATAGCTCAAGTGCCAAACCTCACGTCTCTTCTTTCACCGCTGGTGTTAAGGCCTACTTTCACACTCACACACTTGCAGCCCAGCCCTCTTCCCAGCCTGCCTCCTCTTCTCACTTGCTGCTGCTCACTCACTTCGTCAGTGTGTTGCAGACACATGATGACAGTCGTTTTCTTATCTTATCTGTGTGTGCGCGTGTGTGTGCGTGAGTTTGTGCGTGCGTGCGTGTGTGTGTGTGTGTGTGTGTGGTATGTACAGCAGTGTGCCACTGTCTCCTGTGTGTGTGCGTATGTGTGTGCACGCGTGCGTGCAGTAGATGGGTTTGTGTATGTACGTGTCTTTTGAATCCCAGTAGACGGAAGGAAGTGTGCTTTGACCCCCTGTGTGTGTGTGTGTGTGTGTGTGTGTGTTTCCTCTGGCTGCCTGGGTCACATTCCTGCTGTGTGAGCTCCACAGTCCTGGTGTCCTGGTAGGCTGCCCACATCTTGACATCATCACCACCACCACCACACCACGCCACCAGAGATTCTTTAAGTATAGAGATATGCCAACATAATAGGTTTCTATGGGCACCTAATGTGACCAGGTTCCGGTCTGCCTAAAGGGGCGTGTCATAATGCTCCTAGCATTGAATAGAACAGTCCTCAGGTCTGCCTAGGTCTGCCTAAAGGGGGATTTCCCCCCCAATAAAAGAACCAGGAAACAATGGGCCAATGAAACCTCTCTCTCTCTCTACTCTCTCTGACGCCACTTCACTTCACTTCCTCATGCTTCAAACTCCTCACAAGCCTCTTTCCTCATCACTAGCCTCACACCATGCAGCAGGGGCAGGGTTGCGGCTGGTTATCATCTCTGGCTGTGGTGGTGCTGTATAAGACTTATCGCAGTGTTTCCCAACCAGGGGTACGTGTACCACTAGGGGTACGAGAGAACACTGCAGGGGGTACTTGGAAAGATGTTATTATTATAACAAATGTATGGAGCAGTCACATCAGGACTGAGAAAGCGATATAAAACATGAATTAGGGGGTACTCATGGCACAACTAAGAGGTTTAGGGGGTACACGAGACAAAAAAGGTTGGGAAACACTGACTTACCGTATCTCTTGTTTTGGCTCGGATGCTTCTGCAGAGGGCCAGAACATGTTGCGTTCATTGAGGAGCAAGAACTGCATTAAGCAACCTTGAGGAACGGAAGTGGGGTGGAGAGAGAAACGCGGATAAAGATGCAAGATGCATGCAAGTTTGTCAAAATTTGAACCGTGGCAGGGTGAACAATCGACTCCCTTTTTTTGAGTACACAATGTGAATTGTGAAGAAATACAGTCATTCAGAGCTCACTGACAGTGGATCTTTTTATTTAAGAATCAGTCAAATGACAGCCTGTAGGATGGGGAGGTGTCCCGTGCCTTTCTCTGTGTATGTTTTTATTTAATGTATTGAACTGGATGGTTTTGAGGTGTACTAGGCATAGCAGCTGAGGTTAGGCTTTTGATGAGCCTCTCCAAGGGCCTTGTCTAGACAGTAAATTCAGCCTTCTCCGGTTGTGTTTTGACAGTTGCTCCAGCAAATAACAGCAGCCACAGTCAATCATGCATTTTACTTACTTTTCTATGTGTGTCTTTGCAACATTATCGAGGGTGCTAGGCTATATGTTATGAATGCAAGTTAAGATGGGAATGTATCACAAAACAATGTGAGTCACCCACCCCTTTTTTCCATTTGTTTGTTTGAATTGCTTGAAGAAGGTCAGTAGACCGAAACGTTGCATTAAACCATGCAAACGTGAACAGTGTGCGGGAGCTTTCTTTGATTTAGAATTAGTCACCCACCCCTGCAATGACGGCAATCCAACGATAAACCTGAAGATACCTAAGTAACCTCAGAATGATAAAATCAGTGGTTTTCACTGCAAGACAGATGGGACGTTCTAAACACCCTGATGATTCACACAGGTGGATTGCAGAGACGTTTTGGGAGGAAAACATTTTTTAAATGGCTCTAGATTTCCCCTCAGAGCCGCAGATGGTAAGAGTTTAAAGCATGTTAGTTTCATTTCCCCCCCTGAAGGGTTGGCATAGCCTGTGAGTTTGGTCCATCCTTCCGTGATTTACAACCTCCTGCCATGGCCACTAAGCAGCGTTACTGTGATGGGAGTCAAGGTTTTTGTAGGTTCAAAACCTGAGTCACATTATGAATCGTGATGCAGTCAGGGTGTAGATTTTCTCCACATTCTCCGTTCCGCTTGGAACTTACCTTCTTATGTGGTATAACTTCAGTCAAACACAACATAAAGAGAAGTGGTTAACATAAGACACCGATGTTAGGTCTTAATGTCTACAGACAACCAGACTGTGTTTAACGTTCTCTGTGTGTATGGCAAGGAAAATAAACTTGTCAGTTAATCAAGGTTGCTTTGCAGTTCAACTCCGTCCTGAAAAATTGAGGTTATGGCTTACACCAGCTTGATCAGTAAATCATGTGGGGAAAGTTTTCCTGTGTTTACGTGACCTTTCAACTCTGACATCCTCTTGATTGTGCCCCTCCACCCCAGGCCCCCGAGTTTAGAGGCTAGTGCAAACGGAGGAGCCCCCACCACCAACATGGCCGACATGACTGTGGAGGATATGACCATACGGGCCAACCAGCTCACCGATGAGGTAAGTCCACCATCACCTGGTCTTCCACAGGGTCAGAGCAGGAGGATTTATTTTATTTTATTTATTCAGTACTAGGTTGGTTAGCCGAAGGGTCACTCACTGTCTTCAGCTCACATCCCGAACGCTTTAAAAACTGACATGAAACCTGTTTGATTTATATTCACTTGCTAATCTCTTTGACTCCATCAGAAGAAGGGTTGATAAAATAAATTAAATGCCATTGTTATTAGTGCATTATAAGCCCATGGTTATAGTAAATCCTTTCCCACTGACAACATTTGGTTTCACAAATGACCTCAGATTTTCATTGGAGATGTTAAAATGAGGTCTTCAAATGAACAGAATTGATGTATAATTTACATCTAATGATTCCCATAAAGTTTGACACCTTTGCAGTAGGGTCCACAAGGAGACTATTAGCCCATTACCTCCTCAATGATGTATGTGAATAATATAACGGCTCTCGTTTTAAAAAAAAAAGGTATTTGAAATAGAATTTAAAAATTAATGCCATGCCATCAAAACTGAGCATGGATTTTAATGACCAGGTAATTGGTCGATACAGGTATTCTTACTCTGTACTCACTGCTTCTGTCTGCTCACTGCTCACTGCTCTCTCTCTCTCTCTCTCTCTCTCTCTCTCTCTCTCTCTCTCTCTCTCTCTCTGTCTCTCTCTGTCTCTCTCTCTCTGTCTCTCTCTGTCTCTCTCTCTCTCTCTCTCTCTGTCTCTCTCTCTCTCTCTCTCTCTCTCTCTCTCTCTCTCTCTCTCTCTGAGTGAATTAAAACATTTTCTTCTGGTCTTTCCTTCAGTGTTCCTCTCTTTTGGTATCCTACTTTTTAACATTAATCACTGCTTTCTTTGTCTTCTTCTTCTTTGTCTTCTTCTTCTTTGTCTTCTTCTTCTTCTTTGTCGTCTTCTTCTTCTTCTTTGTCTTCTTCTTCTTCTTCTTCTTCTTCTTCTTCTTCTTCTTCTTCTTCTTCTTCTTCTTCTTTGTCGTCTTCTTCTTCTTTGTCGTCTTCTTCTTCTTCTTCTTCTTCTTCTTCTTCTTCTTCTTCTTCTTCTTCTTCTTCTTCTTCTTCTTCTTCTTCTTCTTCTTCTTCTTCTTCTTCTTCTTCTTCTTCTTCTTATTCTTATTCTTATTATTCTTATTCTTATTCTTCTTCTTCTTCTTCTTCTTCTTCTTCTTCTTCTTCTTCCTGCCTTCTCTTTAATGCTTAATGCACTATGGAAGAGCATGATGGGAAACATATGTGTGATTTTCTGCACAAAACTGCCTCACCGCACTCCGGGTAAACACTGGTGCACAAACACACATACGCACACACGCACGGCTGCTCACACATGCTTTCATACAGACAAATAAACACACACACACACACACACACACACACACACACACACACACACACACACACACACACACACACACACACACACACACACACACACACACACACACACACACACACACACCTACTATGAGTTGTTTTGCCACAATCATTGAGTCACCATATGCACACATGGACACACCCACTCCATCGCAACCCATCTGCTTCGTTTTTAATTGGCCTACATCTGCTAGCATCCTGTGAAAGCATGTTAAAGCATGACACAGTGCAGAAAACATTTAAGCTCTTAAAGTTCTGTGGCGCAAATATCAATGTGAGGTGAGTTAGGGTGATTTGGGTTGGGGGTCTGTGAACACAATGTTCACAGACCATAAAAACCATTGCATTGATTACATGTATATCTACTTTGTATGTGACCAGTTTTCCACTCCATTAATTAATTTATTACTCCAAATATCAACACACTGAACTGATGTAAATATAGTATACCACATTGACCTTGACATAATGCTGCTCCTTCCTCACTTTCATCATCCTAGCTGTGTAAGTTGTACCAACTTCTGAGACATAACAGTCAAGGGAAAATGATGCTGTGAGGCCTTGTCTGTTCAATGTGATTGCTCCTTCAATCATTTCCTGTGTTTCTCAGTACCTCCAGTGCATGTGTGCCTGTTCCTGTTCCTTAGGTCCTTGTTAAAACAAAAGTGCATGTAGTGTGTTTCCCTTTCGGCGTCAGTGCATGTACGGTTACCTTGCGTTTGCAATTGTTGGTTTATGCACACCACCATCCCACCACCACCGGTTCCCAAATCAGTCTATTCCCTAATCATCCCTCTTTTGTCCCCTAGTCGCTGGAGAGCACCCGACGAATGTTGCAGATGGCGGAGGAGGTGAGGCGCACGCGCACACACACACACACACACACACACACACACACACACACACACACACACACACACACACACACACACACACACACACACACACACACACACACACACACACACACACACACACACATCCACACAAATAGGTGCATACAGAAAAATAAATTAAAGCACAGACACACACGCACTACACACAAACACACGTGTGTAAGCAGAAAAATGAATTCACGCACACGCACACACACTCACACACACATGTGTGATTGTGTTGTCAAGGTGACGTGATTGTTTCCTCTGCGCTGTAGTCAGTTGTAGTCACAACTTTGGCTTGTCAAGAATCAGAGCTGACGCGTGTGACGATCATCAGGGGACATGGATTCTGTCATCATCCTGACCCATTTGTCCTATCAAACAAATGGACACCTCATGGATGGCTATTTTATTGTCACATAATCAGTCCCAGGCTACCAGTATAAAAAGTAAAGGACTGAGCAGGCTGTTCTATAAACATGGACTTTGCGACCTGCCCGTGTGGTGTTTTCCAAACAAAGGGCCTCCCTTCTATAAGTTGGCTGGTCAGAATTGTGCGCAATTAACTGCAAGTGTACGCGCCTGTTATGGATAGTGGGATTGGGAAGATGCATTGTGCATAGATTTTTTATTCCAAGATTTAAAAAAGAAAAGTCCCCAATACTACACTGATTATGTAAGACAGCTCATTATTCATTTCTCAGGGTAGCTACCGATATTATCTGTGGTAAATCTTAATTTTCAGCCGTGTGTGCAGATGAGTTATTGGCTCTTCAAAAGGGAGTTTGCCTAGAATTTATTTGATCAAATTTCACAGGGAAGCACTGTAGCCAAGCTATTTGAAGTAATTTAATAGCATTAGATAACGGTGCGTGTTGTGTTGTGGCTTGGAGGACTGAGGGTGAAGTTGTGTCTGCGTTAAATCTCTTTGAGTCTAAACAGATGTTTACGTGTCACTGTCCGCCCGTTGAACCTCCTCCTCTCTGTGTGTGTGTGTGTGTGTGTGTGTGTGTGTGTGTGTGTGTGTGTGTGTGTGTGTGTGTGTGTGTGTGTGTGTGTGTGTGTGTGTGTGTGTGTGTGTGTGTGTGTGTGTGTGTGTGTGTGTGTGTGTGTGTGTGTGTGTGTGTGTGTGTGTGTCTGTGTGTTTCCAGAGCCGAGACACGGGTGCCAAGACCATGGTCATGCTGGAGGAGCAAGGGGGTGAGTAGTGAACACATGAAACAGTCGCTGCTCCCTCTCAGTGGCCAGTTTTGCATACGCTCGACATACAGTGTCAGGATTTGCATACAGTATTGATTTCGGCTGCCATTTTGTTGTGGAGCTAACAGTATGCGAAGTGAAGACGTATGAGCATAGGTTTGTGGGTCAGTCATGGTTTTTTTTTGGCTATGACGTCAGGTGGTACAATCACAGCTAATGACCATGAATTAGTTAGTACTTGATAATTAATGTACTGCAATGAATATGCTTCTTAGATAATCCACTGAAAACAAACCACCACCCTGATATGTGCTACTAGTTAAACGTCATAGAGCTAGAAAGTGACGTCACTTCCCCCGATTTCATGGGACCTCAACGGCGTTTTTAGCCGAATATCGTAGCATGTAATCCAATGGCGGTATTAAAATGGCATTTCGATCCCCTTCGAGTTGTGCCACGAGCTCCATATATGTTGTTTCTGATATTTTTGCTTAATTTTTCGTAGGAACCCCCACATTTTTTAGAAAGCTGTGTTTCTTCACATTTTTCATGCCGACGGCCTCGGAACAAAACATTGATACTTCTGCATGAATAATCTTTATCTATCATCTTAAACAGCATATTTGTAGCCCAGCGCATATCATGACTGAGATCAGAAGATATTTACTCGCTACCACGTTGTTAGATGGTCAGCTTAGGTCCCGTGAAACGCGGAACTAAGGGGCGGGACTTTCGAGCTCTATCGACCCTTGTACTCAAGCAATGAGTATGTGAAGGCAATAAATATTTATTACTTATGTATTGAAGATCATTAAATATACTCCAGTCCTTTATGGCAAAATTAGGCTCATGCTTAGAATGGCATCAACCAGTGAGTTATAAACTCTTTTTGAACTTTCCGTTTGGTTTGAGTGTCATGATGTTACCACATTTCAATTATCAAACACTGTGTATTTGATCAATCAGTGCGTTTATATGCTCTTCAGTACCCCAAATATGAGGCATATCCCGGTTATGATCATATTTGGGATAAGGTGTTTATATGAGCACAGAGCCTATATCCCACTCTACATTCTTGGCCGTTATAGAGATTCTCTGGAATAATATGTGGTGTATATGTGTATATATGTGTGAGCCAAGCAGCAGCTGGGTAGAAACCTGCAGTTTCCTCTGTCTGTGCTGTGACACTAACCTGGTTCTCACGCAGATGGTTGTTACCAACCCTTGTGCGAACTCACGAAGTTCAGCGAAAATACACGAGAACCAGGCTACACAGCCATACATACATTCCACAGTTCATAATTGTACTGTATTTCCCTCACTGACTGAGGGCCAAACAATTAAACACGATTGCCACATTTGACCACTTCTAAAGTTGCACATGCTGAACCGGACCCCTTGGTTCAGGCTCAAAGGTCATTATACAATGTCCTACATGTAATATTGTGCTACAGTTTCTAAATGTTGCATCTTGAGTTGACCCAATCTCTTCAGTGTTAACATTTTTAATCTTTGTGATCCTCTGTATGATTATTTCCACTCCTCAAGGTGTTCAGACTGAGTGATATTCCTTCCAGGGCATACATGCCATTGCAGCTAGAGACAGGCTTTCCATGTCAAGCTACAGTATATATTTGTTACACTAAATGGCTGTACTTTGAAAAACAGTAGGAATATCGTGGCCTGGTCTTACCATATCCTCATAATACACCCGCTAGCATGCCCTCGTACGTGGAAGGAAGATTTTTTTGAACGGGCTTGCGCCAGGCCAGGCCGAACTCATGTAAAAGCTCAATGGTGTGTTGCTGCAGTCCCAATCCCTTTCCGCTCCATGTAAGCATTCTTGGGAACAATGCTGGCTGCGAGTGGGCCAATGGGCCGCTTCCTGCCCTCTCCCACTAACATACAGACCGGAAACAGCACATTAATAAGATGATCTCAACTTTATATGCAACGAATCTTGCCGTTTGTTTTGTTTCAGACATGTAAAAGTTTTTTTATCTTTTACCTGACATGTTTCTATGGCGAGACTTCCATCCTCATCAGAGGGTCACATGGATGTTGCAGTGTGACATGCTTTAAAGCAGCTGATTTTATTGACAGGCTGGTCACACCTCCTGCTGTTAGAGTTGTGGCCTGAAACAAAAGAAACCGGAAAGTTTGATATAACTCTAAGACATAATGAATGTCATTAGCGTAGCTCTTGCCAAAATGCTTGTGTGCCCTATTCGTGTAAAGTAATGCATTCAGAACTCCGAAACTCTTTCTTGTTAATGCAAACGATGTTAAAGTTGAAGCAAAATGTGAATGGTGCCGATGCTGGTTTCTTACACAATAATAGCTGCCCCCAATGCCTGTAAGGTCTTAGAAAGTACAAACTGCACAACACAAAAGAACATTGCCCAACAAATGGCAATTATACTGTGATGTTAAGTTACTTGAAACTAACGAGAAAAAAATGCAGGCAATCTCATTTCCCAGAGCAACTGAAGCTGGTAGAGCATGGGATGGATAGTGATGAAACTGGACACAATGATAACACTATAATGGGATTAGGAGTTACATTAAACTAACAAAAAAGACATTATTAATAAATAGTCTACTCTCTTTGTTTTTGTTTTTTTTTGTCCTTTTCCAGAGCAACTGCAGCGGGTAGAGCAGGGGATGGATAAGATCAACGAGGACATGCGGCAGGCTGAGAAGAACCTCACTGACCTCTCCAAGTGCTGTGGCCTCTGTGTCTGCCCCTGTGACCAGTAAGAGACAATAAGCTATCTATTTATTTATTATCGTATTAATGGTGTTTTCATTGACAGTGATGCTCATTAGGTAAAAGCCATATGATCTAATTATCTAGTTGTTAATTGGCATTTCTGTGGTTCTTCATGACCACCCCTATTAGTTTATGTGTTCATTTATTTTTCTTTATGGTTTATTTTACTGATGTTTCCCCTTGTGACCAGTAAGAGACTACCCACATTTTATGTATTTATTTTTTTTTATTGATGGTATTTTAATATGAATGTTCATTAGGGTGCAAAGCCACATGTTGTAGCCTTAATTTTTAATTGGCATCTCTGTGATCTCTGAGACCACCCCCATTTAAATTTCATTTTATATATGTTTTTATTTTTATTTATGTCGAAAACAGAAAAGCTTCGGGCATGAATGCTCATTAAAGTTCCAAGGCATATTTTGCTTTAGATGTTTTGATCTTGCTGTTAATTGGTATTTCTGTGATCTTTCATGTCTCTCCTGCCCTCAGCTTTCAACAAGCTGAGCACTCATAGCATACAAACTACTGTGCTGTAAATTATGTTGTTTTTTTCTCCCTCATCTTTTCTGCATTATGCTCTCACACCTGAGCTCGGAGTTTACCTTGCCTCTTTTGTCTGGCAGAGGCCTTGGTTACTCGTATGCGGAGATTTTGAACCCCTTAACCAAGTCTTAATCGGTTGTCTAAGACTCCTTGCGATTGTCATAGCAATGTTGATGTGGTTGAGTGTTTTCAGCAAAGAGTGAATAGGCCAGTCAACGGGCCCATCTAGTAAGGGGCTACAACCCGGATTATTTGTTTTTAATCAGTTTACATATCAACAAACAAAGCAAAAAAAAACACCATCATGGCCGGTGTCTTTTAGCTCCCTAAAGCAGATATTTGTAAAACTGCTGGAATTTTCTAAAACTTGTTTGAGTGTAAACAAGAGGCCCAAGCCGATGTCTTCACAAAAATATCCATATGCATCTTGCCACTTGACAGGGTGAAGTCCATTGAGCGTAACGAGAAATACAAGCGCACCTGGGGCACGGGTGAAAACGTGGACGCTTCCAAAGAGGGGGGCGTGGTGTCCAGCCAACCGACCGGCGTACGCAACGGGCAGGCCGGCCCACAGGTGGTCGTCTCCCAGGGAGGATACATCACGAGGTGGGTTGGGCAGTGCCTGATGCCTCTTCTTTTTCTTTGATACTTAGACAAGTGCTTGGGGTGCCAATGCACTGTACAGCCCTTGCAAAATGTTTTGTCGCCTATCCGTGTTTTTGGAACAGCAGCTAATAACCTGACTTAATGAATTAATCACTTGGCCTCAGAAGTTGCTCCAGGGTGTCTGCAGGTTTTCAAAAAGTATTAAAAGTTGCACAAAAGTTGTCGTTTTGACTCCCGACCCGCCTGTTTGGTGGGTGGAATAATTAACCAGTGCTCTCCCTCGTTCTCCTCCATGACTGAGGTACCCTGAGCATGGTAGAACTACCGTCCCGCCGAACTGCTTCCTTTCAGGCATCTTTTTGCAAAAAAAATGTCTTGTTAAGACTCGCAACAAAGTGCCGTGATGGTTGTGAAAATTATCTAAAGGTAGTGAAAAAAGGTGGTAAAATGGTAGTAAATTTGACTTCAAGATTGGTGTATATACCATGTTTCTCCCCTCGGTTATTAACGCCAAGACCAGCTTCTTGTACTGATGTGTTTCTTTATTGTACACCGTAGAACTGACACATACACAGACAAAACGCATAACAACATTACTCATATATCCATAAACACACACACAGACTCAAATGTTATAAAAATAGAAGATAAAATAAAATACAACGTACCACTTTGCTGGATTATAGACCAAGAGGAAAATGTTGACTTCAAACTTTCAGCTTACAGTAAACTTGATGAAACCTTGTGCCTCAGATACACTTAAAGTAAAGTTGCAGGAGCTCAAAACAAACGCTACCCTTTCTCCATGCCAAAACATCAACGCTAGTAGTAGCCTTCATTCATTAACTTTGAAGAGGAAGTGACATCATCATCCACAATGCATCGTGGGAGTTTGAGTGCATTTCACATTCAATGCACAATCTTTCTCCATAATAAAAACATAATTTTAATTGTCATAATCGTCATACAAAATGTGCAATATTTTCAAATACAAAACATAAATAAAACATCTTTATTTGTGCAAACATGAAATGTGCAAAAAGAAAAATCCTGCCAGCCTTTATGGCTGCAGCCACATACCATGGGCTCATATGAAAGCTTACAACCCTCCCAAATCACGTTTTATGTCTAAAAACACATTGCCTGCACCAAAGGAAGATTAACCTTTTAATGAACACAGGGGCAGATTTTGACGAGACCAAAGTTTTGTTGCCTATAGAAAATAATGTGAAAATAAAGGAAAAAGTCCTTTGAAAGGAATATGGTGTCTAGGTATAAATTAGCAAATGTACTGTTTATGTAATGGCATCAATACTTTGAAGACCGTAAAATAAGTCAGATATGTAGGTGGTGTTATCAGAAACTTCTGGTCAGAAAATTGAGACGAAACAAAATCTCCTCTTCAGAACTTAATTCACGACTTGTATTTCATCATTGTCTCTGCTTTTTATCCAACTGTTCCCTCCCTACATGGAGAGACATCGAATAAATGGGGCAGCTCTTGTTATTCTGTTCTGTTGCCAGGGTAACGAACATGTAAATGATTGTTTTACCTGACTTTTACTTTGTCATTCTATCCAACTGCTCCTTGGAGAGAAAAGAACAAATGGGCTAACATCTCGTTCTGTTTGGTTGTCAGGGTAACAAACGATGCGCGGGAGGATGAGATGGAGGAGAACCTGGATGTGGTGGGCGGCATCATCGGCAACCTGAAGAACATGGCCATGGACATGGGCAACGAGATCGACAAGCAGAACAAGACCATCGATCGCATCACCGACAAGGTCTGTGGAGACTGTCTCTGTTGGGGTTCCTCTGTCTGGTTGCTTTAGTTATGTCTTTCTTGTTTGTCATGTTTTTCACTGCACTCAGAAGTTTATCCGTTAACGATTACAGTATGTTAAAACATCTATTTACAAAAAGTGCAATGCTTGGTTAATGGTATCGTGAATAAATTATTGTTTAAGAAGAAATGGTTAAACTTTCTTGTAAAACTCCTTTTACATTTCATTTCTGCCATTATCTCTCTACTTTATTTATTTTTCTTTCCCTTTATTCTTGTGTTACTGCTACAACCAACTGTTTAGTGTAACTTTAGTGTAACAGATATGAGCGGTTTAATTCTTCCAGTTGTGAGATGGCTGGTGCACTTGCTGTTATGACACTTAAGTTCACACGGCTCTTGCCCTGCTCTCACCCTTTTCTGTTACAGGATGCTGTTGTATTGAGTGAATTTCTACTCTATGACTAATGAAATGCTTCTAGTTGTGACATGGCTGATGCACTTACATATGCCTCTCCCCTCCTGCAGGCTGATATGAACAAGGCTCGTATCGACGACGCCAACAGTAGAGCCAACAAGCTCCTGTAGAGGGCCAACCTCTCCCAGGGAACTATAGTCCATCCCCCCCAGCCCAGCCCAGCCCAGCCCAGCCCAACTCAGCCCAGCCCAGCCCAGCCCAGCCCAGCCCAGCCCAGCCCAGCCCAGCCCAGCCCAGCCCAGCCCAGCCCAGCCCAGCCCAGCCCAGCCCTCCGCCAGCCTACACCAACCCGCTGCCCTCCTCCAGCCCAGCCCAGCCCAGTCCAGGACTTGACTCTCCCAGGGAACTCTAATCCACCCTCCCTAACCCCTCTCCCCTGCCCTGTCCTGACCGCTGCCTTGGGCCAGCCCATCGGCCCCATTGGACATACACTAATTTATATGCTTATCCAGACCCATATCCCTCTCCAGGCTACTCCACACAGCCTAAATCTGCCCAACCTATGTCACACTGTCCGTAATGACCTGTACACTAGAAGAATTAGGCTTAGCAGTAACCCTTAATTATGCCCCGTAAAGGAACTCTACCTAGTCCTCAAAACCTAAGTTCCCCAAACCTGGTATTTGCACCTAAGCCCCAGCAGCCAGTCTCGGGGAGATCCTACCATCGACCACATGCCCCCCCAGAGATCATCCTGTTCCCCCGGCAGCAGAGTGTCTCAAAGGGGGCAACAGTGACATGGGTCATCCCTAGTAAGACCCAGCATTCACCAACCCCCTGGACAGGCCCCAAACGGGCTCCAGACATCATGGGTCGTCCCTAGTAAGACTCAGGGCCCAGCTCACCACCTCTTCCCTCTCGTCCAACCCCTCCCTCTGTGAGGACCTTAGTCTCAGGTGGGCTTCTGTGAGCCCTGTCTCTAAAGGCCTTCTGCTGCTTGATCCTCCTCTCCTCTCCTCCCCTCTCCTCCCCTCTCCTCGGCTCTCCTCTCCTCTCCTCTGCTCTCCTCTCCTCTGCTCTCCTCTGCTCTCCTCTGCTCTCCTCTCCTCTGCTCTCCTCTGCTCTCCTCTGCTCTCCTCTCCTCTCCTCCCCTCTCCTCTCCTACTACATTCTGCCTTCTGAACATCATGCCTCTGAGAACATTTTAGCACACTTGCTCGTGCCATTCAGCTGTACTGAGATCAGTGCACGGGTGCACAAGGACTGATAAATTGGAACAGGAACTGAGCTGTCCTCTTAATTTCTTGTTGTTTTTCTTTCACTCTTTTTCTTTATTTTCCTCCACCCTCATCAGATTACATTATTGTTATATTTTCTTTTTGTTTTGTTTTCTGTTGGGGGGGCTCATCTTGAATTCTTATATTTCTGGCCCCATCCTGTTGTGGAACAAGCCCTAACAAATTGCCTTTTATGTGCCTTGCCTTGCTCTCATCTTTATCTCTCCTCAAAAATGAAAAGATTTTTTAAAAAGGAAAAAAAACATGTAGGCTTTTTAGAACAGTAGCTTCACATAAACTAATATATACATAGATTTGCACAGTTACACTCTTATTTCCAGTGCCACCTGTGCCTGTTTTTTTTCTAAATATGTCGTACAACACACACACACACACACATGCACACATACACACTGCCTCTTGTACAATCAAGTTCCCCTTCCCATCCGATGAAACAGTAATGCTGGAATTGTACAGGACGCAATAGACCACCTCTCTCCATCTCTGCTGTTCTGTTCAGGGGGGTTGTCTCCCGGTCATGTTTAGCTGGAGGTGAATGCCTGCCTCCTGACCTGGGGTGTCCTCCAAGAAGCTGAAGGTAAACCAGGTTGAGTTAATCGTCAGCTAGTGCTAAATCATCTAATAGAAGAGCCCGGAGTCCTTATTTTCTGAACTAAATGATGTCACCTGATGATCTATTAGCAGGTTTACAACTTCCTGTATGTTAACTTAGCCAGGTGAATCACTTAACCATGTTCTTGGAGCATCCCTTAGACCCGCCTGTAAGTGTTTGTTGTCCCTGGTCCTTTTTGTCCCTCGTCTGTGTCTGTGCCTTGTGGGGTTTGTACCGGTTGTCATCCTGTGTGACGGATATGTCTCGGCCAAAGACCTGGGATGCGAAAGTTCTCCTGTTACTGTTTTGTTTCGTTTCGTTTCATTTTTGTTCTGAGTGATGTGAACACATGTAGGTGCATGTCCCTTAGTTGGTGAATCATGACTTGGCATCTGTAGATTGCATCATGATTGCCCTGTAATTACTTTATTTTGTTTGATTTTTTGTTGTTGTATCTGATTGTATCATTTGGAGAGTGTGCGTGCCTATTTAATAATTCTCACGGAGCAGCGATGACTTTTAAGTGAATATTTTGTTTTTAAACCTCCGCACACATATGCTAGTCATTTAGAGGAGGAGAAACTCATTCGGGATTCTACAAAGCCTTACTGTATGTGAGTAATAAAGAGTGTACAGTTTATCAAGAGTGCTATAAATTTGAACTAAACTTTAATTCAGCCCTCATCTTGAAAAAATCAGACTGGTGAACTGAACGTGTAATACATGTATGTACATATATATAACTCATAATAAAGTCGAGATTTTTTGCCCTGATTCAGAAAAGTTGTGCTTTTATTACACAAAACACGTTTACCTTCAATCTTGTGCTTGCTTTAATGTGTTTAGCATAATGCATAACAGGATTATTTCGTAACTCCTTGCTCTGTTTTCTTATGTTTTTAACTATGAGTTCCGCCACCATCTGTGAATCATTGCTTGAACTTTTTTTCTCTCTCTCTTGTTTGTGTGGCCTCTTCCTCTTTCTACCATCACAGGCAGCAAACAGCACATGTCTATGCCAGGCAGGCTGTTATTAATTCATTTTGAGGGAGAGATGGCTATTTTTGACCAGCAGAGGGCGCAGTGCTCCACAGGACTGTCGGTGAGAAGGTGGGAACTTAGCGGCCGGAACTTCAACCAGCAGTTGTACGTATGAGGAAGTAAGACAGCAAGTAACCTGTGCAGTTCACATAGGGTTCTTCCCAATCCTAACTCCCGCCCTCAACCTGTACTTGTGGCCTTGTGCTCCCTCTGTCAGCCTTGCCACAACACCTTTTTGGGGACTTTTCCCCATTCAACATCCCAGCAAAGGAGAAAATATCATTTTTGAGTTGTGTTTTTGCGAGATATTGAATTAAACGTCATGACAAGGCCACACGCACAAGGGTGGGACAGGAGTTAGAATATTGGAAAGAAACCGTGAACATACTGTACCTGCTCACTTCAGTGTAGAGTGTACATAGGCTAGTACCATTGTAAAAAGGTCACAGAATAGCTTACTCAGATTGTACAAAAGTAAAATGGCATCACATGAAATATGAATGGTAGTTATGAAAACATTTGTCTTGTAATAAGTCTAGGTCTCACTGATTTGTATGCCATTTCACTAGCCTAGCCAGGCAGGCTTGTCTAGGTCACTAGGCCACGATTTCACACTGCTGATATCCAAAATGCATTTTATCCATTTATTTCTCTAAATTCTCCTGTCTTCTGTGTGCAAAAGTTAAGATTTATTCACAGTTTCACCAGCACTTTTTAATTACCATAAAGTGCCGGCAGCATGTAAAGTTGCTAGTGTGCGTTTCTTACAAAGCTCACCCAAGCTGACTCCTGTCCAAGCACTCACTGCCCATGCACATGCCAGACACGCACCTCAGCTCAGTCTGGCAATTTGTGATCAAATATCCATTGGAGTGCTAATGGAAATCTGTAGAGCAAAAATTGTCCAAACACAGCTGAAGTGCTGATATGATTATTATTCCACCCAGGCGGTTGCCTCAGCGGCCTCTTCACCATTAGGGGTTTTCATTTAAGCCAGAGAGTCAGATTCAGAGAGAGAATTGCCGCTATTTTCCTCCAGGCAATGCAATGAGCCCTGTCTGTGCATGGGGGGAAAAATAAATGAAGGAAGACCTGAAGGCATTGTTAAATTATTCATCTGTTTTAAGTCGGCCAATTTGCCCAGATCATTTTGCTGTGTGGTAATCATTAATGTGAACCAACTGACCATCAGATTGTGAAACTACCAGACTCTCCCCGTACCACTTCTTGTAAAAACTTTGAAATTGGGTCTCCTTTTTCATGACTATAGTATCGAATAGCATTTAAGCATAGCTTTTCTGGCTGCTTAACATGTAGGCTACTTCAGGCATGACAACAGCCAGCCCCAACACTTTTGCGGATGACCAGTGTGTAGTGTGCAGCAATATTGGGTCAATATGAGGTTGAACAATGGGGACATCCTCTTTCACTTCCGTGGTCGAGCAGCGCTGCTCCCGTTTTGCTCTCTGCAAAACCCAAAATCTTGACTAGGTGGTCTATTGTAGTGTTTCCCAACCTTTTCTCTCTTGCATACCCCCCTCACTCATGAGTCATGCTCAGGTCTCTTCCTCTATCCCAACCTGACTGTGCTCTATACCAGTGTTTCCCAACCAGGGGTACGTGTACCACTAGGGGTACGTGAGCACACCACAGGGGGTACTTGTAAAAATGTTATTATTGTAACAAATGTATGGAGCAGTCACATCAGGACAGAGAAACGATATAGAACATGAATTAGGGGGTACTCAGGGCACAACTAAGATACTTAGGGGGTACGCAAGACAAAAAAGGTTGGGAAACACTGCTCTATACATTCGTTATCATCAACTTTTTTTCCAAGTACCCCCTGCTGTGTGCTCGCGTACCCATTTTGGCACGCTCCTAGTTTAGGAAACACTTGTCTATAGGTTGTTTCCTCTGTTTGGGTGGCTTCTTTTACTTTTAGAAGATTCTCATTCAATCATGTCATAGAAGTCGACAGAGACACATTTCTTAGATATGAAGACTATCAGTAGTTTTGAAGACAAGTCCAGTTCCTTGCGCTGTATCCTTTGCTTTGCTCACTCAGTGTTGGAGGAGCAATAACTTTCAGATGATTCCTCTTTTTTATCACCACATTGAAGAAACTCTGAGGGTAAGAGCAAAGTTCTGGACAGAGTTGTTAGAAGTAGGAGTACTCTTACAGATGTAATTACAACACTAGTAATATGACATTACAAAGTTGAACCAATGTAATATCATAACTCTAGTGTTATATTTACATTTGTAAGAGTACTTCTACTGCTTTATACAAGTCTGGTTCTGGAAGAGTTTTTTGGAATTGACTAAGCAGGCCACATTCACAGGAATGCTTGCTCTCCTTCAAGGAGGTGGAAGATGATCCAGAGAAATGAAAAAGTAATAATAATTATAAGTTCAGTTTCGTTTCATTTTGCATCGTTCCAAGAACTCATGACCACTGAAGAAACCAAGAATATCCCTTCAGATGCTGCCGCAGCTGAAATGATTTTCCGCTGAGCAGAGCAGTAGCTGGGAATGGGATGGAAAGAGTGAGCCCTGTGTCAGAGAGAGAGAGAGAGAGAGAGAAGGAAGGAGAGGAGGAGTTATGGGTGACTCAGGTTTTTTTCCTCTTCTCACCCTCCTGCCTCCTCTCTTGCAGTCTGGTACTGTAGGCCTTGTTCCCCTCTCCATAGTGGTAGTGGCGGAGAGACAGAAGAGTGGAGAGTTCCACGTGGAAACTGTTGAAAGTGCATATCAGTGTTAGTTGTAGAATTAGGGCTTCCGCACACCGGCTCCAACAAAGTGCTGAGCACTGCTCAGCTAAAATTCGATTCCATTGTTTTCAATAGAACCACGCACACTGGCGCCGATGTCCGAGAGAGACAAGTTCTATTTTGTCGGCGCCGCCCATTGACTATCAATGCAATGTTCGTGTGAAATTGGGTTTGGGGGTCCGAATTCTCTCGGAAGCAAAAGTGCGCCACAGTGCTGTCGGAGCCAGTGTGCGGCCGGCCTTAAACTACACTCAAATGCCATTGGCATTGTGTTGAAGATTGCATCTTCATGCAGGGAAGCTGACAGGGGGTGGGGTGGGGGATAAAGGAGTCAGCTGTCCAGGGCCCAGAGAGAAGGGGGACCCAGTATTGGGTTCTCATTACGTTCCATGTATTGGGTGTGGGGGTCCCATTCAGATGACTTTGTCCTGGGCCCAGCCAAAGCTGTCAGCAGCCCTGTCTTCGTGAATGGTTACAGAAGACCTATTCTTTACGTGGGGAAAAAGAACATTTCTGCATATGCTGCAACCGAGTTCCTGAAGTATAATTTACACAAATGTATACTGACAGTACATGTCACAGGACATACACTCTAAACTTAAATGATCAGTGTCTCTCATCATTTTTCACAGCCTTGTTCCTTTTGTGGAAGTGGCAGTACCATAACAGGAAGCAGCTGGGCCGGTGTTCTCTGAAGCGTCACTGTAGAACAGAGTAGAGAGTCAGCCCCGATGTAAAGCAGCCAACACTAGAGACCTTGTTCACCAGCCCCTAGACCTACTTCCACAAGACCTGATGCAAGGCTTCCACATGCACTGCTGCCACTACTGTTCAGGTACAGAGCCGAAACCGAAAGCACAGTGCACTGCATTGTTGTTAAGCGGAGACGTAGCCACAAGATAGTATCACTTATGATTATAATGATAAGTACAACATTGCTCGGTCTTCAATAGCCGCTGTCAGACTAAGCTATTGTCCTGCAAAGACTAAACACAGCAACTGCATTTCCAAATTCCAGATTTTCAAACTGACACGAGAACACAAAAGGACTTTGTAAAAAACTATTGACTTAACTTGCTTGTGTTGAAAATGTACAGTGTAAAAAAGTATAGAAAGTTCTCCCTGAAGAACCATCAGTTTGCCATTGTGGAGGAACCTGTAGAATATGATAAGTTGGTTCTTGGAACCTCCGCAGGTTTTTCTTCATTTTTTCCCTTCAAATTGCTTTGAAGAACGTTTAGGGTTCCTCAGAGAAGTTTTAGGTTCCCTCACTATACAACAGAAGGTTCTTTAAAGAGCCTTCACAGTTTTACAGTGTACAAACCCCAACTCCGATGAAGTTGGGACGTTTGGTAAACAGTGAATAAAATCAAAATGCTATCATTTTCATAACATTCAATCTATTCATTAGATGGTGAATAGTGAAAAGACAACATATTAAGTGTTAAAACTGAGAAAAAATATTGTTTTGGGGGACATATGTACTCATTTCTAATTTGATAAATCCAACACGTCTCAAAAGAGTTGGGACGGGGACAATAAATGGCAGCAAATGTCGAGGAAGACTAAAAACAAAACAAAAGACAACACTTAACAGTTAAATACATTAACCGATGAGATGATTTTATATAAAAAACAGTGTTAATTCCTATCTTGGACATGATTTCACCAGCTTAAATGGTGGGTGTATTCCTTGTCATGTTTTGCAATGTTTTCCTTTCTGTAGTGCTTACAGTGTGACAGGTCTTGACCAAAAACCCACCATTTTATCACCTGCTGGTCCTTATGATGGAGCCAAACTGTTAAAACATAGTAGAGAATGCAATTTGACCTTACTATGTGGCAGTAATCGAAGATCTCCCTTCAAAATATAATGCATGAGTGGCTTTTCATGCTGTTTAAAACCCATTTATACCATTCAGCACTGTATTTAACTCTACAGATGAGTGAGAACATCTTAACCAATGCACTACTGCACCCGCATGCCATCATGGAGGCTGACTTTTGAAGCTAGCACTAACACAAGTTGGATGGTCCATTTTTACTGTAGCACAGGATGTGCAATGCTCTATTATTGTCAAAAAGAATGGACTTCTACAACTTCTGCTGAGGACAGTTTCCCATGTCTTCTGGGTCTATTTCAAGTGAGCTCAGGTGCTTAGGAGAATGTTACACCCCTGTATCATTTTCATGCATTAAGCATTCTTAATATGGTAAATTTTCAATAGCTCTAGCACTCCAGGAATTAGAGTGAGACTACAGCCAATATATATTTCATGATGTCATGAACCTATACAATGATTTTATTAACAAAAATATGTCTTGTATACACTCAATCGTGGTAAATCAAAGGGAATTCAAAAATGTATGTAATAACTATGGTAATTATTCCCTTTGCATCTTTAATTCTGAGTGACTCAGCCTCTCTGTGATGATCTTATACCTGGACACCTATATTGTCCGTCAGTACAATTCATTTTGAAATGTTCTTCTTTGTTGTTTTATCTTATTTGGATGTTTACTAAATTTCACTGATCCCCGTCCCAACTCTTTTGAGACGTGTTGGATTTATCAAACTAGAAATGAGTACATATGTCCCCCAAAACAATATTTTTTCTCGGTTTTAACACTTAATATGTTGTCTTTTCACTATTCTCCATCTAATGAATAGATTAAATGTTTTGAAAATGATAGCATTTTGATTTTATTCACTGTTTACCAAACGTCCCAACTTCATCGGAGTTGGGGTTTGTACAAAAACACAATCACTTTCTAGTTTTGGATACACTCAACGGTTTGTTCTTTTTGAAACATGAGGATGATGTTTTGCCTAATGGCCATGCCAATAGACATTAAAGGACACCTACCAACCTATTACCCAAACGTGCTATTCTTATCTGATGCTGTTTCTAATGCGATAACAATGCTACCCAGTGATGTTTGACTTGCAACTTTTCTTCTGATATATTTTTCATTGAGCAATGAGTTGCCCAATTTTCACCTTCTCCTCATTGCTTTCTCTGTTATTCCATGCCTGTGTGTAACATACAGTAGCTATGTTTTCTCTACCACACTGGTCTATATAACATAGGGTGTGATTAAACATGCTTCACTATAATGCCATCACCACATACTATGTGCCATCCCAATGATGCCATTGGACCCTTCCTCTTTTGGATTTAACAAGGACAGAAAACAATAAGATGTACTGTTCTGATCATGTTTCATTTGTATGTCTTCAGGTAGGCCTACATCTTTTCTTCTGGATCTTCATCATAAGCGCACTCGAGTGAATGCAGATGGATTCGTGTAAGTTAATCCATGTGTGGTCCAGGACTGCAGTGTTAACACGTTTTCATAACGACATGCTCATAAAAGGCATTATAGAGTGGGGAAAGTTCTGTTAAATACCGGTACTTATGAAACCTCCTGTCAAACTTGTGACTGCATTGCCTTCCGAATATCTTTCACTAAACCTATTTATAGTCATACCTTTTGCAGAGCTGCTTCAGATTCTCATACAGTTGATGGATGGCAGTGTGATGATGTGGATAAAAAGCTTCATACAGAAAATAGAGACGGTGGAAAACAGTCACAAGTCAAACTAAACACCGACAGCCAATGCAAAGAAACTACTTCACTAACCATTTTACGCAGCAGGAGATAGACTGCCTAAGCAGGGTCTGTTCGACCGACCACAGAGGTAGAGAGGATGGCCAAATAAGACCGAGCTGAATTCAAGAAGCATTCCTACTGCCTGAGCTGCTTGAGGAGGAAGAAGAGGAGACTTTAAGCTGAAACAGCAACGTAAGCTGTACTGTGAATTCCAAGACACTGACACTTATACTACTGTGGTAGCAGAACTTGTGACTTACATATGGTACGTGTGTGAGTATTTGCAGCCTGCACGCACAGTGTTTGTACTGTTTTGTAAATGTTTATGCAAGAATGCAGTGCAAGAAGTGGTTTGAGTTGAAGTCAAAGTTTTTCATGATTCCAATGCGTGCCAGTTGTATATCAGTGAAAATACATGTAGTTGTAGGTGCAGCAGAGTGTGAGAGAGAGAGAGAGAGAGAGAGAGAAACGATAGAAAATGAGTGAAAAATGTCTTCTTCATGGCTGAGAAAGGGGGGTGAGACAAACCATATGCTTGGCCCACATTCCCCCATTAAAGGGGGCGTCATCTGGATTTGTTTAAGTTCACATCAGATAGAGGGGCGGGGATTGGAGCAGTGAGAAGGAGGGCTTTATTCAGCAACGTCTTTAACACACATATCCAGAGCTACGTCAGAGCAACCCAACACAACGCTGGTTAATGCACACATAGCAACAACAACTAAAAAAAACAGATGACAACAAACATTTTTCAATTTAAATGTAAAAATAGGAGAGAAAGAGGAAGTGAAGAGGGTGTAGGATTTCTTCATATGTGTTGGAGGAGGACTTTCGCAGAGAGTGAGGGAGGGGGGTGCAGAGAGACAGGCTTGCCTGTTGAGGGATTTTTTTCAGAGCTTTGGGGGAGGGGGGTTGGCTGACCACCCCGGACTGCCTCTTCCTGACAACACCGCTTCTCTCTCTCTCTCTCTCTCTCTCTCTCTCTCTCTCTCTCTCTCTCTCTCTCTCTCTCTCTCTCTCTCTCTCTCACTCACACTGAGGCAGGAAGTTGAAACACAAGAATGGTTGAGAAAATAGAGAGGCAGACATGTAGAGTCCGGCATAGTATAGAGAGTAGAGTTTAGAATAGAAAAGACAAGTGAGACGGGGAGAATGAGAGAACTTTTGTTAACTTCATAACTGGACTTGTTGCTTCTTTTTCCCATCTGCGTGTCGGACCAGACTAAGTAACGGGAGGGGGCTCAGAGAGATACTACACACACACACGCACATACAAACACACACACACACACACACACACACAGCTGAAAGGAGGTCAAGGGAAAAGACAAGAGAGAGAGATGGAGGAGCGCTCCCTGCGCTTCTGGAGCTGTAAGAGTGTTTGACGCGTTCCGCACTCAAGAACGCAGGAATTCAGGATTGCAGGAACTCTGGAACTCGGGAACTTTGGAACTCAGGAACTTTGGATCTCAGGAGCGAGTGCAGCTTTTCAAAATGATGAAAACAGCTGTCTTGACACAGGAGCCAGGAGCATCCCCCGGGTGAGTACAAACACACACACACACACACACACACACACACACACACACACACACACACACTGTACACGCATTGTACAGTCACTCCGGGACAAGTTTCAGCAAGGCCAAGGCTGCTGCCGCCACGGTCGGCCAGATCATTTGGACATGTTGCCTGTGCTCCTCCCTAGCTTGCACATTCCTGCTACAAAATGTGGAAATGTTGACAGTGACCTGCAGCCAAACAATCAGACTGTTACAGTTTACTGAATCAGTCACACACACACTTTCAAGCTTGGATGTGTTTCACCAGAGTTATTCTTCAGTGAGTCCACTAAGTGGTTGAGTACTAAGCTTGATTAAAGTTATACCCCATTACTAAATCCACCTTTTAAATATCACTAAGTCCCAGCAAATCTCACTAAATCTCACCAAACAACTTGACAAACAAAGTATTACAACTATTATTAGAACTATTTCGTACTTTGGGCAGTTTTGCTAAGTTCACTGTAGGTCTGTTTGTTTGTTTGTCTGTTTGTTTGTTCTTGAGGCAGCATCCCTCAGGATTTGGGGAGAGAAATGTAGGGCGGAAATGGACATAGTACAACAGACAGAGAAGACATAATAGCCTGGCTGGTGTGGAGGAGAGAGGGAGGCGAGGCAAATTCCAAACAGGAGACGAGGGAGTGGAGCTCAGCTGTAAGGCAGGGCAGTTCAGGGTCAACTCGACACAATATCTCTCACCAAGACAGAAATGGTTTTGTTTGGTTTAGAGAAGTCGGCCACACTTTATTTCATGGTTTCGTCTTTAGTGTGTCTACATGTGTCAGCGTATGATATTGTGTACTTACACTCCACATGCCTAATCCTAACCCTAATCCTAAAATCTAACCTTAAAACCTAATTCTAAGGTACAGTGCAAGTAAATGATGTTACATGTTATTACATAGTTTGTCACACTGTACCTAATGAATGCCACAGGGAGAGAAGACTAAAGTGCACTGTAACTGTGAAATCAAATATTGTCCATTTGCTTGTTGTGGCCAGCACCGCCTTGGTCTTTCTGTCTGTATATCGACCTGAAGACAAATGACTGGGAAGGCAGCTGTAGTGCAGAGGAACTCAGTTCAGGGTCGGCACAGTCTCTCGATACCTCAACAGTTACATACAAGAGACAAAGGGAACAGTTTTTGTTTTGTGAGGTCCATAGCCTATGCTTTCTGCAATCAGCACCTGCATGACATCACTTTTTATGTCGACCTGTCTTGCTTTTTATTCATTTTCAAATGATGCAAGGGAAATCCAGTCCTGAAGTGTCAGCCTCTTGTAACATAATCCTTGTTTGAAGAAAATAACAGAAAAAGCAATGCTTAATTTAACTGCCAACATGTGCTGCTAAAATAAACATTTCATATGTAGAGTTGAAACATAAATGCAATGTCAAAACGTACTTAAGAACAGTTTTGGAGCAAATATCTCTCTTGAGATAGTCTGTGGCACGAGTAGCAAGAGATTTATAGCGTTTTTTGTTCTGATATGGCAGTTGCAAGATATGCTTTATTTCTCAGATTTCTAAGGTCCAAGGTCAAGAGAGCCGTCTTTGAAGTAAATGCAGCCTTTGTAAGAAGACAGATTACTAGGAGAGAGAGAGAGAGAGAGAGAGAGAGAGAGAGAGAGAGAGAGAGAGAGAGAGAGAGAGAGAGAGAGAGAGAGAGAGAGAGAGAGAGAGAGAGAGAGGTGATACTTCTCTTTGGAGGCATTTAGACGTGACACATATTCGGGATGGAGATAACATCAAATAGACTTCTGACTTGATACGGGGGTGGAAGATTAAGCAAGACTGAAATTAACATATAATGTTAGGACATACTGACCTTCTGATTGAGATAAGGGATTAATGTCAGTCAGATAAAACGGTAAAGAAATATTCTATGAGAAGGAATACAGACAAAACAGTCTGATGCTGTCATCTCACATACAGCAATATGAAGAAGTGTTGGTGATTGACAACTACAGAGTGCTCTATCAAACTTCCTCAGTGGGGTATGAGTATAGCACATGGCATGGCAAGTGGTGCGTTTCACCCTAGAAAAAAAAGAGTATATACTCCACATGTCCCTCAGAAACCTGTGCGGGAGAGAACTTAGTTCAACTATTGTAAGGAGGATCACCAGAGGAACTCAAACATTTGTATTGAAAGGCTAATGTTTCAGCATGGTGTCTCCATTAGTGTTGGTCTCGCACCTTCATTGGTTGT
>NC_085875.1:19136742-19174242 GCF_034702125.1 Engraulis encrasicolus
TAAGATTTTACTTTCAGTGTCAAAAACAGGCGAGTGGGGCTAACGTTGGAATTAAGTGACGTCATGGCACGAGCTTTCCTGGGGTTGTCAAATCTTCCGTGCTGAATGTACTGACAGAATATTACGTTTTAGATGTGTATTGTTTTCGAGTAAATCACTGTGTTTCATTAGTCCCGTGTTTCATTCGTCCCTGCTCTCCCCTACTTCCAACTTCAGGAAACACTCAACAAGATGGAATTCTTAAAATGCCTTGATATGCTAACATATGACATTGCTATGAAAGGATTACAGAATTACATGAAGCATATAGTATCTAACCACAATGGTCTAAGTCTATACGACCAGAATGGTCAGTGACGGAACAAATGCACACAAGGCCCCAGGATAAAAACGCTGATAGGACTCCCCTATACAGCCTTCCAAGGTCATAGTAGGGCCCTGCTGCCAATATGGGAGGGCCAGGGGCAAATGCCCTGCTTGCCCCCCCCCCCCCCCCCCCCCCCCCCCCCCCCCCCCCCCCCCCCCCCCCCCCCCCCCCCCCCCCCCCCCCCCCCCCCCCCCCCCCTATAGCTCCGCCCCTGGTCTGAGTCTATGTATGTGACCAGAAGGAGAGTGTGTGTGTTTTCCAAGAACACACTTGTGCAGTTTCTGATGAGTCAGAGTGACTTTTTGCTGGACGTGTGAGAATGACCCACGCTTCTCATTCTCCTTTTTCAAAAGATCATGTGAGCTTGCCCTTCGAAAAGTTAAACTGATAAAACAGGCACACCAGGCCACAGAGAAATGAAAGAGTTTCGCCTCTCTGCGCGCTCCAGTATTTAACCTTGCCTGTTAAAAGTTTTGACCTCTTTTACTTTTAACAGTATTTAACGACCAAAACTTCCGCGTATGCCACTGACACAGCTGGCTGGCTGCTTTTTAGAGATTTATCTCTACACAGCTGGAACCCAAAGCCTTTGGTGTGCTCATCTTCTTTTACATCGACATTGTTACACAGCAAATCTGTCAGGGTGGGCAGTGGACAAAGGGGTCAGTTGTCCAGGGCCCAGGGAGAGAGTGGACCCTAAAATTGGCTCCCAATTGCATTGTATAAATTGTGTGTGTGTGTGGGGGGTCCTTTACAATGACTTTGTCCCGGGGCCTGGCCACAGCTGTCAGCGGCCATGTTGGCACATTGCATCAGAGTTTGATGTCACAAAGACGTTTATCTGATCGTGTCTCTTGCTTTCTCTGCTGCAAGAATCCAATTAGGCGAAGGGTGTCGGATGCTGTCTGAAAAGCCTGCTTAGTATTTTCCCTTCGTTGCCTTCACAGCAGCCGCTTGCTCAGTCTCCTGTAATTTTTCGAAATAGCTCATCTGTCTTTGCCCACGCATGATGTCGTTCCATAGATACACATTACACGCAATACTGTGCAGTGTTAACACAACACTAATAGTGTACTCTGGTACTAAATATGCTCTATAAGATGTGAAAAGGACTCTGTATGTGCTGAATTAGTGCTGCATTTTTCTTACTGTGTAGTGACATGGTTGATTTTGGCTGTGTTACCTTACCCAAATGTCTGCAATGCTCAACTGAGAGCACATTGCTATGATAAATCAGCAGTTAACATCAGTCAGTGGTTAGCATTAATGTTTTATAGAGATCTCGATATTGTGTTGATTAAATAATAATGCGTATTTCTCTAGGCTTTATCTGTTGTGTGTGCCTGGTTGTGGTTTCCTTTGGTATGATATTAATTTTTATCTCTTTACAAGCGGACAGAAAATGAGGTTTTGTTTTTAAAAATGCTTTGCTGACAAAATTATGTGGGTGGTGATCCCAATGTAACCACAGAATCAATCACGGCATCTAAAATGATATTTGATGTGTCCTGATTTAATTCATGCAGTAGATAGAACTACAGGATTCACCCACACTATACTGTATGGCACATGAAGAAAACATGCTTTGGTTGTACTACTACTGCATTTATTACTGCACTTAGTAGTAGTAGTAGTAGTAGTAGTAGTAGTAGTAGTAGTAGTGGTGGTGGTGATGGTGGTGGTAGTGGTGGTGGTGGTGGTGAAAGTGGTAGTAATAATAGTAGTAGTAGTAGTAGTAGTAGTAGTATTAGTAGTAGTAGTAGTAGTAGTACTAGTAGTGGTGGTGGTGGTAGTAGTAGTAGTGGTGGTGTTGAAAGTGTTAGTAATAATAGTAGTAGAAGTAGTATCACTAGTAGCAGTAGTATACATCTGATGAAGGCATTAAAATCCAATTAAATGACATACTCCTTACAGAGGGACCAACTGATATCTGATTAATGACAAAATGTAAGATGCCTGCACTTTGCGCAATCATCAGTTGGCACAGTGATCTACTATTGCCTAGTCATTTGGACTGTCACAAGAGTAGTAACGCCTGTAAAGCAGCTTGGGCAACTCCAGAGGAACAAAGATTGTGTCATGACACGAGATTAGAGTGAAGAAATATGTTCGGCTGTGGGCAGTTTCTCATTATCATACTTTTCTGTCAGTGTATCTAAACTTCAAATAGTTTGCCCATGGGAAGTCTTAAAATAGTCCATTAACAGACTAGTGATTCTTTGGTTTACCAGCACATGTCGACATTTCTGTTTCTGTGGCCGCGGAGAGTGTTTTGCATGAGTAAATCGACACTTAGATGTTGCAACACTAAATGTTGCAGTGTTAATTCAAGAATCAGAGCATTTTGAGTGTTACTTCAATCTCTCTCAGTGTTAAATCAACACCACAAAATGTGGGGGAGTGTAGGCCACGTATAGGGAGGGAAACACTTCTTGTTTTTCGGTGAGCGAGTGTGGTTGCAGTGTGTGTGTTAGGAACCATTAGGCTGAATGAATATTTCATTTAGTTTGTTTTAGTTTGTTGATGGGCCTCTTATTTGTTTTGTGCCCTTGTGTGTGTGTGTGTGCATGTGTGCGTGTGTGTGTGCATGCATGTGTGTGTGCGTGTGTGTGTTTTATTCTACCACACAGAGTTCTGGGGCTCGTCTCTGAACAGCCGTGCGGAGGCCGATGTGAAGAGCCCGGGCGGGGAGCAGGGCAGCAGCTCCTGTGAGATCCAGCTGTCCGCCGGCGGTGACCGCCTCTGGTACATCAACCCCGTCTTCGTGGAGGACCACTGCAGCTCCCTCTCCTCCCCCTCACCCTCCACCTCCACATCCTCACCACCGGTACCAGTGCCCCAGCCAGTTCTTCGCAGCCAGAGCCTCAACACCCCCTCCTCCACCTCCAGCGCCAGCCCAGCCCCAGCCCCAGGCCCAGGCCCCAAGTACAAGCGGCCACCTCCCCTCCCACCTCGGCCCCTGGGAGCCAGTGAGGGCCTTTCCTCCTCCTCCTCCTCCTCCGCGAAGCCCTCTGCTGGGACGTCAGCAGAGGCAGTCGCCTCCTCCCACGCACAGGGTCTTCCCGTCGGCCCCAAGCCCCCGAGCCCGGCAGCCTTAGCAGCAGCAGCAGCACACACGCAAGCCAGGGCGAAAGAGGAAGGATGTGGTGAGCGAGAGAGCAGCGCAGATGCAACCAGAGGAGGTGTGGACAGAGAGGATCCAGCCCCGAAGAAGCAGCAGACACAAACGCAGACACAGGCGCAGCAGACTTCAACAACAACAACCACCGCACCACAACAGACACACACAGACGGCACCGGCGGTGGTGGAGCTCCGGCAGTAGTGCCACCTCAGAGGCAAAACAGCAGCGGTAAGGGGAAGAGACCTCCAGTGGGCCGGCCGCCGTCGTTCCGTGTACCCCCTGTCCCTAGACGGAGGCCCAGCGACAAGCAGGCAAGCGAGGACACGTCTGGAGGTTCAGCCAGTGAGACTCCTAACCCAGCTGCCCCAGTCAACTCCACCACCACCAAGGAGGTGGAAGGGGGCTCTGGTGGCGTGGTGGTGCCCGTTGGCACGCTCATCTGCCTGGACGGCACCGACATGGAGGTGCCCAAGCTGGCAGCGGAGGTGACGCTGGGAGTGGAGAACGCCAAACTACAAAGATCCGCCGGTAACTCCGATTCAGGTTCTCCAGCACCGCTGCAGGACACCGTGGCTGCTCTGCCGGTCTCCCCCGTCAGGAGACGCGGACCTCCAGTGCCTCCGCCTCGGAGTAAGAGACTCTCGGCTGTCAAGCCCAGCACCCAGCCGGGACAGGCAAACGGTCCTCCGAGCCAGGAGCCACCTCTCGCTCCCACCTCCCCGGAGTTCAGCTCCCTTCCCGTGCAGGGCTCCAGCGGCACCCCGCCACAGCCCACCCGCCGCTCCCTCTCCGTGGACCCCAAGTTCGGGGACGTGTCCATCTACTCCCCCGACGCGGCAGCTGGCAGCTTCCCCCAGCACCGTGACAATGACTCCTACTCCACCAGCAGTGCCGAGGACGACACTGACCCTCTGGCATCCAGTGGTGGCGCTGGTGGCAACTCCACCTCAGCTGCTCCTGCTGGTGGCGGAGGAGGAGGAGGAGGTGGTGGTGGGAGCAGTGGAGGAGGAGGATACCACGCGGCCGTCAAGCGCACGCCCACCATCATGCTGGACCGCGCCAAGCAGCGGCTGAGCATGGTGAACTTCAGCAGTGTCTTCACAGGCATGCTGAGCGCCGAGCTGAAGCTGCAGAAGCGCGTGGTGGAGCTGTCGCGGGACGCCGGCTCCTACTTCGGCTGCCTGGTGCGCGACCACCGTGCCTTCACGCTGGAGACGCTGCGCAAGCACGCCTCCAGCACCGAGATGCTGCAGGAGATCCGGCAGATGATGACGCAGCTCAAGAGCTACCTGATCCAGAGCGCCGAGATACAGAGCCTGCAGGAGCCCAACGTGTTCTCCGATGAGAAGCTCGGTGAGTAGTGAGGGGAGGGCAGGGTTCCCAATGGTGCTTTAATTCCTTGAAAATGCTTGAATTTCAAAAAGTGTTTTCAAGGTTGTGAAAATGCTTGAATTGTTGGTGAAGTGCTTGAAAATGCTTGAAATTTGTGTCAAGTCAAACTCTGTGAGCCAAATAATGGAAACAATCTGAGGGTGTGAGATGTCAGATGGGATTTGCCATTCGACAACCTAAAATTGATGAGAATGCAGGAAATTGCATCTTAAAAACACAAAATTTTCTGGGGGAGTACCCCCACACCCCTTCCCACAACCTATTTAAAGGTGCTGGAAAACTGGAAATGTGGTGCTTGAAGGTGCTTGAAAAGTGCTTGAATTTGTTCATGAAAAAGGTGTGGGAACGCTGGGAGGGAGGGGTGGTGGGCGGGCGAGTGGGACGGGATAGGAGAGTGTGGTGGAAGAGTGGAAAAGAAGTCTGAGGAGAGAGAGAGGGCCACGGTGTCCTGCAGTGGTGCTGGAGAACCGGAATCGGAGTTACTGGTGGATCTCTGAGAGAGAGAGAGAGAGAGAGAGAGAGAGAGAGAGAGAGAGGGAGAGAGAGAGAGAGATAGAGAGAGAGAGAGAGGATACGTAACTTTGGAGACATCACAAATACAGTTACTGGTTGGAGATAACGTCAAATGTGTAGGCTAACACATAGACTTCTGGCTTGATGAGGGTGTGGAAGATCTACCAAGACTGAGCAGGCCAGAGAGGTAGAGAGAGTGGTAAGTTCAGTAAAGGAGAGGAGGATTATTTTGTGAGAGGGAAATGACTGAGACAGCAGGGAAAAGGCTGCTGAGAAAAGGAGTGAAAAGGTTAGTCAGTAAATGAGTAATAACTCAAGTTATTTATCCAGAGCCGGCAGAACTCAACGTCTTGTCAGCGGTTTGGGCAGTAAACGGATAAGGGATGGATGGGTAGAATATAAGGAGAACAAGAGGGCAGAGAGAGAGAGAGAAGAGAGAGTCTGAGAGAGAGAGAGAGAGAGAGAGAGAGAGAGAGAGAGAGAGAGTACTGAGAAAAGCAGTGGAGAAGGTTAGTCAGCAACCTCTCCATTATGAATGCAAAGCCAGCATTCACTGTAATAGTGTTAAAGTAGGCAGAGAGCTGGAGATTCTTAAGTAAAGTAATGAAGGATGATTTAAAGAGAAGGGTATGGCTGATTGAGATGGCAGGAAGAAAGGCTGCTGAGAAAAAGGCTCAAGAACTTAGTTGGCGAATTAGTTTACAACTTAGCTGTGAATTCAGAGCCTGTGCAGATCCTTCACATCTTCTCCAAAGCAAAGCATGGTGAGTGAGTGAGTGAGTGAGTGAGTGAGTGAGTGAGTGAGTGAGTGAGTGAGTGAGTGAGTGAGTGAGTGAGTGAGTGAGTGAGTGAGTGAGTCAGTCAGTCAGTCAGTCAGTCAGTCAGTCAGTCAGTGACTGAGTCAGTGAGTCAGTGAGTGAGTTTTCAATCCATCCGTGACTGAGTGAGTTAGTCAAGGATCGGGGAGAGAAAGGAAGTGTAACATTGGTAAACAAATAGGCAGAGGGCGAGAGATGGATTCATTAAAGCATCAAAGTATTATTTTGAACAATGGATGCAGGACTTGACTGAGTTGGCAGGGAAAGAGGAAACTGAGAAAAAGACTGGAGGAGTTAGTCAATGAATGAGAGAAAGATTGAGAAACAAGTCAGTAGCGAGAGAGAGCGATAGGTTTAGTAAAACCATGAGAGATTGGTTGGAGTGAGAATTGAGTGATTGATTGAGGCAGTTGTGGGAAAAAGCAACTGAGAAAAGGAGTGAAATATCCCGTGAATGAAAGACAAGGCGATATGTTGCCGTACATGACCTAAAGCCTGCAAGAGACCAAAATTGTCTTCAGTTAGAAACTGGGTGAGTGATGGAGGGGTAACGAGAGAGTGAAACATTGAGCAGACAAGTGGGCAGACAGAGAGTGACTTGAAAACAGAATGAGGGATTAAGTGTTCTGAGGGACTTAGTGGAATAAGACAGAGAGCGACTTGGTAAACGAGTGAAGGAAAGAAATAGCTCCAATGCTTCTGAGGGAGATATAAGGGGGAGGATGACATGGCAGCCAACAGAGGGAGCGACGACATCCGTCAACTGATTCATGATAGACTGAATTATTAAATTGTGATTGAGACAGGGAGAGTGAGTGAGTAGGTAAACTAATAGGCGGCCAAGCAAATGATCAACTGATACATGCTGTATAAGAACACTGCTGTACTAAGCCAAAGTGCTGTAACTACACATTTTGTCCAAATTGAATTTTGACTGAAATGGAACAACTCCTTTATCTTGTGACAAAGCCTTATGATCCAAACGTGTCCCGTTTTAGCGATATTGCTGTCAGTTTGCCGGAATTGCAATATTCAACCTAATACCAATAATTTGATGGCCTTTTTCTCAGTTTCAATGTTGGTGTAGTTTTGCATTTTGCCTTTGTAGGGCAGAACAGATGGAGTGCAGATCTAAGTGTGTGAGAAACTGATACAGCAGCAGAAAAGTGGCTGAATGATGAAATAGTTCCATAGATGGAACAACTGTACACTACTGGAAACTGATAACGAGAAGCTCATCAGACAAGGGGGTGGCTTGGTGTTGGAGAGACAGAGTGGGTGGTGTCGTGAGGGGCTCTGAAGGACCTCACCACACACTGTGGGAGTAGTGATGTTCATGTGGTCGACATGCTTTGTATTTTTTTTTAACCTATTCTTCATTTGGCCCTGGGTCTGCAACCCTGGCCTGTTTTCCTTATGGATTCAGGAAGCAAAGTAAAAAATATTGTTGTGCTGACAGTTGTGTGGACCCAAATAAAAAAGTTCAAGAGTAGGTTTGCACACTGAAAAAGACACAATGCTAGCTCAAGAAGGTTTCTGAACTCTGAAACATCTGCTCTGCTCTCAAAAAATATATTTTTAAAATCTTTTTGTGCTACATCTTTATGTCTTTTTCACTGTCCCATTACATTACATTACATTGCATTTGGAAGACGCTTTATAACCAAAGCGACTTACAAACAAGGACATAATCATAGCCATCATCACTAGCAAATACGTGCGCAGGAAATATACAGAACAACAAGTGCAGATGCAAAGAAGGGTTAGTTAGGTTTTTTGTAAAGTAGAGTACACACACACACACACACACATACATACACATCATGTCAAGAGTCTGACCTGGGGCTAGGGCAGCTCAGACGAAAGAGCAGTCTTTACTTGCTTCTTGAAGGCTGCAAGAGCCTACCTTCACTTTTGCCCTGAGGTGTTAATCCACTTTTATTACCTGTTGAGATGGAGTACTGTACCTTTGTATGCTCGTTTGGGGCAATTCATGTGACTCATCAAAACACGTTGAAATAACTTAAACATTCTTTCATATGTGTGGCCTGGGCCAATACGATTGTTAAATGTCAAGTCAGGTCACATGGTATGAAAAACTGTTTTGTGAGCTGATGAAGCTAAATTGAAACTATTCCCACAACTGTGGCTAAAGAAAATAGCCAGTGTCCGTGAACAGCTTCCCCTATTATAGGGAGAGTTTCTGATTTGTTACAGCAACAGTCATGCGTCTTGGAAAGCGTGTGAAGCTTGGTCTTAGCGAGTATTTCACCACACCACCACACAGATATTTCACATTTATTGTTCCAGTTGGCATGACAGCCCCGAAGAGTGTGAGACGCTGTTTTCTATGTCTGAAAAAAGTGTAAGCAGACAGGATCAGAATAGCAAAAACAAACTATGCAGAAGCAGTTGAAGATATTTGGGATTTTGGGAAAATAGAAAATTGAAAAACATATCTTGGACAAGGCAAGTGCAAGTGAGTCCAATCCTTACAAAACTCAATGAAGAGATAAAGACATACATAACCTTTCAAGGTGTATTAGAGAGAAAAAAGTGCAATAATCTATAAACAAAAAAAAACCCTCACAAGTAAAAATATGTCTGATGATATGGTCATAAAGGTAAGGCTCCATGCCACTTTTTTTTTTGGTCTTTCATTTTTTTTCTTCTGTGATTGACATTTACATACATCATGCAAAGAACCCTCACTCTGAAATGAGTCAGGTTATTATTTCAGGTTATTTCAACAACTCAGGACCTATTGAATACAACTGTGCAGCCTGTGCTATATGATTATGTGTTAGTTTTTGTAATGCTATTATTGGTTTCTGAAAGGCGTACAGAATTTTTAGAAGGGGAAACTCAATTTTCTATGCATCATGGGAGGGTGTATCTATCATCGGAGCCTATCAGACAGTCTGATCTCTGTTCTGCTTCATTTGAAGATCTAATGATTTGTTTTAATTTCTATTCTGTCTACATTATTTTACATCATTTACTTTTCCATGTCATTTGATATGCGGTCACACATGGCTTTAAGAGCATTAATATTCACTTGTGAGAGTATGCATGAGAGAGATGCATTGAAGATGAAAGATGAAAAGATGTTCTGATCATCAGATGTTGAAGTAGTGATTAAGTGGAAGGGAAGCTGCTCGCTCTCTGACCTATGCCCTTTGATTCACTCACGTCAGCACCATGTCGGCTGCTCACATGCTTCGCTTACTCTGAGCCAAATGAGTTGAGGAAGTCCAGGTCAGGAAACATGGGGCATATTTTGGGAGATAATGAACTGAAGTTCAAATACATGCACGCACGTATACACACACATGCATCATGCACACATTTCATTCATTCATTCATTCATTCATTCATTCATTCATTCATTCATTCATTCATTCATTCATTCATTCATTCATTCATTCATTCATTTATTTATTTATTTATTTATTTATTTATTTATTTATTTATTTATTCATTCATTCATTCATTCATTCATTTTGACCTTTATTTAACCAGGAAGGTCCCATTGAGGTAAAAAGAAACCTCTTCTTCCAGAGAGTCCAGGCCGAGATGGCATGACAGACAAACAAAACAGAGGAGACACATGCACAAGGCTTCCAGACACACATGCACGCATGCTCGCACGCACGCACGCACGCACACAAATAAGTGCGCTCTTTCATTTAATATCATGATGATGAGCAGGAGATTCTGTGTAATATGATACAGGCCAGGCGAAATGTATTTACCGTTATATAGCACATTTCATACACAATACTCGGTGGCTATACTATTTATATTGAGCGTACTGTTTGCCCAAAATATGGAGCAGACACAACTTACAGATGAGTGGCTTAAGTGTGGTTAACCATCATGAGATGAGCTTCTGTGAATCTATATTAATCTCCCCTCCTCATGATATTGGACCACAACCACTTTGATACCCAGCCCATCGTGAAAGGGTACTCCCACAGACAACAGTAACTACAGTAACTGCCACACGCAGTGTGAAAGCCAAAAAGTATTGTCATTGTGTGTGAAGTCAAATCACCAACTCTTACTGGAAGGTGTGTGGGTGGGTTTTCTTTTACTGCTTACGTTCAATCTAGGCGCTGATTTTGATCTAGGAGCTCCCATATTACACATGCAAAGTGCACATGGAAAGTGTCATTGTTTTTTATCATTATTATATTATTAAGTAACTGTCCAAGTCTCTCTTTTCTCACCCTGTCCCCTGAGGTGATCATTGCGGTGGCCCTATGCAAGAATTAATTACATTAAACAACAAACTTGCTCAACTTACTACTAACTCTACCTATTTGAATACTAACTCTGCCATGTTATGAGATAAAGGCTGCAATGCCTGAGCAAAATGCACACAGGGACCCAGGGCAAGACACTGAGAGGACCCCGTATACAGCCTGCCAAGATCACAGTAGGGCCCCAACCACCAATACAGGAGGTCCCTGGGCCAAATGCCCTGCTCGTCTACCCCTATAGCTCTGCCCCTGCATAACTGCCTTTCTCTTCTCATCCACAGAGGTGATCATCGAGGCGACCCTGTGCAAGAATTAGAATAAGAAGTAGAATAGCTCTACAAACTTATTCCAAAACTTACCACAACTCTACCAAATTTGAATACTACGAGATAAATACATAACTGGCTTTCTCATCTCGCCCCACCCGCAGAGGTGATCATCGAGGCGGCCCTGTGCAAGAGCGTGCTGAAGCCCATTCGCGAGTCCATCTACAGCAGACTGCGGGACATCCACACGCGGGACGGCACGCTCAAGAAGCTGCGGGAGAACCAGCAGGTGGTGCTGAACACCACCACCACCGACCTGGGCGTCACCACCTGCGTGCCCGAGACGGCCATCATGGAGAAGATCACGCAGAAACTGGGCCGCCTGCACCAGGAGTACTCGCCACAGAAGAAGATCGACACGCTGCTCAAGACCTGCAAGCTCATCTACGACTCCATGTCGGTGGGCAGCCAGGGTGAGTCACGTTACATTGTTACGGTATATTACTGTACAGACAGTGGGCAGTAAGGGTGAGTCACGTTACATTGTTACAGTATATTACTGTACACTCTGTAGGCAGCCAGGGTGAGTCATGTCACCTTGCATTGTTATGGTACACTACTGTACACCTGGGGGCAGCCGTGGACTCGTGGTTAGGGCATTGGTCTCATCTACGACTCCATGTCGGTGGCCAGCCACGGTGAGTCACGACACATTGTTACGGTATATTACTATACATGTACACTCTGTATGCAGCCAGGGTGAGTCACGTTACATTGTTACAGTATATTACTGTACACTTGGGGGCAGCCGTGGCCTAATGGTTAGGGAGGTGGTCTGAAGATCAGAGGTTTGAAGGTTCGAATCCCACCCTTACCTCTCCCTATAACTCTGTCCATGGCTGCAGTGCCCTTGAGCAAGGCACCTAACCGCCACATTGCTTCAGGGACTGTAACCAATACCCTGTAAGATAATTGAATTGTCTCAATTGTCGATGGTAATATAGTTCACAGAAAGCTGCAGAGAGACCCACTGAGATTAGACCAAAGAAGCCCAAGGCCAAAGCCTAAATGAAATGGGCCATTGCTTGCCAGATACATGCCATGCCAACAATAGTTATTTATTTGACCTAATTCATAGAATTCATAACAACATATCATTCTACATACTGTACAAAGTGGCTTTACAATTAAGGACACAAAGCAAGGTATATATACGGAGAGAAGAGAGGAGGCAAGATTGTAACAAAATACAGTACACGAAAGTGGTGAGATTCAAGGTTCAAGAGTCTTTTTTTTCGTTATTGCTGATCATTGTTGTTGGTGAGAAGTGCTCCTGGAAAAGAAAAGGCTTTCAGATACTTCCTGAATCTAGAGAGGCACGTCCCTACTGGAATGGAAACTGCAGGTAGCTCATTCCACCAACTTACCCCTCCAAGTAAGAAGGAGGAGATGACTATGAGGAGAAGGTCACGAGAGGATAAGAAGAACTGAGCAAGGCTGAGAGTCTGTGATAGGAGTGGGAGGAGAGGCGTAGAGATAAGAGGAGGAGGAGGAGCAGGAGACAATACAGTAGTCAAGCTTCATTTTGCAAATTTAATAGAGGGGTAGGACATAGAGGAGATTATTTAAGGACTGAGGAAATGAGGACAAAACGTAAGAGGTAAGGGCCGGAAGACACTTTTTAGAGGTGCTAAAAGATTATTTTGTAAGAAAGAGTTAGAGGGATGTCAGAGGAAGACAGGAACGGGTTGAGCGGGTTGATAAGACTGATGAGGGAGCTGATGAGAGGGCTGAGTGGGAACGCTGAGTGGGATGGGTGGACAAAGGACTCGGTTGTCCTGGGTCCAGAGAGAAGGGGGCCCAGAATTGGATCCCCATTGCACTAAATGTACTACTGAGTTGAGGGGGGCTTTCGTATAGCGTTGGCACCCCGGGCCTGGCTAAAGCTGTCAGCAGCCCTGACGCAAGGACTTGTGAAGACTTAGAACTGTAATGGATCCCAGACCACTTACTGACTGCAGTAAAACAAGGGCCATGTACAAAGTACCTGTGTCATGTTGATGCAGACCAGCCCACAGGAATGTCTGAAGCTAATGTACTGTCAATCAAAGATCAAGGCAAAGTGGCAGACAACCAGCGTTTTTTTTCCCTCGAAGCTAGTACCAACAGATGTGAGTGAGGCTTCTGTCACTGGCTAGCAATGCGACTGTAATTCAGAAACTGTAAATTACACGTTCTGACAGTGGTGTCACAACTACACACAAGGCCCCCGGGGCAAAATACTGATAGGGCCTGCATACAGCCATGCAAGGTAATAATAGGGGCCCAACACCAATATGGGAGGGCCCTGGGCCCAGGGGCAAATGCCCTGCTTGCGCCTTCCTATAGCTCCGACCCTGCATTCAGATAACCTGGAAGAATCTATTAATACTGTATATCATTGATTCTCAAACTGTGGGCTGTGGCCCACTGGTGGGCCTTGAAAAGTATTCCAAGTGGGCCTTGAAATCATCTGTGTTGCTGTTGACTATTTATTTGAGTTGTATTGTTGATTTGGCCAGAGGTGGGCCCCAAAGAGTTGTGAAAGTTGTCAAAGTGGGCCCCAAGTGGGAGTAGGTTGGGAACCCCTGCTATATGGTTGCTAATGCTTTTGCCTGATGAACATTCCACATGGCTGCCGGTGCTGATATGAGTAAGCAGGGATACTGACAGCTTTGGCCAGGCCCGGGACAAAATCATCTGAAAGGGCCAACCCTTCACAATTTATATAATGTTATTGGTTCAGATTTTTTGGGCCTCTCCTTTCCCTTGGCCCAGGATGGCTGACCAGTTTCTCACCCCTAGTTGCTGGGCCTGTGAGTAAGCTATGGTAGATTTGCTTATCCTCCTCATGCATCAGACGCTTTCCCATCATTTCACTTGGTGCAAAATGGTCTGAAAACCTCTCTACGCTGGCATTCATTCATTCCATGGTGGGCGGGACGGCTTTCGGCTTCAAACAATCGCTGCTTCCTTGGTACATTAAGCTTTTATCAAAAGAAAAAAAAAACTCTGTAGGAAGTAGGGCAATAACGTCTTTTCCCCCCTCCATAGAATTCCTCAAGCATTCTTCATCTTCTTCTTCGGGCTCTAAATCTTCCATTTGAAAAGCTTGACTCATCGTTTTCGGTTCAGCTCCATCTGTTCTCTGATTGGTTCATATATGCACTCGGAGATGGAGCGAGCCAGAACGTATGTGCATGCTCACTGACACAGCTGCTGGAGGTCAATGAAATGGAAAGGAAGGAAGCATTTTATGACTTTAGGATGTAGACAAACCTATTTTTTTCTCCGTGCACTTGCCATTAGTCCTTATGATTTCCGTAAAACGAAGTGATGATCTTGTCTGATTAGTGATATTGTCCTTGAGTGGATTGGGTCAAATAGTGAGTAACGAGACGTTACGAGCCAGGCCTGTAGTCCATGCCATTGTTAAGTATACTGCCCTACGAAGGCAAGCTGCAGTGACTCCGCCAACATTGAAACTGAAGATAAGTGCCTTCAAAGACTTGGTATTAGGTTGGATAGTGTAGCCAGAGATTCTTTAAGTATAGAGATATGCCAACATAATAGGTTTCTATGGGCACCTAACGCGACCAGGTTCCGGTCTGCCTAAAGGGGCGTGTCATAATGCTCCTACAATGAATAGAACAGTCCTTAGGTCTGCCTAGGTCTGCCTAAGGGGGGCCATGATAGAACCAGGAAACAATGGGCCAATGGAGCCTCTCTCTCTCTACTCTCTCTGGTGTAGCTACTACAAATTTGACACAGCAGTATCTCTAAAAAGGGACACATTTGGACCATAAGCCTTTGTCACAGGATAAAGAACGTGTAATGAAGATCATTTTCAGTCGAAGCTCAATTTTGACAAGTTACGTAGTTACTGCACTTTGCGTTTGTAGGGCAGTATAGATCTGATGTGTGACATTGGCCGTGTCTCAAATGGCACACTTGTGCACTTCGGGCACTGTTTTTCAGTGCCTAGGGCGCTCACGCTGAAAATTTCAGTTGAGCCAGTGCACTGAAAGTGCCAGGATGATCCCCTAACAATGGCGTAAAAATGCAGTGCTTGAATGATGGACACTGCACGCACTAAACGGCGTCCATGTTGACAATGACACGGAGGAAATGTGGCATTCAGTTCAGTAGAAGAGTTTGGTCAACAGTCTCCTAATTCTGTAAGTAATGTTGATGGGACACCAACCTTTTCATGCCACCCAAAGTATTGTATGTGTGATTGTTATCCTTTGGGGTGAAGGACATGGAAATACAAGCACCAGAAGCTGTTCATTGAAAACAGTAACCAACTCATATTTTGGCGAGCTAATGCCATGCTCAGCAGTCACTTCCAGCGAGGGCACAGTGCATAGTGCTCAAATTTTTCAACGACACTATGCACTAAAGACCTCAGTGCACTGTGCGCACTATGCACTGACTGTCAGTGCACTGACACAAGTGCGTCATTTGAGACATAGCCATTGTCTTCAAGTGAGTTTTGTAAAGTGGTTGGTGAGGTCAGTCTGCTGTCTGTTTCATGACTTGAAATGGGTCCGTTTCTATTGTTGTGTTGTGCAACTATTAATGCAGAGTCTTCTGTATTGAAATTTGATAACCAGCAAACCATGTGGTGACTGTACAGATACGTAGCTATTTAGGACAGCACAAGGTGGGCAGTGGGTTGTGTCTTTAGTTAAAAATAGCAGTTGACGTAGTGACGTAGTATTCTATACACCAAAACCCAACCAACCCTCCACACGCACAAATACACACACACACACACACACACACACACACACACACACACACACACACACACACACACACACACACACACACACACCCTGGGCCCTGGCCTGGACAACTGACCCCTTTGTCCCCTTGTTAGCGTCCCTACCTGTTATAGCCATTACAGTATTCGCTCATGATTCAACTCTAAGTGGTTTTGGTGTCACTGAAGTGTGGGCGGGTGGTATTGTGGGTGGATGTGAGTAACAATGTTCCATACATTTCTTCCAGGGCTGGTTGTGATTTTTAAAGGTCATTTCTGTTTTGTGACTGAACATGTACAGTGTTTGTCCATTGACACTCCTGATTGTACACAGTACATTTTTTACACACATACATACAGTTCATTATTTCTTAAAGCTAACAGGGGAGTTGGCAGGCTTATGATGTGGTCAAAGGGGCGTTGGGAGGTTTATGGTGTCATTATGATGACATTATGGTGTTCAAAAAAGGTTGAAAACCACTGTTCTAGGGTGTACTGTACTTTCTCTCTCTGCTCTCTGTTTAATTCACACTGCAGTTTCACTGTTAATCTGTAAGGAAATAGCCTCTTTGTACTATCCTCAAGAGTGTATCTCCCCCCTTGGGACTCTGTTACGACTATTTGAATAAACCATAATTTATTTTTCATACCAGTTTTTGCTCACTCACTGAGCCATGACATGCTCTCTCTCTCTCTCACTCTCTCTCTCTCTCTCTCTCTCTCTCTCTCTCTCTCTCTCTCTCTCTCTCTCTCTCTCTCTCTCTCTCTCACTCACACACACACACACACACACTGCTGCTATGGTCTTGTGGTCTCGCATGGTGTCCCCTGTGCAAGGCTCTCTTGCTCCTCCCTTTCCTCTGCTGCCTAAAATAATGTGGTGCTGACATCACCGCGCCATCACCACGGTGATGAAAATTGAACACAGGAAGTATTGACAGTCACGCTGCACATTATCAGAGAGGGTTGAAGACGTATAGAATTAGAGACGGTTAAAAGGCTAGAACGTACCTAAAGAATATTTGGTAGAATATCATATGTTTGACATTATCACCTGAATGGGCTCGCCTTTACGTGTATCATGCAGATGCACTGTAATGAATGTAACTAAGCATGAACATTGTCATGACAATGACATGTTTAATAAAATACACAGTTTTACCACAATTAAGCTAAATCTATGGTTTCTGTTTGTGTGTCTGTGTGTGTGTGTATGTGTGCATGTGCGTGTGCGTTTGTGTGTGTCTGTGCGTACGTGTGTGTGTGTGTGTGTGTGTGTGTGTGTGTGTGTGTGTGTGTGTGTGTGTGTGTGTGTGTGTGTGTGTGTGTGTGTGTAGGTAAGGCCCATGGTGCAGATGACTTCCTGCCAGTGTTGATGTACGTGCTGGCCCGCAGCAACATGACCGAGCTGCTCCTGGACGTGGAGTACATGATGGAGCTCATGGACCCTGCTCTGCAGCTGGGAGAAGGTGGGACATACAGAACACACACACACATGCATACTGTACATGCACACATTTGCACACACACACACACACACACACACACACACACACACACACACACACACACATACACACACACACACACACACACACACACACACACACACTCTCTCTCTCTCTCTCTCTCTCTCTCTCTCTCTCTCTCTCGCTCTCTCTCTCTTGTGCTCACACATGCACATGCATATATAGAAAGAATATCATACTAACACATACTGCTTTTTGTTAAGCGGTGACATTGTGATTTATTTCTGTCAAACAGCCAGGCACAGTACAGCTGTGTGTGACATTGGCATTTGAAATACTACTTGTTATGCTAATGCAGTGCAATGTGCTGTATTTAACCTCTGTGAGAACCTCAGGGGACTATAAAAAACAAAAGTCTGACTCACTCAAAACCTCTGCCGTGTGTACACAATCAGTCCCCAATGCGGTCACAAAAAGCATCAAACGAGTGTAGCTTAGGCTACGTTTAGAATAGTGATAAGCTGCTAATGTGGACCTACCTACTGATCATTTTGCCTAATGACTCAATATACCTGGGGAAGCGTTTTGAGGCGCCATTTACCTGCTGAGCCCCCGGACCATCACAAGCACAGATCTTCCACGCCGTCTTTGATACTGACTCTCCTCCGAAGTTCACAAGGTTGGGGGAAACAGGCAAGTACATAAAATGCCAAAGGTCCACTGTATAGGTCCACAAAAGGCAGTCAGTCAGGTGCACGGCCAGTCTCTGAACAAGGTTGAGCATGGTAACTCCGAGATACGCCAAACAGGCCCCAGCATTTGAGCAAGTGCCTTAGGTGTTAATTTGTTCACCAGAGTCTTTCCAACTGGCTCTTCCTGAGCCTCTGAAGTATGACCCTTCAATAGGCCCAGGGGACTCAAAGCTCAGGCGGCGCCCCCGTGTGGTGTGGATGTGTTACTGTGCTATTTCCAAGATGGGCTCCCTGACACAACACGAAGATAGGCCACCTACATTCTTACAGCACTGCAATGCAATGACAGTTAGTACTAACAGAGGACAGACAAACACTAACAACCAAGTAGGCTCTGGAGCACATCCAATATCTCAAATAGATACAAACAAAACCAGCCTAAATTTATACAGGAAGTTCTTTTGAAACTCGATAGTCTGTAGTCCTCCCGACATCTGTTGTAAATGTGTTCTATTGCAACTGTTCTGGGACCATAAAAATGTTGGTGAACACAGAACACTAATGTTTAACGAATTCTGACTACACCGAACTGCTCCGAGTTTGTGTTCGGATTACCCGTTCTGTTGCATTTTCCAGAGGCAGAGTGTCGGGATTTTGCCGAGTCCCGACCACAAAAGAATGAGCCATAACACAATCTAATAATTGTTGACATCCTTTCTGTCCTTATAGGGCAAGGAAGCACTGCACACCCCGATAAGCTCCCGTTTTTAATCCATCTTTCTTTTCTGGAAATACAGATGGATTAAAAATGGGAGCCCATCGGTGTGAAAATTTCCAGAAAATAAGATGGATTAAAAAGGGGAGCTCATCGATGTGCACTTCTTCCTTGCCCTGTATGAACTTTATTTTTTGACCCTGTACCCGGCAAAAAGGAATTGGATGTGCTTGAGATCTGACTGGGATCCTTTCTGTCCTGATAAGGTTCTTACTACCTGACGACCACCTACGGGGCTCTGGAGCACATCAAGAGCTACGACAAGGAGCCGGTGACCAGGACCCTGAGTCTGGAGGTCCAGGACTCCATCAACCGCTGGGAGCGCAGGCGCACCCTCAACAAGGCCCGAGTCTCTCGCTCCTCCGTACAGGTGAGATATGGGCGCGAACACACACGCGCACGCACACACACACACACACACACACACACACACACACACACACACACACACACACACACACACACATGTTGAGTCATACACACACACACACACACACACACACACACACACACACACACACTCACATACACCGCATTCCACATTATTACGCAAATGACATTTCCCCAAATAATCAATATAAATGACAGTCGTCATAATTTTCAAGTCATCAGCATAGAGTACAATTAAAAAGTGTTTGAATGAACCTTCCAATGATAACATTATTTTTCAAAATAAAAAACTTAAAATGCCCAAAATGCTCTGTTCCAAATTATTACGCAAAACAGTTTTGTAGTTTTGTAATCCAAAGTTCTTTCTTTCTTTCCATTTGCATCAAAACAGTTGGTACCTTCTAAATTACATTTCAAGTTTCAAAACTTGGTTATAACCTGGAACGGGAATGCTGCATTAAACATTGAAGTCAATGGCAGGGCATTGTATGGGAGTTATGGAAGCCCAGATATCCTTGATGCTTTGCTGTCAGTTGTTTTTGTTTGGTCTGGTGACCCACACTTCACTCTTCAATATACCTGTAGATTTCCATGCCACGTTCAGGTGCTTTGGTGGTATCGACATTCTAACTCACCAGACATAAAACCCCATTGAAAATGAATGGGATGTTATCGTTGGAATTGCTGATGACTTGAAAATTATGACGGCTGTCATTTATGTTGATTATTTGGGGAAACAGGGAAAAGTGTCAGTTGCGTAATAATGTGGAATGCGGTGTATTAAACCCACCTTGGGCACAGAATCATTTTGTTCCCCCTTGTTACTCAAACATGTCACAGAAATATATTGGAGACCTAATAACATTTGGTGCACTGAGTAACAGTAGACTAATTGGTGATCACATTACTATTCCTACGCACCATGGGCCACTTGTCTGAGCCTTGCCTTACCCTATAGCCATAGGTGGTTTTTATGATCATTTCATGGTATTTTTATTATACGCCTTAATTGGATAGGACTGTGATAGTGGCATATCCCCCATGATTAAAATACTGTAAATTAGGACCTTGGTACATTGGTGAGTGACTGTTTCAAAACACTGGGACTCTCTATTCAACTTTGGAACATCTCTTTCTCTCTCTCTCTCTCTCTCTCTCTCTCTCTCTCTCTCTCTCTCTCTCTCTCTCTCTCTCTCTCTCGCTCTCTCTCTCCCTCCCTCAATTCAACAGTGCTTTACTGGCATGACGAATAAGACATCCATATTGCCAAAGCAGTCATACAAATTATTAGAGGAATCACTATCTCTCTCTCTCTCTCTCTGTCTCTGTCTCTCTCTCTCTCTCTCTCTCTCTCTCTCTCGCTCTTTCTCTCTCTCTCTGTTTGCATTATCCGAGTGTGTGAGCCAGAGGAGCATGTACTGATTCAGATGTCCTGATTTGACCAGTGGGCTGACTGCCTTTATTTACAGCACTTCCCCCTATCAGAGCCGCTAATCACAGCATGCTAATCACTCATTAGCCGTAGGCCTGAAGCGCCACATTCTTTGTAGGTCAGTGAGGGAAACTGGAACGCCATCGTCTACTGTAGCTCTTGGAGGCTGTATCCGTGTTTATGTAAGGATGCAAGGCTAGTTAATCCACTTTGATACAGTTGTTTTTTGGAGGGGGTAGCGAAAGCACAAGCAGTTTGATTAATGTACATATTAGCATAACAGAGAGCTAGCACATTCTCCTACTTGAGTTAAGCATTGTATGCGTGTGAGAACACTCAAATTTGTTATCCAGGGCATATGTAATTACACTTATTATGAAGTTCTGTATAATGGACTGTATTCAGACATGAATATATTCATGTTTGAGTGTTTTTTTTGTGTGTCACCCAAGGTCGCGCTTTTATTCCCCTCATTCAGTGAATTCAATGGAGATATGCATCAGTGGATGATCAATGAAACAAATGCAAATCAGTTTTAAAGTGGTGCACTCAACATAACTTGTCAAAAAAAATCTATGTGCACACCAAACAGACATGGCTTTGTGTTTTGCATGGCCTTCATTATAGATGGAGAGCTGTATGTGGTCCCTTTCATCAGCATGGGCCCCTATAGAAAAATAAAAAACTGCACAGTATTCTATGATTACAGATAGATGGTGTGTGTGTGTGTGTGTGTGTGTGTGTGTGTGTGTGTGTGTGTGTGTGTGTGTGTGTGTGTGTGTGTGTGTGTGTGTGTGTGTGTGTGTGTGCGCTTTGGGGGGGTGAGTGTGTGTGTGTGTGTGAGAGAGAGAGAGAGAGAGAGAGAGAGAGAGAGAGAGAGAGAGAGAGAGAGAGAGAGAGAGAGAGAGAGAGAGAGAGAGAGAGAGAGCATGCATCTTGCTTCACTGTCTTAGATCCAAAAGGGGGTCCCAGCAGGGAAAAAATGGGAACTGCAGCATTGTCTGGGATTGTTTGGTACTTTCTGGTATCATTATTTCAATATCACTTCCTGTTTTGATTTAGTCAATGGTAAAAGAAAGTATTTGTGTTTGTGTGATTGTGAATGTTTCACTGACCAAGAAGGTTACACATATAATGAATTGCATTGAAAGAGCTGTAGATGATTATTTGACGTTTTATCTACACAGTATACTGTATATTCTTTGGAAAAGAGAGAATCGTTGGGCTGGGTTTTTGCCCATACTACTCATGCCATTTTTGCTGAATTTTGATTTTTAGCACATCCTGTACGTTCGTGTAACTTCCCCTCCGAAACTATCCAACCACCCACCCAACTGTGGGTGACTCAGTCAAATCCCTAAGAGTTGGAAAATTTTAATGTTCAAATATGAACTAGCTACAGTTAATTAAAAGCTTTTTAATGAAGACGAAGAGTGCCTTGGATTTCATCATAAATCCCTAAGAGTGTTTTAAAATAACGTTTTAAAGTACTGCTCTCAGCTAATGGCTTAGGATGAGATAGACACAACAGCCCCATTCAGTTCATTACAGTCACTGTTCTGCTGGAGCATTCTTGTGACAAGGGCATTGCAAGAAAATTAAAGCCAGTCGTTGTTGTCGAACCCGGGTCCCCAACAACATAACAGTACTGTGCCTCCAAAATTTTAACAACGGCCAAGTTTAAGTTCAAGGGTTTTGAGCATTTCCTTGTCTTAGAGGGCAACGGAATTGTGTATGCCTAGGACTCCCCCTTCGTAAATGAATAGCAGGCTACATCAATAAATGGAATCTCCCTTCCCTCAATTCAAGGACATCCCGTCTTACCTTAAGCCCCTGTTATAAATGAGCTGTTACCAGAATGGCAATGATTAAATTGTAATGTATACCAAAGGTCCTGTGTGCTGTCATAGTTGTGTAGTATTACAGTAGTAAAGGTTTTTCAATGACTATTACAGCACTCCACTGGTGGAATGGCGTGCATTAAGGGGCCACCCCGTATAGGCAGTGTTGCCAGATTGGGCGGTTTCCCGCCCAATTGGGCTGCTTAGGATGGCCGTCTGCGGGTAAAAATGGGTAAAAAGGGCATTTGGGCGGGTTTATATGCAGATTTATGGGCATAGAAATCAATAGAATTTAGTTCAAATTGGGCGGGAGATTCCAGGCAAGGTGGGTTTTGAGCATTTTTTGGGGGCTGGAAATCATCAGTCTCATCTGGCAACCCTGCTGATTCCGTACTGTATGTCCTTTCCTCTCTTGCAGGACTTCATCAACGTGTCCCTGCTGGAGGCCGGCGCCAACACCAAGACGCTGGGCGTGCGGGCCAGCACCAGTGCCCAGGACCTGTGCGCCCAGTGCGCCGACAAGTTCGAGGTGCTGGACCCGGAATCGTACTGCCTGAGCGTGCTGGTGGACGGCGTGTACAAGTCGCTGGGGCCCGAAGAGAAGCCGCTGGAGGTCAAGTCGGCGCTGCACCACAGCGAGCCCAGGAAGGAGTACTACTTTGTGTACCGGCTGGGGCGCTGGCCGGAGAGCACTGGGGAAGTGGAGGCAGGTCAGGTGGAGCTGCCAGAGCCAGAGACCCAGCTAGAGACCGAGCCGGAGGCAGAGCCAGAGCCAGAGCCAGAGACCCAGTCGGAGGCAGAGCTGGCGAACCAGCTGGAGACAGAGACGGAGACTCAGATGAAGGCTGAGGAGAAGCCGGAGGCTGATGCGGAGCCGGCGGAGGCTGAGGGTGCTGAACCTCAGGGGGAGCCCCAGGCTGAGGAGGCTGATGAGCAGGTCGAGGTCCACACAGAGGCAGCCGCTGAGGTAGAGGCAGAGGCAGAGGCAGAGGAGTCATCTGGGACAAATCCTCCAGAAGAAGAGAGTCTAATATAAAGGGAGTGTGTGTGCATGTGGGTGTGCATGTGCATGCACGTCTATGTGCACGCACATCAGACTGACAGACAAAGCTTAAATATGTCTGATTGTGTGTGTGTGTGTGTGTGTGTGTGTGTGTGTGTGTGTGTGTGTGTGTGTGTGTGTGTGTGTGTGTGTGTGTGTGTGTGTGTGTGTGTGTGAGTGTGAGGGGTGGGGGGTGTGCACGCACGCGTGTGCATGTGTGTGCGTGCGTGTGTGTGAACATTTGCACATTTTTTGGCTCCCTAGAATTCTTCATACAGTAGACTGATAAAGAGGGGACTCGGTGCCTCTGAGTAGACCAACCGCATTATTCACTACAATAAAAAAAGCAACGCTGCCTGGCTCAACCTCAGGAAACCAAAGACAAGTGAACACTTCCTTCCCATTGGAGAACCTATGTTTCTCGCCTGGATCCGATCTGCATCACAAGCTGCTTTTGGCTCTTGGGTCATAAGAAGATAAATATTGTTGGATTTTTTCCCCCCTCTTGGAGCTAAGAGGCCTAAAAAGAGAGACAATCTGCTAAATCATCTCTTTCCGTTTGTGACTTTTCCAGGATGAACAAGGAATTAGGAATGTGTCCTCCTCCTGCGTGTGTTTGTATAACTTTTAATGGTCTAAACACAAACCCCCTCTTACTCCCTAGAAGGGAAGATCTTGCAGTGTTTACTTAGCTCGATGTTAAGAAGAAGTGGGATATCATTGGTTTAGTTTCAAGCCCGTTGCAGTCAAAGTCCCTCCACTTGTTTGTGTATATGGAGAAGGCCCTTTTCCAGTGGATTAGTACCAGAGTTCTTCAGGCGCTCATTGGGACAATGGTGTGACTAACGTGTGACCAGCATTCAGCATATGTGACTGCTAAGGGAATGAAATGGCAGTATTGTTCCAGTGCTACAGGAAAAGCTTGAGCATTCACAACATCATTCCAGCCATGACTCACCACCACCATGTCAAAGGTCTGTGAGATACACTCTGCCCTGTGGCCATCCTGTTCGTCAGCCAAAGCATGACTGCTCAGACATTACTGAATGAGAGCATATGGGGACTTTCCCCATCCCATCTCGTGGAAGATTCCAAACCTCATGAGGCTGACACTGCACACCGTGGTTATGTAGAAATCGATTGCCGAATGCCTACAGTACAACCACAGCTTGTTCTGCATCACCTGCTAAGCAATTTTTGCAAATTTGCATCAGTTTGTTTTACTGTGAATGTTGCACATTCATATTATTCCAGTTAATTTCACCTGAATAGCCCTGGTATTGTGTCAACATTTTGAAACGTATTTATCTATGAACACCTGCGTCATCATGCACGGTGACTCAGTGAACATGCACTTAGTCGTTTGGCAGCCATAAGCAATTGGCTGTAATTCCAAACAAGAAGGAAGGAATACGTTTCCTACACACAGTCCATAGTACACTGCTTCTGTCACTTATTTACTGTCAGTATTATTTTTTATTTCTGTTCCAAAGTGTTTTGATATTTAGTTCAGACAATGGCAGGAAATACGGCTCTAATTGAATTGTATTTTAAAAACATTAGGGTGCATAACGCCATGTAACTACAGCAAAAGCCATATTGCTTAAGCAGCCAGCCAGCCAGCAATATTGAGCAGCTAGCAAAAAAAAAAAAAAAAATGGCCGGAGTAGCCTACTGCTGGACTTGTATACTAAAAAGCTTGTTGCCTCTGGCCCTATGTAAACAAGTCATTTATTGAGTCGTTAAGAGAGGATTTTTCGCAGGAATAAGTGCAAAAAGGCACTCAAGGGATGAATGTGTGTTTTATGGGGTCTGACACAGAAAGTGTGTACAGGCAGATGGCACGGTTTACTAAATAAGTGTGTCACTGGGTGACCACCGTATTTTTTTTCTGTCACTATTAAGACTTTTTTCCCCTCATTTTTAATTAGAGAATGTATTCATTCGGTGGCAAGGTCACCAGTTATTATCAGAAGGGAAACAGCTTTTTAGTCGTGTCACACGACTCGTGTGCATCGACTCTTTGAGCCATTCGGTTTGTTGGAGACCGGTTTGCTTCTTGGAGGATTTGTGCACGGCATTTAGCATAGTTGCACAACATACTATCACCTTCTGACCACATCCCAAGTGAATGTTTCATCTTTCTCTGACTTGCTAATCTTATTATGTTGTGGCTTTTTTGTAAACATCTTATGACCATTGTCTGTCTGGTTTTTTTTTTTCAGCAAGTGAATGTCATACTGCGGGACAATGTGATGACATAACTATGACAAGGCAAGCTTGTTCTTTTTCTCTTGAGCTCAGGTGATGGTGACATGGTGCTATCTCTATGCCAAAGCCAGAGAAATCATTCCTGTTGGCAGCATTTGTGTTAAAAGGGATTTTGTTTTAAAAAAAATGTATGTAAATGTAAATGCTTTGATGATACAGACATTCGCAAAATAAATGACTGTAATTTCACACAATTTGTATTTTGAATGTGTATGTTTTTTTTTTAATTATAGTGAGTGGGGTTTCCAATTCGCTAAACCGTTGTGCTTTTGGGAGCAGGCTAATTGGCCTTAATCAGGTCAAATGGGCTCGGCATTCCCCAAAGAGGACTCTGAAAAGAGCTGCTCACATTCTTAAGTGTGGAGTTTTGTGTTGCCAGTGCTTGAAGAGTTGAGTGGGGAGCGTAGGTGGTCCCCTTGAAACCCCATCACAAAGACATCGAAGTGAACGTCACAGCGTTGACACACACACACACACACACACACACACACACACACACGACACGACACACACACACGACACAAACACAACTAGCACCAGCACAGCAGCGAGCACAGAGGAAGCGCCCACTTCCGCCTCATGAAACATGCACATCTAAAATTGGAGTCCCTGTGAGGCTTGTTGTGGTACAGCACAGGGGTTCAAAGAAGAAGAAAAAAGGGGGGGGGGTGCTGCGCTGCTTTGAGTTGTGTTGTGTTTTGTTGTGTTGTGTTGTGTTGTGTTGTGTTGTGTTTTCTGCCACCTGTCAAAAGAGGCAAAAGGCAGACTGGAGCATTTTCTTGGGGTGACAGTCACTACAAGGTACCTGTGCCTCACCTTTGTGTATTGTTGTGACGTTTTACAGAAAGATGATGGAGATATTCTGATGCAGATATACTTCATTGGCACATAGAAATGCACACAGTCACATGGCTTTTAACTAAAAAAAGTGAATGAATCAGTTTATTGGAGACATCAACCTGAAAGGTACTATACCTTACATACCCAATCTAAATTAAGTTGTGAGGCTGTGGCTTTTGCAGAAATTAATTTTGTTTGTTAAGTATTCTTCAAATGGTGTTTGAAGACACGTTTTGCTATTATATGAACTATTTCAAGTTCATTAAAGGGACATGACGTAATTAAAACAATTATGGTGTCAGCCATTCAAGCTAACAATATATTATAGGAACCAAGCTTTAGATATTCAACACCCACACACACACACTTTCTTTCCATCGTACATACACACACGCTCACATACACTGTCACCAAGAGAAAGAAAGAAAGAAAGAAAGAAAGAATGAAAGAGAAAGACAATGATCAAGAGAATGCGCCTGCACCTCTTTATCATGTGACCTCATCGTTTCCTGTCTTTCGTTCCAGTACGTCCATCCTTCTTCCTCTGGGCCCTCCCATCTCCTGCATCTCGCCCTAATGAGAGTTAGGACCTGCTTCTCTCTCTTTCTCTATCTCTCTCTCTCTCTCTCTCTCTCTCTCTCTCTCTCTCTCTCTCTCTCTCCCTCTCTCTCTCTCTCTTTCTTTCTCTCTGCTCTGTCTTTGTCTTGCTCCCAAGGCTTGCCACGGTGGTCATTATTTTAAATGAGTACCTGCCAACGTTAACCACGGTAACAAGAACCTGTGTGTGCTGATGAATGCCTCTCCGGATGGTGATGTCAGTCAGCCTACAAAGGCCCATTAGGCGCAGTCCTCTTGGGACAGAGAGCCGTGGCCCACACACTTGTACTGCTTCTCTAACTAAGAGCCCTTGGAAAACCCTGGATACATATACTATAACAGCTATGTACGTACTGTAGGCTACATCCATTTGACACACGACTGAAAGAGGAAGAAACACTTGTCAGGCAATTATTTCAGTCCGGGTTAATTGGGTTGGTTTGTTGAAACAATGACAGATTGGTTTAGTGAACTACATAACCACCGATATGTACTGTATTACAAGAGTTCTGTTTTGCGAACTCCAAGCCTCTGTACTGTTGTTAATTGAGATCCTATCTTGCTGCTACATTGTTTTATTGTGAAGACAGGAAGCCTTTCAAGCAGCAATGTATCCTCAAAGCGCATATGGCCACCAGACTTCAGACAATTCAACCCAGTTAAAACAAGCATTTATGGCGGAGAGAGGGGATATATTTAGGTTGCTTTCTTCGTCTTGGAATGCCCTGGGCGAGATTACACAGCCATCTCTTGTCAAAAAAAAGCTTGAACATGAGGTTTTTATTACAAATCCTTCACCAGCATTTTACAGTCACTGAAAATAATTTCCTAACCCTAAAGAAATCGCAATCCCAGGAAACGGTTTCCCATTGTATTGGCTCCAAAAATTGTGTCCTTACTTCAACTCGAGCGACTTGGACATTTGGACATGAGGTCACAGCTGGGGTTGTTAAGGGATCTCATAACAGACCATAATCACCTCGGACAAAGGCCATACGTCTTTCGCATACAGTATAGCGGGAAAACATCAATTTGATGTCAGACAGGTTTCCAACTTAACAAGATGTTTTCCTGGTTTTCTCCAATCCCCACAACTTGCGTGGGCAGGTTGGGAAAAATGTGAAAGACGTACAGTATATGCAACCGCAGACACGCACGCACGCACGCACGCACGCACGCACACACACACACACACACACACACACACACACACACACACACACACACACACACAAGAAGAAGAAGAAAACAAGGTCCCTGGATGCTTGTTACTCTCAACTTCCACTCAAGTCTACATCACAATCCTGGTGCTTTTCTTCTTCTCAAAGGTTCAAAGGGCAGCAGGAATGGGCGCCAGCCGGAAGAGGCTGAAAGCTCACTCGTCTCCTGTGTGTGTGTGTGTGCGTCTCTCAGCCTGTTGGTCATATTTTATTCCCTTTCACGCCAAGACATCATTAGACCTGGTGACGTCCAAGCTGGATGCCATCTTCTCGTCGTCTTTTGGCGCTTTTTTTTCCACCTCCCCCTATTCTGTTTGTGTCTCTATTTAAAGCAGCACAGGTATAACAGGATGTCCAACGGGTGTGGTTTAGCGATGCACTTTTGATGGTTTTTGTTTCGTGAGGGATCGGAGATTGACACATGGACTTTGATGGAATACTTCCTGCTGCCTACGTATCGTATAAAACGCCAAGTCGGAGAGACTGAAGTAGAAAGACTTGTGCAGAGCCCCAAAATACAATACACACCACGAACCACTTTCAGCCTGAATGTAGCACAGATAGGGAGATATAGAATCAGGTCCATAGAAAGAAGGGCGATCAACCTCCTTACATTTAAAATTATTGGCCCAGGGTATTGTTATCTTAGTGGAGTCCACTCTTGGATATGTCAACTTAAGTGCCCCATCAAGATAGCAAGATACCTTATTGATCGTGAGGAAATTGGCACACACACTTTTTTCCAGAAAGTTATCCTTTTCACGGTTCGCACGGTTTTCGTTTTCCAGCCCAGAAGACCAGCATTGAGGTAAGAAAGACAAAAAAACATTATGTTGATGTTTAAGTCATTTGAATTGTTTATATATTATTGCATTTATGATTTTGCTTTTCATGTGTCAGTAGGAATTTTACTGAGTAACAGTATGGTAATGAATGAAAAATACTAAAACTGTACATATTGTGTATAACATATTTTTGATAATGTTTTTTTTTTATTCATTCCATGTATTTATTTCTTCTAATCCCTACTTTTACAGAAAAACTGAAAACTAATTTATCAAAATACCTTTATTTAACATCAGTAAGGTAGTATTTGGAACATTTAGGTACCAACAATGGGAAATATGCTGGTTCAAGAGTAACCCTACCGTATGCCTTGGCAGCATTACCTTGAGTATGTATGGGCAGGCATGGGCGAGCTATTAGGAAGTCAGGCTTGTAGCCCGAGGGTTGCTTGTTTGATTCCCAATTTGGTTCTTGTTTTATTGGTTTGGGGGCAGTTGTGTGCACTGTGTGCCGTGGTGTTTAGACACAATGACAATAGCACTTCAACTTATCTACCGTGTGCGTGTGTGTGTGTGTGTGTGTGTGTGTGTGTGTGTGTGTGTGTGTGTGTGTGTGTGTGTGTGTGTGTGTGTGTGTGTGTGTGTGTATGAGAGAGAGAGAGAGAGAGAGAGAGAGAGAGAGAGAGAGAGACAGAGAGTGAGAGATAGACAGACAGACAGGCAGCAGCAACTCTGTTTTGTTTAGGATTATGTTTTCAATACTGCGGCCACAGTGGATGGTCTGTTCCTGTGTTCCTGTACTATATTGCTGACTGCATGTGTGAACTTTACAGATGGCTTACTTCAATTCTGCACGTCTTGCCCTTGTGCTGCTAGCCTTGATGTCTGTGACCCTTGTAACCTCTGGATTTCCCCAGCACCGGCTAGGATCTTTACGGTGGGCTGCATGATATTTGTTTTGCCTCCAATAGAAACAAAGAATAAATTCGATTTCAATTTCACTTTAACATCTGTACTAATTGTTATTTTTATGAACAGTAACCCCTCTGCTATTGGCCCGGATGATTCCAAAACTGACCAATGGGAGATGCACTACCCTTCCATATCGCTCCGTGATTGGAATATACAGATGCTCTCAGCTCCCTACTTTGGTTCAGCCAATAAGCGAAAGCCAGAGATTCTTGGTGGGGATGAGTGGGACCCTCTTAGCCAATCGCAATTGGAGGAGGAGGTGGCTAAGACTTGGATGGGTGACTGGATGGCTCAACCGGTGAATGAAGAGAAGAGGAATATTGTGGTGGCAGATGATGCCGCCTTTCGAGAGAAGAGCAAACTTCTGACAGCAATGGAGAGACAGAAATGGCTCAATTCTTACATGCAAAAGCTATTGGTTGTGAACTCATAGTTTTTGTTTGTTTGTTATTTTTGGATGGGATGCTAGTTGGCCAAGTGTGTGTTTTTTTGGGGGGATTAAAGCAGTTATTTATTTAAAGGCATTTGTTTTGGTCCTCTTTGCCTCAAATGACTAGAGAATGCCGAGACCTACTGTAGGCTATACACACACTCACAGACATTGGTGCAGATGTCAGGATTGGGGGGATGGGGTTGTATGATATTAAATTATGAAAATAGGTGTTATATGTTCAATAGCAAATAATTTAGCGTACATGTACATGTTTTAAGTCTGTGTGTGTGTGTGTGTGTGTGTGTGTGTGTGTGTGTGTGTGTGTGTGTGTGTGTGTGTGTGTGTGTGTGTGTGTGTGTGTGTGTGTGTGTGTGTGTGTGGAGGGGGGGGTCTGGTTTCTGCAACAATGCATACTCACATGCACATGTCCACCAGGTAATGATGTAATTATACAGTTATGTGACTACGGGAGGGAGCCCTCTAGCGTCAAACTGTCGCACATTATTTTCCAGTGGTTAAGCACACACATTTGAAGAGGTGGGGGAGGCCGAAGATAAAAACGCTGCTCCTATAACCAATAGCTTGACCTCTACTGATTTATAACCGCCCGCGAAAGCTGAAACATGGCGCGCTCAAAATGGAATATTTAATAAACTTATGGCTCCCAGAATAAATGAGAGCATGGCTAAATACAACAGCATGACCCCATTACTTACAGAGAACACGCGATTAATACAGCGAGCATCAGGTCATGATTAATGGATTATTCTCGCGCGCTACAAGACCTTGGTGAGGTGAACTAACGTTGTCTGCCATAGCCTGTTCCTCAGATGAAATATGACTCACGCGAAGAGCCTCTTTATGCGTCTCTCAAACAGGTGATTTTTTTTCTCCTTGAGTTAAAAAAATAATAACATTGAACACATCGTATGGCGCTATAATTTAACAGAATGGAACGTTCCAATCGTTGTGAAATAGGCTACTGTCAGCCATCAGAATGCCAGGGTCAGGAAAGCACAATAAGACAGAACATTCGTTCGCACCTACCATTACAAACCTTTTTCAGAGCAGTCTAGAGTGGAAGACGGTTAGAGAGCGATGACATAAGGTTGAATTGTGTCAAGGAGACCTCCTTCTGAGAGACAATTTCTCTTCAACTGCTGTCACAGGAGGCTGACTGACAGCCAGAGGTGAGACGAAATTCAATTGCTTTTGAGTTTGTTACTCTCCTCGCGTGTCTTCCAGTGAGAGTGCACGCGCGCACGTATGAGTAGCATCTCACCAACAGTGACGAGGCTACCGCAGTAGGCTACTACCACACATAGGCCTACTACATAGGCTACTACACTAACTACATACTAGTACCACATATAAAGACTGCTACGGCTGGACTGGTAATCTTGCATACAGGGTATTTCTCGGTGGCCCGACAGTCAAATTTAGAAGGGGACATGTGAAAATGACCCGGTCTTTTTTTTGGTCCCTGTCCAGTCCTATAGGCTACCATAATACAACATATGTTAGGGCTATTAGGCTACCTTAGTATAATACTCTTGCCATTTTTTGTTAAATGTTCCTTATAGGCACTGACTTGGCTTTTCAGAGTGTGACTGACGAAAACAAAATCATGAGTTGGTCTCTTGCGGTCTTGGCTCTGCTAATGGTACACAAGCATGAACAAAAAGCCGCAGAAATTTCACAAGCTGTCAGTGTGTAATATGGTTAGCTTCTGAAACACAAACATCAACATCATGGATCATGGATGGCACTTTTTAAATATTCCCACTATCAGCGATGGAGAACCACATAGATTGTAATCAGCGGTGTCAGCAACTTATTTCCTTCACAGCCACTAACTTATATTCTCTCTCTCTCTCTCTCTCTCTCTCTCTCTCTCTCTCTCTCTCTCTCTCTCTCTCTCTCTCTCTCTCTCTCTCTCTTTCTCTCGCTGTATGCTCTGTTCCTTACTCTCTGTCCCTCTCTTCCTCTTTCACTATTTATCTTTTCGTCATCCCATTTCTTAGCCCACTCTTTTCCCGTACTGTTCATCTTCACCTCTTCCCTCTTCCGTTTTATCTCTCTCTCCTTCCTCTTCTCTGTCTCACCCAATTTCTCTACTCTCCATGCCATGTCTTTACCCACTCTCTTCCCTCACTTTACCTCCTCATCTCTTCTCTCCTCACCCTCTCATCACCTGTCCCCTCTCTCTCTCTCTCTCTCTGCCTGTGCGGTAGCACCTCTGGGCTAAAGGTGTGCCTTGCTCTGTGTGTGTGTGTGTGTGTGTGTGTGTGTGTGTGTGTGTGTGTGTGTGTGTGTGTGTGTGTGTGTGTGTGTGTGTGTGTGTGTGTGTGTGTGTGTGTGTGTGTGTGTGGTGTGGGAAGCAGGGAGTGGAGAGAGGAGGAAGAGGAGAGGAAGAGGAGGCACTCAAGTGATGGATGAATGGAATGTGAATCGCAGAAGGCCCTATTTATCACCATCTCTGTCCGGGCTACTTGGCATCCAGACCCAATCAGCGGACGCTAAATTGCTTTCTGCAGGCCATTCCTCCCCTGCTGATACTGTTCCTGCTCCTTGTATGCTCCATCATTCCAGCCCCATGCCCCCCTTCATTTTTGTTTGGGGGGGGACAATAACTGCCCGGCCCCCAACCGTGTGTGTGTGTGTGTGTGTGTGTGTGTGTGTGTGTGTCAGCAGGTGTGAGAGGCAAACCGTGAGATCCCTCAATTTTGCAAGAGACAGAGGCGAGGCTCTAGGTGTGTAATGCCTGTGTGAGGTTTTCCACTTCTGTCACACTCCTCTCCTCTCCCCTCCCTTCCTCTCCTCCCTTTTCCTATCCTCGCCTCTCCTTTGCTCTCCTCTCCTCTGGTTCACTCTCCTATACTCTCTTTCCTCCCTTCTCTCTTCTCCTCTGCTCCCCTCTCCTCTCCTCTCCTCTCCACTGTTCCTCCCTTCTCTCCTCTGGTCGTATCATCCTTTTGGCTCTTTCCTCCCTTCTCTCCTCTCCTCCCCTCTTCTCTCCTCTCCTCCCCTCTCCTCTCCTCTGCTCTCACCTCCTCCCCTCTCCTCTCCTCTGCTTCGCTCTCCTACTGTATACTCTCTTTCCTCCCTTCTTCTTCTCTCTTCTCCCCTGCTCCTCTCCACTGCTCCTCCCTTCTCTCCACTGGTCGTCTCATCCTTTCGGCTGTTTCTTCCATTCTTTCGCTCTTCTGGGGCTTCATTTTCATGGAGGCAATGCAGCATAGGCTGGCCTGTGGGCGCTCCTTTCATTAAATGACCATGTTGAGAACAGCACAGCACAGCACAGCCTGTAAGGAACATTACCTTCGGTGGCACAAATTAAGCCTCTAGGCACTTGCTGAGATGTACGTACCGTACCGACGGTTTCATTAATTAACAGTTGGAACCAGGAAGCCGTTACAAGATCACTTGATGAAGATTTCTTTTTTTTATTAAACCATGTGGCAATATTGGCAATACCTTTCTGTAGAAAGGCAATACATTTTACACTGGAAAGAATAGTCGTAGAGATCTGGATAAAATAAACTATTAACTAAATCATAGTAATAATAATAATAATAATAACAATAATAATAATAATAATAATAATAATACAGTTGAATATATATGAAAAATAAATAATCAAGGAGTTTTCTAGATAGGTTGTATGTTTATCTGGTCTTTCACAAACTGCATTTTAATAATATTAAAAGTATTACCATTTCACTCTTTTCAGCACTCACACTCATTCGCGCACACACACACATAGAAACTGTCAGACATTGTGGTGACAACATGCATGCATTCAGACATATTTTTTGGTGTGTGCGAGGCTCTTCCCTCCGCTAACAATCACCTTCTAGACTTTTCCACCTGGAAACCAGTCTGTCAGTGAAAAAAGAGCCTCACAGCTACCCTGGAACCGTTTAACACTGTTTCGGCTGTCAGCAGTTTACAGAGTTAACCGGATTGAATCACCACTAAGTCCTTCCACCTTTACCCCCCCACCCCACAACCCCAGGGGCTATTTCCCGCCTATCCTTTCTTTAATCCCCCTCACCCAGCTTTTGCCTTTCTGTTTGCGATTCATAAGGTGTCATCTTGGCAGTGCCCGAGAAACATCTGATGGGGCAAGATACATCAGAGAGAGAAAAAAAAAACAGATTGAAAACAAACATCTTGTTTCTGCCGCACAGAGATTTGTCACAGTCCTGGATTAAACTGTGCTTTAAATAGAGAATCTCTCCATTCAAATTATAATTTGATCTAGGACTGCTGCAGCTAATCCCTATCCACGAAGGCAGTCCTCCACTATAGAAAAAAAAGGTTTACAGTTACAGAGGCTGGCTGCTAGAAGCTGTGTATTTTACACCCCAGTCCAGAGCAGAAAGATTTCCCCCACTTTTTTTTCTTCTTAAAAATACCTCTAAAAATAAGACATTTCTGTTCTGAACTTTGAGGCAATCCCATTTAGGCAGCGAAGAGCTATTCTTCACCCTTGAAAGACTGCCAACCAGGCGTCCTCCCCTGGCACAAATACATATTTACGACGATGTGTCTTACAAGAAAAAACCTCATCTGGTAAAAACAAGTCTCAACAGTCCAAGTACATCCAGTCAATAAGGACTGCTGGCTGCAGGTGTGAGTGTTGGCTGTAGACACTAGAAGATACAGAGAGCCGAGGAGGAGGAAGAGGAGGATGAGAGGAAGGAGGAGTTAGAAGGGGTTGTTTGGCCTCGTCCGTCACGTGTCGATGACCTCGGCGGGCGGCGAGGGTTCCTCGGGCAGGCTGGTGGTGGTGGCGTTGGGCAGCATCTGGTTGTGCGCCACCGAGTTCTGCTGGAGCTCCATGGCGATGCCGGCGGCGGGGTCGTGGTGCGGCGGCGGGAACTCCTTGACCTGCCGGCGGTACTCCAGGAAGGTGCAGGCCTTGGTGGCGATGGCCACCACGTTCTTACCGATGAAGATGGTGGAGACGCGGCTGTCCTGGAACAGCACCATGTTGACGCCGCGGATGACGATGGTCACGATGTTGATGGTCACCAGGCTGAGCACCGGGTAGAGCATCATCTTCTGCGGCGACACGTGCTCGCCCTGCACACTGATCTCGCTCAGGGACACGCAAGGTAGGATCAGCAGCAGGATGTAGCAGTAGAAGAACATGAGTCCTTCTGCCCAGATGGGCAGCCCCGTCCGCTGCGGCTCCCATAGGTTGGCCTGGATGTCCAGAACATCCAGCAGGTCCAGGGCCACCCAGAACAGCCGGCCCCGCATGTCCTCCTTCTTGCGGAAGGTGCGCACGTACTCCATGCTGTCCAGGGCCACCAGCACCAGGTACAGCCCCGGAACGCACACTGACAGCAGGAGCGTCAGCGCCTTCCGCGCCACCGTCTCTAGGTTCCGCCGGTCGGCCTTGTAGTTCTGGAAGACAAAGTAGAGCTTGATCTCCAGCACGAAGATGTAGAGGAACCAGAGGATCATGGCGTAGCCTCGCTTGGCGGTGCGCACCTCGGCGCCCACCCACACCGCCACGTAGCGCAGCACGATGAGGAAGCAGATGTCGCCCACCAGCACGATGATGCAGACCCCGATCTTCCTCGGCCCCTGGTTCTGCTCCACCAGGTAGGCGTCCATGAACGCCATGCTGGTCATGATCACAATGGTGGTCAGACACACGTGCCGCTTATCAGGCGGCGGCAGAACCATGTTTTTTTGACTTTCCACCGTTTAAGCGTCGTCAAACTTTGAACACCGCAACGACTCTGTCCTCGTTAAACTGACCATGAAAGCACCGGGTGGTGTTGTGTCAACTGTAGTTATTCCACTCGATCGTTCATGGCGCGTCAGAGTCCGACTGCCACCCTGTCTCTTTCTTTTGAAGTGGTCTATCCATTCTTGCTGCAGGGGAATCTACACAAGGTTTGAAGGAAAAAAAAATGGCTCAACTAAAAATGGAGGGAAAAGAAACAGGCTTTTGATGTCGAGTCTGGCTGGTGTTTTTTTGTTGTTGTTGTCAGTCCCTGGGGTGAGTGGGAACGTGCTGAGCATTAGGTGTGTTTGTGCATGTGTATGTGCATGTGAGGCGCTCCCTCAGGTAAGCTCAGCGTACTTCCATGGAGTTTAACGCAGGATGCAGTAGCCTTCCATTTTGTTTTTTTGTTGTTGTTGTTGCTGATTTTTTTTTTTCAAATCATGGTTTCCCGTAGCCCCCTCGCAATCTCCACGCTCATCCTGACCCACGCTTAACCGGCTCAGTGGTGGTCGAGGGTGTACATCCGTGCACTTGTAGCAGTATCAAACGCTTTTGATGGATAGCTGATCCCCCGAACAGTGACTGGGGTCATCGGGAGGGGTCAGCTCTCCGAGATTGAGAGCATGGCGGGAGGATTAGATGTGTCAGGGCCACCTGGGTGTGTGTGAATGTTTGGGCAGGGGAGGGTAGGGGGGTAGGGAGGTGTGTGTGGAAGGTGGGGGCTGTCAATGGAAGTTTGCCTCTCAGGTCTCAGAAGAGTGCTTGTGTGTGGTGTAGGTGCACTCAGACACATCCACCGGGGGCATCCGGAGACAGGAGGAGACTCCACCGGCTGTCAGTCAATGTCAGGCAGGTGAGCAAAACAATCCTTCCGCTTGGTGTCTGGATCTGTCGACTCAGTTGTGTGTCCTTTTCTATGAATCTGAAAAAGATTAGGAAAAAAAGGAAAATGGTGAGCTTAGAAAAGGTACATAGAAAACCTGTCTATAGTGATGTATTTTTGTTTAGTGACACTTCATTTTACAGGTTCTATTTCAGTGTGTCTGTATGCATGAAAAACATAATGCACTTGCATACCTAACCCTACAGTCCAAGTATATAATGTCACATGCTGTGACATAATTTGTTAAAAATGCACCTCATAACTGTAACAGGGACTTTAGATTAAGTGTAACCTTTTGTTTTTACCTTCCCTTACAGTATTTCATGAAGAACAACAGGGGGCAGTAGTGAGCTGTGAGACATTACCAATACATCATGGACTACTTATTCCATTCGCTTTCCCTTGAATGATTCAACACTTGCGGTCAACAAAGTGCTTGTCGGCACTTAATTAGACCAAATAAACATAAATAATGTAAACATAATTACACGACAATTACACTGTGCCAAATTTAGCCCCTTGCCTGGCCTGGCCTGGCTTGGCCTCACTTTTAGAATAA
>NC_085875.1:19179242-19184242 GCF_034702125.1 Engraulis encrasicolus
ATTTTTATTTGGTAAGACTTTATACTTTTACTTCACTACATTTCAAAGCGAAATTTAGTACTTTCACTTCGTTACATTTACAGCTACACTCGTTCCTTACTCGTTCCTTTTTTTTAAATTTAAGGCGATACACGGCAGGTGAATTAATTCATGTTTAATGCCCTGGTCAAATGAAATCTGAGATTTCATGCTGGTGTGAAGAAAGTGAAACTGAATCCGATTGGCAGACTCAGAGATTCGCCATTGTGATTGGTTGTAATGTGTCACGTGACAACAAGCTCTCCTGTACATAATTAGTTTTAGAAGGAAAGCGAGCAGAGCAAGACCACTGATGTGTCCACTGTTGCGACTTGCGAGACGAATTGAAATAAGAAGAAACGGTACCTACTTTCTAGTAACATGCGGAAAGCACAGCAAAACAATAAAGCAGGCGACAATAACTTTGTTAGAGTGTATTAATCTGCACGTCGTATTCGCTGTGTGGGGGAGAGGTTTGGCTCGCACTGCAGGCTGCACTCTCCTGACAAGACGAAATTTGTCTGATAGGCTTCGCGTTTGAACTGAATAATCAGCGAATTGATACTTAATGTAGGCCCTACTGCTTATTTGACTTACTGTGCTATATCTGTTATGGCTTACAAGAGAGTCACATAATCGCCGCTTTTGTAGCGTGTTGGTTTATTGAGTCAAGTACACAGGATGCCTAAACGCTGCTTATTCCAAACCATCCAGGCGCACAACTCCGTGATAGCATTCTTTCCCCTCAATACATTGCAGTATTTTCTGAAGTAGTTGGGAATAACAATTACTTGTCTAATAGACTCCCCTGTCACCAAAAAAATGATTTGCTTCAACTTTATGGAAAAGAGGCTTGTGTAAAGGGTTTGTATCTTTAGGCCTACATGAGGATTGCCATGCCCACCATATGTTACAAAGTGAGGCTACATGCAACATGTATCCTTGCAACATGTATCCTTTCCCTTAAGTCAGGTCAGTAGGCTACAGTGGATATGAAAAGCACTGGCAATACCACCAAAGTGAGGTTGTAAAAAACAACAGTAACAAAGTAATAAAAAAAAAGAGAGAGAGAGAGAAAAGTGGACTTTGGCTAAATATTGGCCCAGTGATGTGCACAGGCACAAAAGGCTTCTTCATGATCAGGCAGAAGTGTTCCAATTAAGTTGTATCAAGTAGGCTATTGCAAATCATTGGCATCTAGCAAATAGAGACCATTACAAGTATATGAAGATGTTCCTATCTTTAAAGGTAGCTTAGAATCGCAAGAAGTCTGTTTGTCCATACATAGGCCTAAGCCAACCTTAACATAACCAAACACTACATAATAATAATAATAATAATAATAATAATAATAAGAAGAAGAAGAAGAAGAAGAAGAAGAAGAAGAAGAAGAAGAAGAAGAAGAAGAAGAAGAAGAAGAAGAAGAGGTCTACCAAAACCATAATTATAATAAAAATTAAGCATAAAGTACTTTATTGGCTACTACTCTAACTCCTTGCTGTCACAAATAAGTAGGCCTATAGTGGACTAGGCCTACGGCTGGGGGGTATTGTAGTAGTTGTTCTAATAGGCATATAATCAATTTCAGCCTGATCATTCTTAATATTAATGGCCTTTCATGTGTTCTTTTGGGCATGTTAGGGTCAGTATTAACTGTTTAGAGAGGTGAAAATGAACTTCTGATGCTATACCATCCATGGACTTACTCCACAGTGTTTCTGAGGCCTGTTAAGGCCTAGTTCTAACATGTTCAGTTGGTATAGCCTATGCAAATCAGAGGATATTTAATTAGATATGACCAAACTAGGCCTACAACACTTAAATATTAAAATTGCACCAAAGGCCTCATTTTTAAGTTTTTACTTTTTACTTTTAGTACTTAAGTATTTTTGACGGCAGATACTTTTGTACTTCTACTCAAGTAAAAAAGTGAGGTGAATACTTTCACTTTTACTTACTAGAGATTATAATGCGATACTGCTGCTTTTTTCCAGACTTTTTGAAGATGTCTCCCGGTGCAAGTACTTGTGTTTAATGAAGTCTGAACTAATAAACACAAATTAAAATCTCATCGCGGGAGAGTCTAGGAACATACAGACGATTTGAGCACAATGCACACCCTCACACGCACACTGACACAAACATAACGACACACGCACACACACACACACACACACACACACACACACACACACACACACACACACACACACACACACACATTGTGTACTGTAGATGCAGCGTGCGCTTGTGTGCACAGGCGTTAAATCAGTAGTTTAATTAAAATGGCAAAGCGCTCACAGAGGAGGGGATGGGTAGAGCGCAGCCCGTACACAACAGAGGGAGATCATCTGAGCGATCAATGAACCCACACACACACACACACACGCACGCACGCGCGCGCACGGCACGCATGCACACACACATGCTGTTAGCAGCCAACATAGCGTTCACACGCGTTCACACCCTCCCACAACAGTCATACAGTATTTCATTCACTCATACACATGCTGCTCAATGCACTCACTGTACCCTCTTACCCCTCCTCTCCACCAAGTATGGACAGATGGAGAGATTAGAGGAAAGGGAGAGATGAGGAGATGCAGTGTGGTCGACAGCAACAGCATGCTGTCAAGAAATTAACTTGACATAGTGTCAGGAGCTGTCTGTAGAATCCAACTTTCCTTCCTCTTCATTCTTCACTGTCTTATCAATAACATGAACACTACCCCAGAACATAAAATAACCTATAAACTATAAACCTCTCCTCTTTCGCTACTATCCACGGCACTGATGGTGAGCTGTCCCAGACCCGGGGTAGACTTTAAGGCAGTATTTCTCAACGGGGGCGGTACAGCCTCCCAAGGGGTGTTGGGGAGCTCCAGGGGGGCGTTGAGAAGGATACAGATGAGTGGGGTGCTAGGCTTAATTCCCGTTAGGGGGCATCAGTCTATTTTACTTTTCAATACTAAGGGGGGCGTTGGTCTTATGATGAGGTCACAGGGGCGCTGGGAGGCTTATGAGGAGGTCAAGGGGGTGTTTTTGTTGTTGTTGTTTTGTTTTGTTTTTTTTTAAGGTTGAGAACCACTGCTCTATGGCATGTCTTGCGTCTGGGTGTGCGGGTTTGTGTGTCTACTCTACTTAACGCTGTGCTAATCTACTTTGTACTTAAAAATAATAATAAACAACTAACCCTACTTGGCATCTGCACGTATTGTTCTTGTGCAGTTTGTATCTGCAAGTGTTGTATGCCATGACTATGTCCTCCATTGTAAGCTGCATTGGGTGAAAGTGTCTACCAAATGTAAATGTAAAGTAAAGGTAATGTAATGTAATGTAATAAACTACCCATAGAGTATATCATTTCAGAAAGCCTATATTCCACTTTGTTCAGTGCAGACTATCTCCTACAGTAACTTTGCCAACAGACATTTGAGAGTTTTGTTGTTATTGTTGCTGTTGGGTTTTCTCTGTAGGGGTCTACGGCCTCCTGAGTCCATGAAGAGGGAGCTGCGATATTTCTCAGCAAGAATCCATTGGCGAGCGAACGAACAAGCGAAGGAGCAGTGAGAAGTAGCTAATAGAGATATTTACACCTTCCCGAGACCGCCAGAGAATAAGATGGCCAGGCGGGCCACTGCCGCACCAAATTAAAACTCAACTTGACAGCATCCGTACACAAACAAAGTCTTTCTTTTCTAAAACCGTTTAATTGGGGTGGCTGATTTGCATTCGAGCTGCAGGCCACTGACGAGTGTCAGAGATCAGTAGGCACACAACAACCCCCCACCCCCACCTCTTTCTGCCCTCCCTCCTCCCTATCCGCTTTGCCGACTGCTAAACTTATTTAGCCGCTAATTGCTCCTCAATCTCGTCTGTGTGCAGTGTGCACTCTAAAAAACGGTAGGTGGTTGTTGTTTCCTGGAAGTGCTGCTCCCACTGTCAAACGCGCTGCTGAGTTAAGTTATTGCACTTTCGAAAGGTCAGGGGATTGCGGTTGTTTGAGTTCATGGGTTGATGTGTTCCGGTCAGGCAACTAGCAGGTTATACTGTTAGAAAGAACTGTTTCCGTGAATAATGTATTTTTTTTAAAATGCAGGACTTTGTTGGCAGTACCACTTTAATGTGCCTTCTTGACCTCTCGGTTCTTTGAATCTTGACATGTGTTACTTTGGGAATAGACCTCAGGTCATAGGTTCAGCAGCATGCACATTTATAATGCCATATATTGTTGTCCTCCTCATCAAGATAGCAGAAAACACATTGTGTACGAACTGCTGTAGGTTAACTCACTGAATTGTTCATTCTGGTACTTATCTCTAGAACATTCTGTTTTCACAGAGTGTGGGCATAACAATATCACATTAAGTTAGTATAAATGGCCATTAAGGTCATGTGCAATAATTTATCATGTATACACTGTAGGTTAATGCCCTCCTCATCCTCTCTTTTTCTTGCCATAACTATTTCTGTCTCATTCCTCCCTGCCCCAACCCCAATTACTCTCTATTTCTCTTTTTATCTCAATTCTCTCAGCTTCAGTTACGCTCACTTGTCTTTTTAATCTCTCTTTACTTCCTTTTTCTCCATGTATGTCCCACAAACACTCACTTTCTGTCCCCATCCATAGGTGTGCACAGATAGAGTAGGGATGAGGTGGTGCTAAAGCACCTGCCCCTTTGCCCTACTGTACAAAAATGCCCCTTTTGAAAGCGTTTTTTTGTCTTTTGTCACAATCTACTGTACTGTGGTCCATGTTGACATTATCATCTACAAATGCTTGAAAATCAAAAGCGTGTGACAATAATGCCCCGGTATTATAGTTTAGCCAAGTGAGGCAGCTGGAAGCTGGAGGCATGCACCCTGTCCGCCCTCAAGCACCCCAAAATTATCCACTGATCCACTCTTCATCCAGCTTCCCCTCTTTTCTTCCCTCTAAATCTCCATTTCCTTCCTCTTTTTATCTCATCATCTCCATTTAT
>NC_085875.1:19189242-19209242 GCF_034702125.1 Engraulis encrasicolus
GAACTCGCCATCATTCTTCCATTGTTCTATGCTGTTCTATGCTATGGCCGAACCATACCCGGGAGGATGTCAGTTAACACCCTTCCTCCCACTTGGGTCATATTGCTTAAATGTGACGCAAATGACACCAAGATGTGACACCAGTAATTTCACAGTCTCGTTGCCCATCTCCACACAGATACCAAAGAATTCGAACTATGTAGATACAGCCTTCCGGTTAACAAATGTGAATACGCTGGTGTGAAAACCAATCGCGTTATCGATCGCCATGTGCCAAACATAGCCGATAAGCTGCAAGGAGGGCCCTTCAACATTTCACAGAGGCAATTTCCTGCTCGGTTCTAAAATAAAGCAGTTACGCAACTTCTCCCTCCCAAGTGTCGAAGTTTAAAAAAATAAATAAACAAAAACACATTGCCAGGAGATTGGAGTGACATGGCTATCAAATTTCGTTCCACAGTCGAGGCTCTATACTAGCCTTGGGCTGTGTTTTTTCTACCCACACCATCGCTGAGTGCAAACATCACTGGCAGATGGATGAGACATGCTGATTGCAAGCCCACTCAATAAAAGCCAGGTCAGCCAGCAAGCCATTCAAGCCTGCCTGCAAGCCAGCCAGCCAGCCAGTCAGCCAGCCAGGATGCCATGTGTGATTGTTCACATTTACATAAAAGCCTAGGACGAAGACATCGCTAGACGAGGAGGAGGAGACATGCGGTGGCTGGATTGTGTCAAAACACTGATGGGCCTAACGGGAGCGGGGCCAAATAAAGACAACAGCCATCCATTCATCGACAACATGGCATCAAATTGGGCAGGTGTTTGTGCATTTTCAACACCCCGAGAATTGAGGTTGTGGGAGCAAGGCCGGATTAACGCATAGGCTAGATATGGCTGCAGCCTAGGGGCCCCCACCTGCCAGGGGGGCCCTGATTAGCCAAAATTGAAAAATTGCAGAATTCTGACAAGATGCAATGTAGTAGACATGTTATCCTTAATTCATATCTCGTAATTATGACACTGTTTAAATGTAAATTTGTCACAAAACCTGCATTCCAGGGGGAGTGGGGGCCCACAGCAGCCTAATAGCCAAGTGCCCTAGGCCATTTTAATCCGACCCTGTGTGTGAGTATCTTAGTACTTGCTGAAGGACAGCAGAGTGTCTCTTGTGGGGCAGTCCACGATTAATGTCAGCCGGAGCTGCATCATTTACCACACTGAGCCTTCGAGCACTGGGCTATAGCACTCTAATGGACTCCTCTAACATGGGTAGAGTTTTTCTCTCTCACCTCTTCAAAACAAGTAGCCAAAGCACCCCCTGCCTCAAGGTCTAGTGCAGGGTGATAAAAGAAGGACATTTGAGCAGCTGTCTGAATGTCATGTCTGACAGAAGTTTATATGTTTTAAGGATAAGTAGCCTTATGAGGCACCTTGGGAAATGGGACGCACCGTAGAAGAGGTCAACCTGGCTTGCCGAGTTTCAAATGCGAGAGTCATTTTCGCCCCAGGCAGTCTCGTCAGCCTTACAGTTCTATTGCACTATTATCCCTACCCACTTTTCTCACAAGGATTCTCTCACACCATGGGGTTTTGATCTAGGCTCTATCACTGAGCCTTGTTTTTGTCTGAAGTAAGTTAAGCCTTTCTCTCATCTCTCAATGATGACTAGGAAGGAATTGTCCTTGGGCGAAAACAAGAGGTCCTAACATATACGTATACGATGGGAAGAGGAATCGTCCTTTGCATGCAAATGAAGTTACTCTCGGTGCAAAGCAACAGCACTACAGACATAGTAATTAGAGAAAATCATATTATGATATTATGTGCATTCATTAAACATCCCAACATGCAATTTTGTCTAGAGGTATGCCGTCGGGCTCTTCATCGCTTCATATTGAAAGATTTTATTTGAAAGCAATTGAATTTGTTGTTGGAAAAGACAAAGGAGTCCAGGAGGAAGTCCACTTGCTTACTCCTAAATTTTGGGTAATATCACCTTAGTGAGGTGAATGAGAATCTTTACAAACACAGTGTCCAGGATGCACGTACATCCAATAAAACAAATGCCTGATGAAACAAAAAACGTGAAGAAGAAAAAAGAAAGAAAAATCCACACACTGTTACTGCTCACTGATGATCTTAAAAAACATCCCTTGCTATTACCGGTATGTCATCATACACAACTGTTGAGAGGAGGCTACTGCACTATATAGGCTACTGCACTTGAGTAGAATAATGCTAGCGCTATGGAGACCACAGAGACATTGCAATGTGAAATTGTAAGACTGTACAATGTCTTGCACAGCATGGTGTTTCGGGCATAGGAAAAAGGAGCACCAATTTACTAGACACATACTGGCTTCAGAATTTGGCATGCTGGAACTGCACAAGCACAGTGCTGCATCTTAAGCACAGTAATCTGACCAACTGAGCACCAAGCCTGCAAAACAACCCAGCTCATTTTAGGGTGAGAAATATCAATATTTTATCTTTGACATATATTTTTTAGTGATCTGCCCAGTGGCGTGCTGAAATGTTAAATTAATGAAGTTATAGTTCAATCAATATTGCATTTGTTTTTCCCAATGATTTCAAAACATGAATATGTTATCACTTCTGATCAGGTAGTGTGAGATTAAAATGTGTTTAAAAACATATTTCGGTAACACTTTACAATAATGGTACATGAATAGTAACGGAATAATGTTGGAAGTAATGTATGATTCATGGTGAATTAACACATAATTTATGTATGCAGTGATGTTTAATCTATTATTAGTCAATGAGGAGTCACTATTGTAGTCATGATGACTCACCATTAAGTAATTGTGGTACAACCAAGGGTAATTAATGGTGTGAATTACAAGTGTTAATATATCATATATTAACACTGCTGATAAAAATCCTGATATATTGATCCAATCATACATGAATCCAACCTTAATTAATGATGCGTGCGTAATAATGGAATAATGTTGTAAGTAATGTCATCAGAGATGTGGACTCGAGTCCTGTGACTCCGACTTGAGTATGACGAGTCAGGGGTGTGAAGACCAATCTTTTGTGTTTTGTTTGCATCCAGTTTTTAATAGCCTATCTCTGTGGTTCTCAACCTTTTTTAAGGAAACGCCCACTGGACCTCATCGTAAGCCTCCCAACGCCCCCTTGACCTGATCATAAGCCTGCCAATGCCCCCCTTAGTATTAAAAAATAAAATGGACTATCCGCTTTAATGGGAACTAAGCCCCGCCCACTCTCACCTGTATCCTTCTCAACGCCCCCCTAGAGCTCTCCAACGCCCCCTGGGGGGCTGTACTGCCCCCGTTGAGAAACGCTAGCCTATCTAAATAAATGTAGACCTGCATGGATAGGACAATATCATGTTTTCAAAGGCACACTTCTTTAGAATAGGCTAGGGCGTTTTAAGCCTCATTGTGAAGCTACTGTGGTACCAATGCAATGTTTGTATGTAGGCCTATAGGCCTTTCTGGGTAATTTCATGCATATCAATGTGTGAGTCCGTGTAGTAGGCCTATTTTCAGGTCAGAAATAAAGTCTTGAAAAAAATCTAGCCCCCTGACCACTTTCACCTAGGCATCCCTAGCTTAGTCTATTTTTTCCTCAGTGAAATTAAATGGTTTTACAACCAGGACTAGTTATGACCTGTCTGACCTGTGATTGAGATATGACTGGATCCATATGGCAGGATTATTATCCACAGTGGTGATGCTGACATTACTTACAACATTATTCCATTATTACTCATGCATCATTAATTAAGGTCGGATTCATGTATGATTGGATCGATATATCAGGATTTTCATCTGCAGTGTTAATATATGATATATTAACACTTGTAATTCACACCATTAATTACCCTTGGTTGTACCACAATTACTTAATGGTGAGTCATCATGACTACAATAGTGACTCCTCATTGACTAATAATAGATTAAACATCACTGCATACATAAATGATGTGTTAATTCACCATGAATCATACATTACTTCCAACATTATTCCATTACAAATAATGCACCATTATTGTAAAGTGTTACCGACATTTCAATAATTTTCCAAAAGACAAAGGCAGCAAAATGTGAGACTCACTTTTGAATCAGTTGCTTGTTCAATTACCTCTTCCCATCTCCCTACTTTACATAAGATATCTGGTCAATAATGCAGAGACCATCACCAAGTCAAGTCAAGTCAAGTCAAGTGTACTTCATTGTCAAAAATATTGGCTATGCAACAGGGTTATCACAGAAGTTTGAAATCGTGTTTGACCAGTTTCCAACGCACAGTTTAACTAAAACATAGAACAAGACATTGACAATAATCTCTCTCTCTCTTTCACTCACACAGACACAGACACAGACACAGACACAGACACATACACACAGACCCAGACAGACACACACACACACACCCACCCACACACACACACACACACACACACACACACACACACACACACACACACACACACACACACACACACACACACACACACACACTGACATACTCATACATGATCCACCATCTCTATTCACATCTTTAACAAAAAAACACTACCCCTAAAGGAAATCCAATGTCTCCTCAGTCTATCCAAAGACAAATACCACTTTTCTGACTTAACTTTCAGCTTGGCAAGCCAGACTGTAACATTACCGTATGATCTGGCACCACACAGGCAAAGCTGTGGAACCAAAAGTGGGCGTTCCAATTATAGAGATGTACCGGTATGGTAGCCAGGCCACGCCCTCCTAGTGACGCAACACCTTTGGCGTTGTTTCTAGTCAGGCCAAGAGCAATGTAAATGTCGTTTCTGATATCCAGAGAAATTGGGAACTCCACCCACTTTGTAAGAAACCAGTCAACCAGTAGCAAACCTGGGGAGGCGGGTCAACCATGCTGCTTGCGAAACGTTAATTGTTATGCTCTTGGTCAGACCAAGTCTCGAGGAGATTTGAAAGTCAATGATCTGAAAATCAGGCTACCGGTATGGTGTGAACTGCAAGTAATGACCAACACGTGTCATCGCACTAAGCCTTCCACAACAACTCGCTACTTAGAATCAAACAGAAGAAAATCTTCTCACACACAGACAGAGAAGTGTGATGTTTTAATGTGTGTCTTTCTGATTTATCTCCCAACGGAGCAGTGCTAGAGACCAACTCCCAGGCTAAAAATATTTTCTGCCGCTAGATGGGTTTGTCAAGTTTACGAGGCGCTATCTACCTTATCAACGAATCCTACGATACCAAAAGAATAATCAAGATGCTGAGCAGTGTCCACTGAGAGGTGAAGGAAAGGAGAAGGGAAGAAGAAACAAGAGCACTTGAACAGAATGATACAGTATGCTGTTTGATTCTTTTACGAAGCGGTGCACTAGCCTACCTGGGCTTTGGTATTAAAGCGTAATGAATAGCCTTGTGTGTCTAGAGGAGGTGGATGATGGTGCGCTATATCCCAGGTCTGGACATGGGCCAAGAACGCAAAGGCTCTCAGCTGCTTGTATCTGACCTCGCCTACATAAATGTTTTATACTCAACCCTGTCAATCATTTTAATGCATAAGGTTGTTATTGTTTTTCTTCATCATCATCATCATCATCTTCTTCTTCTTCTTGTTTTCTTTTTTTTTCAACTTCCTTTTCTTTTGTCTTCTTTTTCTTCATTTAAGGCTTACCATGACGTTTCGTCATCTCTCTCTTCCAAATTTGACTTTTTGACGCGGCACCCTTCCCTTTTCACCCTGTGCTTTGACAGCCATTACCATCAGCTCGTCTGTCAATTTCCACATTTGTTTTCATCTTCCGTATCCATGCGCAGCGTTCACTTCCTCTCTCATTTTGTCATGTAACGTGCCACTTTCCATCATCATCTTTGACGGCGCCTGTTCTACCCTTTTGTCTCTTTCTCGATTTAGTTTTTGTTATCTCTCTTTCTCTCTGTCGACCTCACTTTCCTCTTCTCTCCATCTGTGTCTGGCTCTATTCCTCTCCTCTGTTTCATTCTACTCTCTCTCTCTCTCTCTCTCTCTCTCTCTCTCTCTCTCTCTCTCTCTCTCTGTATCTCCCCTCTGCCCTCTGTTCTGATCTCCACTGTCTTAGAGGCCCCCTCAGTGCAGTGTCCGACCGGCACCTTCAGATCGCCGCCGGGGACTCGACAGGGGGGCCCGGATTGTATAGTGTCTCATCAAGGAATAGGCTTCCTCTCACATCCAGCCACCCCACCAAGGAGACAACAAATGGAGGAGACAGCAGTGGCAGCAGCAGCAGCAGCAGCCACGGCAGAAGGAGCAGCTATCAGCGTGAGCTTCCCCTGTTGCTCCTCTATGATCCTTCCTCTTTTCCCTCAGATGCCTGGCCCTGGGGCGAGGATGGAGTGCATTGTGGATAGGCCCGCCGACAGGCGGAGGGACAAAGGGGTATGCTGTCCCGGGCCCAGGGGCATAGGCGGCCCAGAATTGGGTCCACATTGCATTGTATGTATTGGCTAGGGGTCCCTTTCAGACGATTTTGTCCCGGGCCCAGCAACAGCTGTCAGCGGCCCTAATGGTGGGTGTGCAGTGCAGATGGAGGGGGTGGGTTTAAATGGGGCTGGGGATGGAGGTGGAGTTGGAGGTGGGGTGGGGAGGGGGGGGCTTGGTGGATAACTTTGGGGGCATAGGGAGTTCCGACAATAATGAGCAGAAAATTAGTTGTGTGAATTTGGTTCGGTGTCAGGCCCCCAGCAGGACGTGGAATTGGAGAGTGGCTCGAGGGGTGAGGCTCGTCTTCCTGAGCCCTCATCATCATCTACTGAAGGTGCCTGCGGTGGCACTATCCACCTTTTTTGTGCGTGCAAATGTGAGTCTGTATCAGCGTCTGGTATTGCCAAATTATGGGCTTCCATATTGCAGTATCTTATAGGTTGAGTTTTTTCTCTCTAAATTAAGTCATTTGGAAATGCAATTTCTTCACTGCATATCGGAGACAATTTATGCTACGCTCTCAAAATATCAGTGGGCTTTATCGGCAGGGTTGATCAGCTTCAGATAGTTCTTATACTTTAAATGTGCCCATGTATTTTTTTTATCAGACCCTTTCTTCAATGTGTGTGTGTGTGTGTGTGTGTGTGTGTGTGTGTGTGTGTGTGTGTGTGTGTGTACGTGTGTGCGTGCGTGCGCGCGCCCGGGTGTGCGTGCGCGTGCGCGCGCCTGCGCAATTGTATTTCTGATTGCGTGTGATTGCATGTGTGATTGTGAAGAGGTGTATGCATTTGTTCCCAGAGAATTGCATCTAAAATTGTTGGCAGTGGCAGCACCTCGCTGTTTGGCATCAGCCGCGGGAGCAATATGCCCTCCTGCTGTTGAGTAGACAACTTCCCGCAGTGAAGGTGAACTTCTGAAGACAAAGGAGAAACAAAGAAAGCTAAACTGGTAGCAGCAACAATGTGGCTGTATGCAGTTCTATCACAACCAGGCAAGAAAAACTACGCAATTGCCTCGACCCCCCTTGGTTGTGAACGTATATGTTTGTACTTCTATTTAAATGACAGGGCAGTCATGGGTAAGCAGTTAGGGCGTCAGACTTGTAGCCCAAAGGTTGCCGGTTTGACTCCTGACCCGCCAGGTTGGTGGGGGGGAGTAATTAACCAGCGCTCTCCCTCATTCTCCTCTGTGACTGGGGTACCCTGAGCATGGTACCGTCCCTCTGCGCTGCTCCCTTGGGGCGCCATTGGGGGCTGCCCCCTTGCACGGGTGAGGCATAAATCCAATTTTGTTGTGAGTAGTGTGCAGTAAACACTTGTGTGCTGTGGATTGCTGTGTCAAATGGCAATGGGAGTTGGAGTTTCCCAGTTGGGCTTTCACACTTTCAACATTGACAACTTTGTGAATGTAGCAGCAGCAGCGCCTTCCTTCATTCAGTGACCGCAAAGTGAAGTGATATGGGTATCGAAATCTTGAGATGGCCCGTGTTATATCAGTTTGAAGGTATGGGGGGAGCGGTAAGGGCCCCAAGTTCCTCCTTGCCTTGAAATGCTCGTGGCTCGATGTGCTGTTTATGCCAAAGGATGTGTGTTCAAACAATCCCTCCTCTCATTTTCAAACTCTTTCGAACGGAAAGGCAAATACCAACAGGTCCACGTTATCAGCGGTCTAATTTACAGTCGCATTGTCAAAGAGGTCCCTCCTCAGTCTCCAAATTCAATTTGAAGCATTGACATGCAAATGGATTTCACTATGGAAATGTATCATTTCATTTTCACACATTGCCATTACGTTGTTTAAAGACCATTCCATTCTATCAATCTTCTCTCTCTCTCTCTCTCTCTCTCTCTCTCTCTCTCTCTCTCTCTCTCTCTCTCTCTCTCTCTCTCTCTCTGTATGTCTGTATCAACTCCCCATCTCTACTGCAATCTCTCTTCCTTCTCCTCTGATTGTAACATCTTTGGCAATATTTGTCCTCCTCTTCCTCTTCCCCCCTGAGCTCATATCGCTATACGGTTTAGTCATCTGCAGAAACATACTGCTGGGGAATATACTGTGAAGGGAAGGAGATGAAACTCTACAGAGATCCATCAAATCCACTCTCTGTCTTTTCCACACAAAAACACAACCACACACACACACACACACACACACACACACACACACACACACACACACACACACACACACACACACACACACACACACACACACACACACACACACACACACACGTACGCGCGCACGCACGTACGTACATTCACACGCAGGCACGCACACGCTCATGCACGAAGCATGAATGCATGTGTGCTCCGTGCTCCGTGCTCATACTTGCACACATACCCCGCTATACTACCCTGCTCTTTTCCCCCTTTTTGGCGTTATGACTGCGGATGACACGGCAGGCTTGAAGGGCTGAAGGCAGGAAGGCAGGCAGCGGGAAGTTTGTCAGGAAGGATATTGGGAGTCTGCTCACGTTCCCCAGATGCTTTATCTCTGTGTGACTCCACTGTCCCTGCCGCTCCGCTCGGCGGGAGGAGAGGCTGGGGCGGGGGATGGGGAGGGGGAGGGGGAGGTGAGGGGGTTCAGAGAGAGAGAGAGAGAGAGGGAGAGAGAGAGAGAGATGGCTAGAAGCTGCTGCACTCCTCCTCCTCATCCTCCTCCTCTCCTCCTTTCTCCTTTTTCTGGAGGTGGGGGTTGAGGCTGGGGTATGGGAGAGAGAGAGAGAGAGAGAGAGAGAGAGAGAGAGAGAGAGAGAGAGAGAGAGAGAGAGAGAGAGAGAGAGAGAGAGAGAAGCTAGCTGCTGCACTCCTCCTCCTCCTTCTCTCCTCCCCCCTCCTTTTTCTGGAGATGGAGGTGGAGGAGATAGGGAGGAGAGGGGGTTCAGAGAGAGAGGAATGGATAGAAGCTAGATGCTGCACTCCTCCTCCTCTTCCTCCTCCACCTCCTCCTCTCCTCTCACCTCCTTTTTCTAGAGATGGAAGCTGGGCAGGGGGAGTTGAGGGGGGTTAGAGAGAGAGAGACGGATAGAAGCTGTTGCACCCCTCCTCTCCTCCCTCTCCTTTTTCTGGAGGTGAGGGTGGAGGTGGAGATGGAGCAGATAGGGAGGAAGGTGAGAGGGTTCAGAGAGAGAGAGAGATAGAGATGGATGGATACTAGCTGATGCACTCCCCCCCTCCCACCTCCCTTCTCCTTTTTCTAGAGGTGGAGGAGATAGGGAGGTAAGGGGTTTCAGAAAGAGAGAAGATCTGATAGAAGAAGATAGCTGCTGCCCTCCTCTCCTCCCCTTTCCTCTCTTTCCTCTCGTTCTGTGCTTTCTTCTTTTTTTTTGCTCTGCTCTGCTTTGCTTTTCTATCCTGTGTAGTAATCCACTCCGTTGCACCCTTCCTCCTTCCTTTCCTCTTTTGAGAAGGACGTATAGAAGCCGCGCTCATCCTCTCCTCCTTTTGCCTGCTCTGCTTTCCTTCTTTTTGCTCGGCTCTGCTTCTCTTTCCTCAGTAGTAATCCACTCCGCTGCACTCGTCCTACCTCCCTCCCTCATTTCTTTTTTCTTCTTTGCTCTTGCTCTTGCGTGCAGGACAGGCCTGAGTTTGTGTGCAACAAGGGTCTGCTTACTCACATGGGGGGCGTTTTGCAGTGAGGTAATTGGGTTCGAACGAGGATCGATATGGCCGGCCGTTTAAAACTGGGAGTGGTACATAAACACACGCACGCACGCACGCACGCACGCACGCACGCACGCACGCACACAAACACACAAACACACACACACACACACACACACACACACACACACACACACACACACACACACACACACAATTTATTTGATGTGTATAACTTTTTGAAGTTTTGCTGTTGTCTGGCTGGCAGCATGACAAATACATTTGGAAATAAATAAATATCCTTGAAATAAAAAATCACAGAGCCAGCCCAGGTAATCAAGGCTAATCAAAATTGTGCCTTTTCTGGTCATGTTCTGCCCCTCTCATCATCACACCTGCTGGCAATTACAAAGCAGCCAGAAGATCTAGATGATTTGTGAAAGATTGCTGATGAGATGAGCGCAAAAAAAAAAAAACGATAAAAGGAAGATGATTCCAAGGTAATGTGAGGCAAGCACAGGGCATTTGCAATGAGCTTGTTAGCAACTGACTGCTGCAAGTGACAGATCTGCAGGCCCTGGCACGCAAAAAAACTATGATAGTATAAAATGTGGATTTAAGATCATAATAATTTACAGAGACTGTGTCACCCTGGCCACCATTGACAAGGGTTATGGGCCCTGGCAGCTCCATAGATCACTGGAAAGGAGCGGCGTCATGAAAAAAAAGGCATCCAATTTCCAGCGGTATAGCATCTGAAGTCCTACAGCGCTGGAGCTTCACTTATAACAAGATTAAATCAAACAAGGTCGTACTGCAACTTTAAAGAAGCCGTAACGCAGGTCTACTTATGATACGTGAGACGTATTTATGCAATGTCAATACTAGTTGTGTGAATGTATTGCTGAAGAGGACTCAGGCAGCAGCATGTGGAAGAAACAGTTTATTTTGGAGAAATTCTGACAGCAATTGTTCTCTTTCCTAAGAAAGTTTCTGTTTAAAAAGTCTTGGAATCACTTTCAGACTGCAGTGTTCCTTTGCGGACGCTGTAAACAATCCCTTAACATTTCATTTGAGCTGTCTTTCAACTGTAGTGTTTTCTTTTGACAATTGGAAAGCTGTTGCGAGTGCTTTTAGTCGTGGTTGAATGATTACTTTAACAAGTGTTCTGCGAGCAGTGTGTGTGTGTGTGTGTGTGTGTGTGTGTGTGTGTGTGTGTGTGTGTGTGTGTGCTTGTGTGTGTGTGTGTGTGTGTGCGTGTGTGTGTGTGTGTGTGTGTGTGTGTGTGTGTGTGTGTGTGTGTGTGTGTGTGTGTGTGTGTGTGTGCGTCTGTGTGTGTGTGTGTGTGTGTGTGTGTGTGTGTGTGTGTGTGTGTGTGTGTGTGTGTGTGCGCCATGCATGTGTGTGTGCCAGGGAAAGAATGAAGCCCAAATACACAGCCTAATGAGTCCACTGCCCTTTACAAGACTGTCAATCGTAACAAAACTCATCCGCACAAGTTGGCGATTACTGTATACCAGGCTTAGCAGCACTTAGATAAAGAAAAACCTCCAAGTGCACAGCCACAATCCCCTCTAACTGTGGGATCAAAAAGATCTATGAAGTCCATTTGTTGAGTGTGCAAAGCCCTTGTTCGTATGAACTTAATTCTGCTTGTTCAAGTGACCTGGTTGGCACAATGTCCAAACATCACTCTGTGTTCCTGAACATGGACTGTCATGCTCCAACATGGGGGACAGGATGAAGGGCAGCTGATGCCAATAGCTTATTGGCTGCAGTAAATGTACAGGGTTACATCTGAAGTAGGACTGGAACAAGCCCTGAACAGTGGAGCCCTCTGCGGTAGGATTTACCAGGGTTTCCCAACTTTACCATGAAAAGGCCCCCATATATAGCCTACCAGTAGATTTCAGCCAAGGCCCCCATATACCTGCAGATTTCATCCAATTCTCCCATATACCGGTAGATTTTATCCAAGGCCCCCATATACTGTAACTGTATAGATTTCAGCCAAGGCCCCCATTTACCGAATATGTTCCAGCCAAGGCCCCCATTTACCGGTATGTTCCAGCCAAGACCCCCCTTATGTGGGCCGAGCCATGTTTTCTTTGCAACCCCTTTCACAACCATAGTTTTATATTTAGCATCGTCCCACTTTATACTGTAAAATAAACGATAATGATTGATCCGCAAAGACAGTGGTAATATACAGTAACAAAACTGCACATCAATAATCTAAAACAACTTATGCATTGGTTACAGTACAGGCTTAAGACCGAAGGGAGGTTGGTTCAATCATTAAACACTGGAGGCCCAGAGGTACTGGTCTATGGGTTTAAGACCCATGGAATGTTTGGTTCAATCCACAACCAATGGAGCACAGTTGAGAGTCCATTATGTAGCCTCATAATGTACATGGCACGCCCCTGTGGCATGCTGTAATATTTATTGGAAAGTTAACTACCATAGTGCTACACTACTGCGATATAACACAGGGCCTTCAGTAATACACTATGGCTTGGTCATTGCCATTTTGGTAACAGAAAATGTATAACGCTGTGTCTGAACGGATTAAAGGATAACTTCTGCTAATTTTAATATGCTGTTGTATAGCTCACGCTACCCTTGACTTGTCAGTACCCGTTGATAATGCGTTTTTTGAGTCAGCCCTTTCCGAGATCTGAGCTATTCTAATGGGGGCAGATTTTGTTGTGTTCAAAATTTTCTGAAAATTACCACAAATATTATCCCAAAAGGTATCGCTGTTTGTTCGTTGTCTGCTGATGTTGCATAACCTTTTGGATATTAATGGGAATAAATCAAGATTTTTTAAAATGTAAACATATACGTACCTGCCCCCATTACAATGACCAGGATCTCGGAAAAGGCTGAAGAAAAAAATATCTATTCTCAGGTACTGACAAGTCCAGGGCAGAATTGGCAGAAGTTACCCTTTAAGTAAACCTCCCCTGGTCCACTGCTCCCCTCCCATCCCAGCTGTAGGTGGCAAGCCTGCCAAATCAGGCTATGCATGCTTCACCTGTTTGCTATGGTCTGTGTAATCCATAATAATCACAGATGGTGATGATTGCAGAGACCAATTTACTTCAAGGGAACATTTTCCACATCTCTCTGGGAGGAGTTTTGGAAGTGGTTAAAGCAGATCATGGATCAGAAACGTGAAGGTATAAGCCCAAAACGTGAAATAATGAAATAAGTGGCTATGACATGGTCGGCGAGTGCCGCAAGCTTGATTTTTTTACCTTCAATAGACCGAAAAAGTAAATATTACATACTGTATTTTAAGACTGACAAATCAACAAAAATAGACAAACTGTGATGAAACAAGTATCAAGCAGACCCTTCAAGTCTTAACAATGTCAATATATGGATTCTTTCTTGATAATATGCCTGATTAGTATTCTCTGCTGGTCTAGATGAAATGGCAGAGCAGCTTAAGTAAGTGCACATACTCTATCTGCATATGTAAATAAGAGTGCATATGCTATCTAATCACTGCACACTGGTCACAGACAGGAAAAGAGAGACATGAGAGGAGGTGAGTAAGTACTGTAGCTGAAGTGCCTTATGGAGTTCAGGTTTCCATGGCACAGAAGGCAGGTCACCAGATCGCAGTAAATACAATCTTCACATCTCTCTCTCTCTCTCTCTCTCTCTCTCTCTCTCTCTCTCTCTCTCTCTCTCTCTCTCTCTCTCCATGACGACAGTTTCTTTCTTATTGTCCTTCTGCTTGGCCGTGTATGGAAGCTCTCACTTTCTTTATCTCCATCGATTTGAATTCAATATGTGCTTCTTCACGTAGGCCTCAGTGCTTTTATCTCCTCTTCATTTTCATTTACCCTTCAGATCTGTTTTTTTCCCCACAGCACGCACGCCCGCACACACACACACACACACACACACACACACACACACACACACACACACACACACACACACACACTCTCTCTCTCTCTCTCTCTCTCTCTCTCTCTCTCTCTCTCTCTCTCTCTCTCTCTCTCTCTCTCTCTCTCTCTCTCTCTCTCTCTCGTACAGTCTTATGATAGCAACTGTGTGTGTGTGTGTCAGTGTGTGTGATATCTTGCACAAAAGCTCTCATATAGGTCTGTGCGTGAAGAACATGATAACATGATCCATCCAGGACAGGAATGCCTTATCGCACCATGCACAGTACGACACCCACAGAATCGGGCATTACTGCAGCTAAGCCCTCAGCATAATACCTTTGGCTCCATGGCCAATGTCGTTTGTCAATAGTATTTTATTTTTTTCCCTGTGAGACCATTACACATTCGTTAACTGTCATATGTAGGCCTATTTAAAACAGCGGAGGTAATTCTAACCAATGAAGGATTTTATTCTATTGCAGTGGTTCTCAATCCGCTTTTTTGCGTCCCTTGCACAGCCTAAGAATAACAAAATTTGTTCTATAAATATCTAGGAATATATAATGCCTTCTCATAGTTCACTCAGAGTGTCGCTCTTGCAAGGTTTGGCGATGAAAGTAGTATTGTAGGGTACACATTCCAAAACAACACTACTGTATGTTAAGTAAGGTCTCTTTCCATATTCAATCCATTTCATCTGTAATTTTAGATCCCATTTTCACATGTGGATAAAATAATTCTCTTTCAACACAAAGCGGCATGGAATTCGGAATCACTTGCCATGAGATTGGCTGTTGACCAGGCAAACACGCTTTTTTCTTATTTATTCTTTTCAGGTGCTTTTTTTCAGGATTCAGAGTTTTATTAATTTCTAGTTTTAAAAATATCCATTTTAGGCAACTAAATGGGGTTTTACTGTAATGACGGATGCATCAAAGGAATGGGACAGAGAGAGTGAGACAACTAGACGGGGAAAGTGAGAGAGAGAGAAAATGAGAGATAGAGAGACAGAAAAGGAGGGAGAGAGAGAGAAGAGATGAGTGAGATGAGATGGAAGGACCTTTTAAACGTAAAGAAGGATCTATGATGACCTTTGAGGGCAACGACCAGTGCATCTCAAGGCAGTAGTAAACCCGGCTCATAAACACGAAGGAGCTAATGTTTATAAGGCCATCTAGCATCATGCTCAACGAAAACCCACACCTAGGCTTTACACATAAATGTCCGTACACACATACTGTACTCACACATGCATGCATACATACATGCACATGCACATGTAAATGTAACATGTACATAGGGACGCGCGCACACACACACACACACACACACACACACACACACACACACACACACACACACACACACACACACACACACACACACACACACACACACACACACACACACACACACACACACACACACACACACACACAAACACACAAACACACAAACACACACACACATCTATACTGCCTTTCCTGTGCCTTGAACAAATGGCCTTCTGAGAAGTCAACAACATCCACCCCCAACAATAAAGAGACCCAGCAGCAGACCCAGTAAGGGCCAGTCTCTCTCTCTCTCTCCCCCCTCCCTCAACACTGCCTGCCTGTCCTCCAGCTCTGCTGACTTGGGCTGTTTTTGTAAGGTGACTGACAACAGGGGATCATTGCGAACCGGTGAGTCAGAAAAAAAAAAGAAATGTTCAGAAACACTGACACCCTCTTTTCAAACAAAAAAATCTCTGCCTCCAGTTTTCCGGAAAGTTCCCCTGTTCTGTTACAAAAGGGTCCATCTGTACTGTGCCGTGGAGAGTGGTCTGGCTGTCACTGGGAGAGAAGGGAGCAGTAGTGAGGATGTGCTACTGCCAGTCACAAGCACTGAACTGAACTGAGGTTATTCCACTATCATGTAAAAAAGTGTTGCCTATAGTAGCTATGACTATGATCTAAAATACTAAGGGAAGTAGTTGTGTGGACAGACTTTTTAAATGATTTAAATTCCCATAACACTATGTCGGCTTATAGCAGGTTTTCCAATGTTAAACAACAAAGACCCACATTTACATGTATCATATCTGGCTATGGAGTATTTAGATGTTCGTTATAAAACTGCACATTTACAGCTCACAAACACACCGTCAATTGAAAGTAATGGCAATTTTTAGGCTACATTAGTATGTACAGTCCATGAATGGGGCATGTGCCATCTTGAAGGGCATATTCCTCATCAAGAATATGTTGTGAGTGTGTCATTCCTGCTTAGCCACTACATGATCATGATGGTAAAAAAATTAAATCTTACTGTGCCAGAGTTGTATGAACTAGAAATACATGCTGTGTATGTAATCACAACACCAACAGTATGATATTACATAGTTTCAGCTATGTCATATAATACTACTAGTATTGTAATTACATTTGCAACAACACTTAATTATACTTTATACAACTTTGTACTGTAGGCATCAGAGCTTCTGTTTAAAGTGTTTCCTGTTGGAGTCTTAGTCAGCCAGGGAAGAGAGCCATTGCTGGACTACCATATGAGTAAGCAACTACAGGAGTAGATATGGGATGTCTGGCTCTCTGATTATAGTGATCATAGTGACTCATTCCGCTCAAAGAGCCATTAAACAAACTGCTCTTTCTAATGATTTTCAATTATTTATGCTAAAAAGAGCCCATTTTTGACTCCACTTGTAGGTCATTTGGTCCAAACACCAACTGATTGTCCTCCTCCTTCTAAAGACTATTTATGCCACTCTCTGAGGCAGATACTTGTGTTTTTTCTCCGAAATTAAAGTACTCACGTGAAAGCTAAAATAAATAAAAAATGAACGGAAAAAAACCCCAGTTGAGTGGCTCCCCCAGCAGCTGTTCGGTTTGCATCGTTCACTTCTAGCAGCCGTTCAAAAGAATCGATTCGTTCAAAGGAATTGATTAGTTCGCGAACGTCACAACACTACACAGCACAGCAGTAATGCTGGCAGAGGCAGAAGCAGAGGCGGTGGGGGGCGGTAAGGGGAGATAGCATGCAGCATGTTGGGCAGTACAGGATGTGGGTGGGGAGGGGGGATGCTTGTCAATGTCATTAGTCTGAGTCACTCTGATTATTGCCCTGCCTCCCTCACTCACAATGCACGCAGGCAACGCAACGCAACGCAACGCAACGCAACGCAACGCAACGCAACGCAACGCAACGCCACACACACACACGCACACGCACACGCACACACACACACACACACGGAAATACACTTATTCTACTCATACACATGAACATGGACAAACACACACACACACACGCATGCACATGCACACACACACACACACACACACACACACACACACACACACACACACACACACACACACACACACACACACACACACACACACACACACACACACACACACGGCACAGATGCCACACAGTTTAGTTGATTGCGTGGCAGCACTCTATCTTTAGGCCTGTAGGTCGTTTTGCCATGGCAACTTCACGAAAGCCACACCAGCCTCCACAGATGGCCCTTTTGGAAACCAAACTTACAGGACAAGGAAACATTCCAGAAAGACCAGGGCAGAAAAATAGCGAGGATTTAGAGCCATTTTCACACAGGTGATTGTCCTTTGGGCTGCTAAAGCTTTTGGGGTGGGTGGCTAAATGTAATTTAGAGAATTGGCTGGGTCATAAAAAAGGTAAAGTCTCTCTCTCTCTCTCTCTCTCTCTCTCTCTCTCTCTCTCTCTCTCTCTCTCTCTCTCTCTCTCTCTATCTCTCTCTCTCTCTCTACTGCGCTGTACTGTATTGTATGTTCAAGGACCTATCATGAATAGTTAGGTTGCTATGGTAACTCATGATACACCTCATGCAGTCTCGCACATGCAAGCTCGCATAGCATTCTGACTACCCCAAAAACCACACAACCTGCCACACTGACAGCGAAAGTGCTCAGTGGATTATCGGTCTGGTGTTTCAAAATTGCTGACCAAGACAACTGTCTGTCTGTTGCAATGAAAATGCTCACAGACAGGGTTTATTGGTCTTTTGCCAACAGACTCGTCCTAAACCACAATAATGTCTTGGAAGAACCAACCTTCTCTTCTTTCTTCATGTGTAAATAATACAAAGGGTTATGAACTACAAAAAGACATATTAAACATGTGAGAATGTGTACTGTAATTTCTATTTTGTCTCCGCTAGCAGTGGCTGTGTTGTGCTTTTCGCCCCTTCTTCAAAATTGTGGCCTACATTTTATGCTGTGCATATGTGTGGCTCCATGTAGAAAACCAATGGATAATGGATTTTGAAACCTCAGAAGTATTTATTTCCTCCTTACGACAGTTCTTCAACATGCCCTTAAAAAGACTTTGGCGATAACAGAATAATATACTACGATGTTGGCTTCTAGCAACCAGCGCCACAGATTGCAATTACTTTTACCCCAGTCAATGATTGTGTCATACACTAGCGATGACCTTGAACTGTGCAGGGAAAATAAACAACACTTCATGAGAGTAGCTAGGGAGGGCTGCTGCGTTATTCTTGACATATGGCTTTTTGAGGGTGCTCTTTGGTAATGGAAAATAAACTGAAGATGAAGCATCAAAGGCACTCTTCATAAAAAGTTCAAATAGCTTTAATGTAACTACTAAATCGTATTTTGATACTTTAAAAAGCTTTTCAAATATGATTTAGCTGATACATTAAAACATTTTTTCCCTTTTTTGAACAGTGCCTTTGATAATTCCTCAGTTTAAAACAGTCCTTCATATTTGTCTTTTCTCAGTCAAGACAGAGCCCATTGTAGATCACTCTGCTTTGTAGCACAGAAGTGAACATAAACTTGTGAAGTGAGACCGAAATTATTCTGCTTGTTAAGAAAAGAAAATTAAATGTTTCAGTTTATTCAGCACTAACAGAGACGAACCATATACTGTACACCATATAGGTAGATTGTTACATTTGACTCTCTACGAAGCATTCAGCTTCAATGGGTTAATTAACACACATTCAGACATGAGTTTAGTACTCTTTAAAGGTGTACTGTGTAGAATGGCTGCAAGAGGAGGTAGCCTATTGCAACTATGCTGCTCATTGAAACTGCTACCTATTGCCAAATTTAATCTTTTCATGAATATTAAGAAAATAATAGGCTACACTAATATTTACTTGTATGACCAAACTATAGTATGTTTTGCAGCTAACAATGTATATTTCTGGAAATTCAAAATGGCAGACCATGGAGAAGTGCAACAAAAAGTGCAATTTCTCCAGTCATAATGAATAGGCCTACTTAGAATTTGATGGTGGTGGTTGTATTCATGGAAAAGGTAACATGTATGAATGGGCAGCAAGAATTCTGGAAATAAATGGCTAAAAATATTACACATTTCACCTTTAAGCAAGTGTATCTGGTCCTATTGACAGTTTATTGCACTTGCAACATGTACTGTTTACTGTTCCTTCCATTGGGATGGTGCAATAACTGTGATGAAGGAGCACTCATGAGCTCATCCCTCCCCCAACATCTCATGGCATATGCTTTTCTTAATCCCCTGTCAACCCCTCTTTAATTCCCCACCTTCAAGGCTCATCAAGCCCCTCGCATCGCAATCACCAGGGCCTGAACATCAGCGAGGGCCACATCACACGCTTGTGTGCACTAACTAGTGGGAGGACATTGCAAGCGACCCCCCCCCCCCATCCCCCAACAGTAAAAATCTATTCAAAAATTAAATGACATCACAGAGGACACCATTCCACCATCAATACATGTTGCAGTGGTAATTCAACTCTATCCTGAGAATTAGGGATACCGATGTATCGGTCCTGATACATGGTCATTATACACACAGACGTACTCGTCAAACACTTCCCGATACCAGGCACAGAGATACTGTTATTATTCTCAAAATGTTCCATTGACTTAGGTTAGCGCGATATTGCAAAAAAGCATAGTGTCATACATTTACTAACATTTAAAGCTAAATTAAATGGACAGGAAAA
>NC_085875.1:19219242-19221742 GCF_034702125.1 Engraulis encrasicolus
TCTCAACCGTCACAAAATCACTTCAAACACGGTATACGTGAACATCTTAACAACAGTGTAAGCTATCAGGAAGACTGCAGGGGAAACTGTCAGAGAAACTGTTGAGAAACACATGAAATTACTTGGTCTGCCTTTAAATAATCCACATTTTGGAGCCCTCCTGTGTTCTCATACTAAGGATGCCTAAACCTATGCCTGCTACATACGTGTATAGGCCTATATAGGCCTGCTACATATAGGCCTATTAGTAACACCATTTGTGTTGAAGTGAGCCTATCAACAGCTATGTGATTGGATTGGATGCGGGTGTGTAGCTGGTTCCTTTGAGCCTAATTGAGATCCTCTGCCTAGTGTCTGTCAGTTGCATCACATAGTCTATCAAAAAAGATTAGCATATACAAGTATCCTTGGATAGGCATCACGGGGTCCACACATCATAAAGTATAGACACGGCTTCATTTCTTTCATTTGCAGCATGTTGGCAGCGAATACCGTAGTGAATCACAGAAAGCATCGTTTCTATGGAGGCTGCCAGCCCCCCAAAGTTATGCACTCTGATGATTGAGTCCCCGAGTTTATGACCGCTGCCTAAATGAGGCGGCTCAGGTAAAGATGGAGTGTTGCAAAATCAGCAAGGTGCTCTGTTAGGGCCCTTCTTTCCTGCTGTTGTTGTTGTTTTAATCTGTGATATGGTGACATAAAAATGCCAGAAAGCTTTCAACCTCCAAGGCAACCAACACGACCTTATCGTTATCGAAATGCAGTGCCATCACAGTAAAATAATTGTGACATTTGATGCGGGTCGTTATCTTTGACAAGTGTTGGTAAACTAATATTTGCTCTTTTATGTTGGAGACAATGTGGAAACGACAGATAGACAGCAAGTATGATGAAATGATTCAATTTAGAGATCTTGGTAAAGCAAGGAGGCACCAAAGATTACACTGACACAGACTTGGTATCACTACCCAATGCTGCCAATCCAACATATTCCTTCTTCCATCAATCCATCTTATTCCATCCATAATCACTCTTAACGCCTATAAGCTTTCAAGGTTAAGAGAGTAATTGACATTACTCTTAAATTTAATGTTTTAACGATAAGTCCTGTGGAGTGTTCGCTTGTAATATATGTTTAAATTTGAGAAGATGATACCAGACTATGCCAACAAAGTTGGTTCTATTCACAATCTGTGTGCTGCTGCTTGTGGCATTGGGGAACCTGAATGAATTTTGGTCTTTAAAGAAGGCCAACAAGTTAGCATACCGTGGCCTTTGTAAATTTCATTTTTTCTAACCCGAGAGAGAGAGAGAGAGAGAGAGAGAGAGAGAGAGAGAGAGAGAGAGAGAGAGAGAGAGAGAGAGAGAGAGAGAGAGAGAGCACACTAAACCCCCAAGGTATATGGCAAAATTGTGGGTGGCCATTCTTTCTCTTTCCATCTGTGATTATGTATGAGAGGAATAGAGAGCAGAATAGAGGGAAGCAGTGTGCGCGTGCTGTTGGCTCATTCCTGGGAGCACACTGCGGTAGAGCGGTGCTCGGGTTTAAAAAATGACCACAGGCTCAGCGCCAGACTACTACAAAACGAATAGATGTGAGGCCATTTGTGACACGTCTCTGGCGCTTCAGTACAATGACACTGTATCACCATCACATAATTTGTTACTTGAGGAAAACACATTCAGAAATCACTGAGAGGATTAGAAAGTGGTTAGCGCCTTTGACTCGCGCGCTTACTGAGAGCTACCGCGTGGGTTTCTGCCACTTACCTCACACGCGCCCATGAAATCCTGCATGGTCACACAGTATATTTGCAAAAAGGTATTATTTGAAACACACACGCGGAGCTGACCGTTGACGCTGTGCATTTCAATGCTAAAATACCTTTGAAAGGAACTAGCCCACTCAGACAACACGACGAAACTGTCGATTAATTTAAAAGCTTTAGGGGGCATTTTACCCGGTGCTCGTGCCTGTTGTTCCGGTCAATGCAATTCCGTGTCTCGTAAAAATGCCGGGTTGGTGAAGTAGCACAAAGGAGTTACTCTTAAAACGAATGACAAAAACAGTAAAGCAAACCAAAGCGTCAAATATCTCTGAAGCCTAAATCACAGTCGCCACACAACACCAGTTTACATTTGAAAGTTCCTGTAAACCTTGCCAGCACCGAATGTTTTGCCTCACAAGCTAAATTGTCCACTAAATAAGCTTAATCGAGACTTCATGGTAACACGTCAGCTACAAAATCACCCGGAGGTAACCTACCTCGACTTTCGCTGTCCAGGGTGCTGATCTTGGCGGAATCCGGTCGCCTTTGGAATGCTTTACTAATCCCTGCGTTCGGGCGCAAGAACGGGGAAAGGAGCTCCGGAAAAAATACAGCGGTTTTGTAGCTGAAGATCGTATACTGACACAACAGCGAGAGAGAGGACGAAACGACGTTATCTCCCACTTTATCTAGAAAAATGTAAATGTACCGGAGAGAGGAAGGCTGCACGC
>NC_085875.1:19229242-19239242 GCF_034702125.1 Engraulis encrasicolus
TGTAATTGTTTCTATTTCACTAAGTCTGCAATCTTGTGAAGTATATGATTCCCCGTAATGGATCAGATAATGGTGTTAGTAAAGGGGGAGAGCAATGGAGGAAGAGGTGTGTGTGTGTGTGTGTGTGTGTGTGTGTGTGTGTGTGTGTGTGTGTGTGTGTGTGTGTGTGTGTGTGTGTGTCTGTGTGTGTGTGTCTGTGTGTCTGTGTGTGTGTGTCTGTGTGTGTGTGTCTGTGTGTGTGTGTGTGTGTGTGTGTGTGTGTGTGTGTGTGTGTGTGTGTGTGTGGAGGTGAAGGTCAGTGTAAAGACTGTAGATGGACAACATTTGTCATTTGGTAGTCTATCACTAAGAGCTATGTTTATGTCTTTGAGATGTGGAGTAAAAGATAATGGGAGGACATTAACGTGGCTTTCAATGAACGTCCAGCCTCCGCCTGCGCGATGTTGTTAATGACAAAACTAAGTGCAAAAACGTAGTGCAAAACATTTCTTTACAGGCTGGTTAGAGAGAGGGATGGCTCAGGTCTGTGGGCACCGTTTAGCATTTTTTTTGTTTTATTAGAATGGGAGTCAGGAGGGGGGCATTCAGTTGAGGGTCCATTCATGTGGTTGTGACATAGGTGTCAGAGGCGCCTGCAGTGGTGTAGTCTACTTTTTTATGGTGGGTATACTGCAATATTTGAGCATTTTTTGAAGTGGGCATACTGTATATACAGTTAGGCTCATAAATATTTGGACATCGGCACAATTTTCATCTTTTTGGTGCTGTACACCATCCCAATGGATTTGAAATGAAACAAATGAGATGTACATTAACAGTAGACTTTTAGCTTTAATATGGGGGTGTTTGCGTCCAAATCGAGTGAACTGTGAAGGAATTATGACATTTTCTATTAGTGCCACCCCTTTTTTAAGGGACCAAAAGTAATTGGACAGTCTAGTATTTATACATCAAACTTTCATTTTTTTAATTATTTGGTTGCAAATACTTTCCAGTCAGTTACAGCCTGTAATTTGCCATCCATAGACACTGGGTTTTATCCCTGGTGATGCTATAGTGAGCTCTATCGCAACAGTCTTCAGTTCCTGCTTATTCTTAGGGTATTTTCCCTTCAGTTTTGCCAGCAGCAAGTGAAATGCTTGCTCAACCGTACTCAGGTGAGGTGATTGACTGGACCATTGAATAATATTCCACTTTTTGGGGGTAGAAATGGCTTAGTGGCTTTCACATGAAGCTTTGGGTCATTGTACATCTGCACTGTGAAGTATTGTCCAATGAGTTCAGAACCATTAGGTTTAATATGACATGATAATATAGCCTGAAAATCTTCAGAATTCATCCTGTGGCTTTTGTCGGTAGTCCTCATCATCAATAAATACAAGGGGAAACTAGTATTGACAGATATGCATGCCCACACCATGACACTACCACCACCATGATTCACTGATTGGGTGGTATGCTTTGAATCATGAGCAGTTCCTTCCCTTCTCTATACTCCTTTCTTCCCATTACCCTTGTACAAGATGATTTTGTCTCCTCAGTCCATAGGATGTAGCTCAAGACCTATACAGTCTTTTTAAGATGTTGTTTGGCAAAGCCAAATCTGGTATTGCTATTTCTGATGCAATCAATAATTTACATCTTTTAGTGAACCCTCTGTATTTCCTATGGTGAAGTGTTCCTGAATGTTCTTGATCTTTTTCTTGATTGTTGCCTTGGACATGTATCCACCGTTCACCTGGACACTGTTCTACATCTGGCAAACTGTTGGGAGATGGGTTTTTGTTCACCAGATACAGAATATTGTCTGTCATCTACAACATTTGTCTTCCATGTCTGCCAGGTAATTTGGTGCTGCTGTGGTATTTCTTTTTTCCAACATTCTGAACTTTTGAATTAATCATATTCAATGTTTCCCCATCTCTAAAATGGGTTTGTTTAGATTTTTTTCCACCTTATGATGGCTTACATCAGTGGTTCCCAACCTGTGGGTCGGGACCCAACCTATGGGTCCCCAAAGATCCAAAGGGGGTCGCGAAGCCTTCTTGATTTTAAGGGGTTTCATTTTAAATACCATATAAAGCCCATGTTGAATAAATGACAAAGCATTTATTTAACTATATGCATAGAGGCCACAAAATGTAAGTGCTACATTAAGCATTATTCTATATTTGACCAAAGACGAATTGAGGAATAAAATAACTAAAATGAGTTTTCTAAGGAATGTGACTCCCTCTCGTGCAGGCGCTCGCGCAGTTGGGTCACCAAAGCTTACAATGGTAAAAGCTCCTCTGCCTGCCTGAACTGCCTTCACATTAACGCTAAGAGTCTACAGTTAATGCACAGCTTGTTTGTTTAATTTCAAATCCATTGTGGTGGGGTATAGGGTGGAAAAGGATGATAATTGTGTTGCTGTCCAAATATTTCTGGCCCTAACTGTATTTGTGCTATTCTAAATAATGGATCAATCAATTTTAAACTAAGTGGGTATACTGAAACCCCCTGATATTTTGAAGTGGGTATACTCCGTATACCCGCGTTCTACGTAGACTACACCACTGGGCGCCTGTTCAGCAAAAGCATCAGTGACAGGTCTGCAGGTGTGAGCCCTACTCTGTCTGACCCAATGGTCTGACCCCATTGAAGTGTCCTTCAGCAGCATACGTACATAACCCCAAATGTTGGCAGGCTGAAACCCTGTGTGGCAGCTTCTGCAACTGTTGTATGAAAAGGGAAATGTGAGGCATACGTTGGCAAGCACTTTGAGTGGTTGAAGGAGTGGGAAGGTATATGAATACAGTTCAATATTTGAAGAAAATATGTGCATATGCCTGGTAAAAGTGCATGACAAAGGCTAACACAGGTGTTTGATTGAAAGGTCCACACAATTTTAAATCCTTTTTTTCCTCATTTATTCCACGGAAGAACTATGTTTCAATCATTGAGGTTTAACCAAAAAAGGATTTCAAGTGCACAGAAAGTCAAGGTTTTTTTTGTTTTTTTTTTTTCTCCCAGATTTGTTTATTTGGTTTTTCTTCAAATAATAACAATACAAATGTGCAGGGTAAACACAAAACCCTGACACTCACGAGCACACACAGATACACACAAAGAAAGTAAAAGAAAAAATGAAAGGTACAAATAAACAATGGTACAGGTAGGAGAAAGTATGGAATATGCTTACACCAGTCAGTTCAAAAAGCAGTATTCTGTCAAGTACGGTTCAAGATAGAGGCAGTGAATGTCAGTTCAGAGCTAGAAGAAATTGGGGGCCTCCAATAAATTCCAGAAAGGATGACCATATATCTTCAAACACGTTGTGTTTTCCTTTCAGTGAATAAGTGATTTTTTCCATTGGCAAAACTTGTACAATGTTCTCAAGCCAACATTTCACACTCGGACTCAATGTGGATTTCCACCCGTGTGCAATTGTCCGTCTGGCCTGTAGTAAACAGAGGGTGATCATCTTCCTGTTGGTGGAGTTGAGCTTAATGTCCTTAGGGAATAGTCCTAATATGCACAGTTTAGGACAGAGAGGGAGGTCCGTCTCAGTTATAGCAGAAAGCACTTGAATAACCTCTCTCCAGAAAGATTGTAGCTTTGTGCACGACCATAGACAATGGATGAGTGTACCTTTACATGTTACACACTTTACACATACATCAGGAGTGTTAACATTAAACTTGTGTAGAACCTCAGGTGTTATATAAAGCCTCATGACCCACTTATACTGTATAAGTTTGAGACCTGCATTACATGTTTGTGTTTGTGATTTCTTGCATACAGATTGCCATTCAGAGTCCGTTATTTCCTGTTTCAGGTCCATACACCATGCAAGTCTTTTTTCCTCAGAGGATTCTTGGGTCCCAAGTAGTAGGGTCTTGTAAAACATAGAAATAACCCCTCTTTGCCTTACACACACAGCTATATTCTCTATTGCAGATAGTTTGGGTAAAGAAATATTCTTTTGAGTCTTGTGAATAAAGTCTCTGATCTGTAGGTATTTGAAAAAATGTTTAGCAGGCAAATCAAACTTTTGCTTAATTTTTTCAAATGACATTAATACTCCATCTTGAAAAAGGTCTGCTATTTTGGCAATGCCTTTATCCGCCCACAGTTTAAACCCCTTGTCCATTGTTGCAGGTGGAAAGTTTTCATTTCCCCATATGGGAGTAAACTGTGACAACTTAGAAATATCTTTCAAGTATTTATGGACCTCATGCCACACATATAGTGTATTTCTTACAAATGGATTGTCTGTGTTTTTCTTAAGCTTCCCTGGTTTTGCAGAATATAGGTACAGTTGAAGAGGTAAATTGGTGGATGTAAATCTCTCTATATCAACCCAAGAGAGGCTTAAATGAGATTTGAACCAGAAAGAGGCTGTCCACAGTTGACATGACCAGTAGTACAATTTGAGGTTAGGAAGTTTTAGTCCTCCTCTATCAAAAGGCAAGTAGAGAAGAGTAAGGCGAAGCCTTGCTTTGCGGTTATTCCATATGAAGTCTCTGAAGAGTTTGTTCATGCTCGTGAAAAAGTTTGGTGGTGGTGGGAGTGGTATACATTGAAATAGGTACAAAAACTTAGGTAGGATTGTCATCTTCAGACTATTGATTCGACCAACCATAGAAATTGGCATTGCTGACCATCTTTTTATCATATTAGTCACAGAATCCATTACTGGCTTATAATTGCAAGTTACTAAATCCTCTGGTGTGGGTGTAATTTTGATCCCCAAGTATGTAAAACTGCTAGTGTTGGTGAACGGGGTCTGTATTGGTGGGGAGATTCTTTCAGATTGGTTAAGAAACAAGATATTCGACTTTGATTTATTAACAGTATACCCTGAGAACGAACCAAAAGTATTTATTAACTCCAGCAGGTTGGGAATTGAATCCCTTAACTGTGTCAGGAACAAAAGTATATCGTCAGCAAAAAGACCTATTTTGTTCTCAGCATCGCCTATTTTGATGCCTGTTATATTCCTGCTTTGTCTAACTGCGATGGCCAGTGGTTCGATTGCTAATGCAAACAAAAGGGGCGATAGAGGGCACCCTTGTCTTGTTCCTCGCTGTAGTTGGAAGGGTTCTGATGTGGCGAGATTAGTTGTGACTGCTGCGCTTGGGGATCGATACAGCATTTTCACAAAGCTGCAAAAGTAGTCGCCAAACCCAAATCGCCTCAGAATATCAAACAAATATCCATGCTCGACCATATCGAAGGCACTTTTAGCGTCGAGTGATACTATTGCCGTGTTTGTGCATTCCTGTTTCGCATGAATGATATTTAATACTCTATGAATGTTATGAAATGCTTGGCGGTCTTTAATGAAGCCGTTTTGATCAGGCGCTATTAAGGATGGAAGGTGCTTTTCCAAGCGTCTTGCAAAAACCTTTGCAATTATTTTAGCATCTGAATTTATTAACGATATTGGACGATATGATGCGCAATTGGTAGGCGGCTTGTTTGGCTTTAATATAAGCGATATCGTAGCGTTGCTTAGCGAGGGTGGAAGTTGTCCTGCCTCGACTGATTCAACTAGCATGTCGAACAGAGGTGGAATCAACCATTTCTTGAAATGTTTAAAAAAATCTAAAGGAAGTCCGTCAGGACCGGGTGCTTTACCACTGCTCATATAAACAAGAGTTTCAAATATTTCCTCTTTCGTGATAGGCGAGTCTAGCTTTTGCTTTGCCATATCTTCCAAAAGTGGAATGGGTAGTTCGTCTAAGAACTTATCTTGGTCATTGGGATATTGCACTTCTGAAGCATAGAGTTCCCTATAATATTTTCTAAACGCATCATTGATTTCTGCGGGGTTCGTTGTAATCCCACCTTCAGTTTCAATTTCGGTGATAGCCCTTTCCTGGCTCAAGGTTTTAAGACGCCAGGCTAGTAGTTTCCCGGATGATTCTCCTTGTTCGTAATAGTTTTGCTTCAGCCTGGTTATCTTTGATAGCGCTTTGTTAGCTGTTAGGTCGTAGTATTTAGCCCTCAACTCAGCGATTCTTTGAGTGTTCTCAGGGGTGTCATTAATGGCGCATTCCTTTTCCATGTCTTTAATGTCACGTTCTAGTTCTGACATTAGGAGATGCGTCCGGTTAGACATGTGGCTCGTATAGGATATCATCTGACCTCTAATATAGGCTTTAAATGCTTCCCACCTAATAGAGGCCGATGTTTCGTGTGTATTTGTAGCAAAGAACACATCAATGTTACCTTCTACATATTGTAGAAAATGCTGGTCGCGTAGCCATCTCGGGCTAAGTCGCCACCGTGACTGTCCTCTCGAGTATGAGTTATAACGGTAATGTAGAAATAGAAGGGCATGGTCTGAAAGTACAATACCTTTATATCCACAATCGCAAACTGAATCTTTCAGCGTGTTGGAGATTAAGAAGTAGGCCTAATCTATGCGTGACTGAGTGGAGTAGGTGTTTGAAATACAAGAGAATTCTTGGGTGGTAGGGTTCCTATATCTCCAAATATCGCAAAGATGAAGCTCTGACATAAAGTGCTGAATCGTTTTGCGGGATCGGGTATGAGAAGGATCCACTCTTGTTGATCTGTCTAGATAGGGAATTAGCGTGACATTAAAGTCGCCAGCCAGCAATATTTCTCCATGAAAAGAAGACAGGGTCATAAACAGGTTATTAAAGAATGCATCATCATCGCTGTTGGGCCCATATATATTAGCTAGAATAATTTCTTGATTTAACAGAGAGCCCTTTATTATCACAAATCTGCCCATTGGGTCTAAGACAGTTGTGTGAATTCTAAAAGGAACTGATTTATGGATTAGAACCACCACTCCTCTGGCCTGTGAAGAATGGCAAGAAGCAATAACTTGCCCTGGCCATCTTCTCTTAATGCGTATGATTTCGTCCGATTGTAAGTGCGTTTCTTGGATATATACAATTTTGGCTTGAATATGTTTGATCCTAGCTAGAACTTGCTTGATTTTAACCAGTTTCCTTAAACCTCTAACATTCCAAGATACTACATTAAGATATGGAGGAGTCATGTCCCGTATTTAAATTGGTCTGACTTGCATAATTTTACCGTTTCTACCTGACCATGAAAGAACCTTGTACCATTCAAAAAATAAGATAAAACAAAAGAAACAAATAGAAAACCCGCCCCCCCCTCGGTAACAGAGAAGGAGCCCTCCTATGCCTCTGTGCCCCCTAATTGCACAGACCCTTCTCACATGTAGCCGGTAAGACTGGAACATATCTGATCCTTCTAAAGGAGCAGAAAACAAATACCATACACTGTGAACAGTAACCGGTGCTCAATTACTATCGGAACCCTCCGGTTGTTGCGTGTTTATGACACAGCCAAGTACAATGCTGCAAACTGAATCATTTAGCCTATGAAATAAAGATAGCCCATACCAACATCTTAGTCCAAAATAGTCTCTGTGGATGGAGAGCGTTCCTTCTCCACGGTTTTGATGTAATCTTGTGCCTCGGCTGGAGTAAGGAAAGCAGCGCCATGAGGGTGTGCCAGACCGTTATTAGGCTACCGTATTTCCTCGATTTGTAACCGGGCTCCTAATAGTAGCCGGCCTCGTTTTGTAACCGGGTGTTGTGAGAAATCGGAAAAATAGACACCGGCCCCGTTTAGTAGCCGGCCTGGTTTAGTAACCGGTGCGTTTTAAATTACTCATTTTGCACAACGTGTTAAAGTTAAAAAAAAAAATCGGAACGTGTGTAGGCGATGCCTACTTTAATAGCCTAAATTGTAACATTTAAATGCCTCCTCTCCAAGCGGCACAATCGAAATTTAAGGTGCTTGCAAGTTTGCCTGGTAGCCTATCCAACAAGACAAGCCATGTGACATTAAACATAGCCGTCGTCTTGCGAAGAGTTGGACGAGTTGGCGTGTGTGTATGAGAGAGAGAGAGAGAGAGAGAGAGAGAGAGAGAGAGAGAGAGACGTGCTTCCCGAAAGCGCTTTGCAGAAAGGGAAAGGTGATGTCTCCAAATATTAGGCCTACACAAAATACCTCTTAGTAAAGTAGACATAAGTGAAGTATTTTGCTTAGTAGCAAAGCCGACTCGATTGGTTCATATTGCTCAGAATAGACCTCATACCGAAGTCCACGTTTTAATGGAGTTGCATGCGCGAGGTTGCAACTGTTGCGACTGTGCTAGATCACGCCGAACAGGTGCTTATACTGGAGACTCTTGCGCAAACAGTTAAGTCACTGCATACCCGCCAATGATGAAGCAGGTTTCTTTATTAGTTTTAAGAAAACAACCTTCCCGGCGCACAGGGTGCAGACATTTTAAAAAACTGGTGCCATCTCTGCACGCTTCGAGATTATAGCCTAGGCCTACATCGCATATGAGATGATTATGAGATGACATTGCATTTCCCACCACTATCACGAGACATTGTCTTTAGACGTTGACGGGCAGCGGGAGACATGCATCCACATTGCCCCGGTGAAGGAGAATGGTCATTTTTGCGCACAGCATCAAACAGAATTGCATCAAACTGCTGTTGCATCAAACTGGTCTGACATTCGTGAGCCGCGAAAGATGCGTATCTATTTGAAATTAAATAATCACAGGAGCGCATGGAGTGGACAGTGTGCCAAATTGGGTCGTAGCAATGTTTTAACTAACCTATATGCAGTACCCTACACTCACGAGAGATGACCAGGATTTGAAACAGGTTTGATTCTTGCGGCGATTGCTGATAGCCAGCTGGTCCAGCGGTGGATTGCGTGTCGTAACCATACACAAAACCAGGCGAGACTCGCTCTTGCAGACAACATTGCTCTGCGAGAAAGATCATCCCTTTCTTCCTGGCGATTCATCTCCTTTGTCAGCATGTCCAACGTGTTTTACACATTCAAATAGGCCTACTCCCACTAAAGACATCTCCCAAACTCAACGACGAGTGCTGCCAGTGCACATTTCGCCCTTAGCACCACACACGTGGACAGCTCGCAATGCAAAAATAGGTAGGCTATATAGGTAATATTTGTGCTGCCATTTTTGTTTCAGTTTTGTAACTAGGATTATAGCAGCTGAAGACTTGATTTCTTCTAGCCTACGGGAATACTTTTTTAGTTTGGTATAATTACGGACAATGCAAATAACTGTTTTTTGTAACATGCGGACATTTTTGGAGGGAATATAATCGAAAGTCCCGCCGCCTGGTTTATTGTTTTGTGACTTGCATGTGGATGAGCTTTATTGAAGTTTCATGTAATAGACCTACTGAGCAGTGAACTGAAATTGAAAATAGACTATATGCCATTTTTACAACATGGCATTTTTCTCGGGTGCTATGAGTTATTGTTTTGCACCGAGTAGGAAACGTTTGACGCAATGCCACTCACAATGAGTGACCATATTATTTCTCATCATTGTCGGCAAAGGGTAGGGCCTTCAACCATAGCCTATTATATAGTTTGGTCTTTTTGTAGCCTGTAAACCAACACCCTCGTGAAACTGTAACGCGCTTCACATAGGAGTATTTGCCGCGGTTTCAGCACCATGGACAGAGGGCGCATAGGCGGTTTTTGGGAAAAAATATTAAAGTACCGGTAGTCGCTATTTCTAAGTAGCCTATGTAATGGTCTACTTTGAGACTATTTTAGATTTGCCTATGAAATGCATCTCTCATGTGAAAGCAAAGGAGAGATAGGCCTAGATATCGCCCCCCTGTTTATAATCGCAAATTACGCATGGCCACAGACAGCGCGGATACCCAGAACAGTTTCATATTCTAGATAAACCGATAGACCCGCTGATCTGTCTTTTTTAATACACAATGCACAAACACAGTAATAGACCATTTTCAATAGCCCACATACAATATAACTGTCCACTTTTCCCAGCCTCTCTACTAGAACCAACATGGTTGGTAAGCCAACATCCACAAGCGAGAGCTGAGCCAGAACTTTAGTTGGACTCCCTCTATCTACGTCATAGAGGCTCTGCTAGTGAGGAGCCCAATACTTCAGAAGTAGCTGTAAAATG
>NC_085875.1:19251742-19254242 GCF_034702125.1 Engraulis encrasicolus
TTTCAAAGACGTTGATTATTGGGGAAACGGAGAACGAGACACTGAATAGGTTAGAGGTTGGTGAAATTCATGTGGAGCGAGAGAAAGAGAGAGAGAGAGGGTGGGCAGCACCAACCCTTTGGATGCAGTGATGCACGCGCAACCGAAATTGAAAGAAAAGACAGGGAGGGACGAGAGGCAAAATGGGAGGCGCGGGTACTTAGACCTCCAGACCTATCCCCTTCTGAATTCTGCATTTTTTTTTTGTTTGTCATTATGCTAAGGTGCCCGCCGACGTTTTACAAAGGCGCCCTCGTGATAAATCTGTCTCGTGTTATGTTGACGAGGAGTTATTGTGTCACTGTCACAAACATTCTATCATTTGCAGGACATAATGCAACATTAACATATTGACAGCCATTGGATATTCAACTGCACAACAGTCTCTGCAGTTAGTTGTGCCATCGTAGACAACTTGATTCATAGATAACGAGTTTGCCCTGCTAACGGGCTGTGTTCCAAACGTCATTTCATTAGCGAGTGATAGTGTGACAGATTTCTTTGAAAAGTAGCTCCGTATGTCCACATTTATTCTTTTGCCTGCCATCTCACTTGGCAGTCATGTGCCCGTGTCACCCACGTTGCACCAAAGATTCTGGAACGTTAGCCTGCCAGAGTAATTTAATAACGTACCGTGTGGTAACACCACTGATAAGCGCAGTGATAGAACCTACCGAAAAGACCTCAGCTTCTTTTTTTTTTTTTGGCGCTCCTGCCTCCTAGCAACCATACACAACCTAGAGTCTCACGTGAAAGAAGGGGAAGGCACAGCCAATCAGATTGGTCGTCAGCCTTTGGCAAAGGACTTTTGGTTAACCCTTTCTTCGCCGCAATGCGAATGAGACGGGAGACCGTTTTCCCCCCCAGCCCCAGTGATCAAATTGGTGCGGACAAAACGATAATCGCTGGATATTGGTGGGGACGCGTCCCTTATATCCATGCCGAAATTACGCCCATGACATGCTGTATGCATGCCACATGCCATCAGCAGTCTCAGCACGCCTCAACACAACAACAAAGGCGTGGGTTTCTTCTTTTTCTCGTTGCTGGGAATTTCATTTGTGACCCGCTGACCGTGAGCTCAACTGCAATTCCATATGAACTAAGGGGATTAAGAGGGGCAGAAAGCAGTTGGCTAGCTGCGACAAAAAAGGATAGAATGAAAATGTGTATTAAAATAAAACATGCAGTGCTCCTGCCACACATTTTGTTCTAACAAATTCACTCCCAAACAAAATGATCTCTAGGTAGATGAGCTCATTAGTGAAAATATGGCAGCACATTTGCTTCTTGGCTTCACATTTTTACTATATGATTATTTTGCTATTTAACATTTTCAAGTCTTTGTGATTTTGTTCTCTTGTTTACTTGAAGCCCATTGAGCTGCTTTCTAGAGTAGAGTAACTTTATTGATCCAATGAGGGAAATTCAGGTGTCAAGAAGATTACATAATGCCCACATGGACATTTCAAGGCACATATAATAGTCAGGGAGGGGAAAAATAAAAACTAAAGAAAAAATAAAAAGGCAATTGTGCAAAAACATATTCCATAAGTTGGAGTAGACATCTGCAAAAAAACATACTTAACATACTTAACATGACCAGAAATTAGTGTTGACCGATACAGAAGATACTGTAGAGGTAAGAGAATTAAGACATTGGCCTATTTCAAGGTAATCAAGGTAGAGCATAGATCCTGGTAAGGTGCAATGGGTTATTTTGTACAAACGGTTATTTTAAGAAAACTGGGCTTGCCTTCCTCAATCTAGTTTGTGCCCATCTCCGCCTCAGTAACTGTGGAAGTCTTCTGGGATGCTCTGCATTGTCATCTTCATCTGTGACTCAGGGTTGAAGACTCTGGATAGTGCTGCACTGCAGACTTATTTCACTTTCCGTGTTGGCCTTTTCAAAACCCAAATGGCACTGGATGGGAGCAGTGAAAAATAACCAGTTATAATAAACTGTTTCAACTGAATAGGCCCAGTATGCTGGTCTCTTTCCCGTTCAACTTCACTCTTGCACAAAGCAATTTATGGAACAAGTATGAAAGTAAGAAAAATTGTTAAGCGTTAGAATGAAATTGAGCAGGTGAATGGAAGATTTTGAGATACAATGCCAGAGGTTTCATTGCTCTCTGAAAAAACATACTCAATTGGTCCAAGGTTCAAAATTTAATAGGCACTTCCCTATATATGTGCAGGATGAAATATATAGAAAAAAAATCAAATAGTACATCTATTTCTCTGCTCACTGACAGTTATTTGAAAATGCCCATAAGACAATAGCAAGGGTTTAGAAGACATTAGGAGTAAAACCAACAATATCTCACAAGAGCATTATCCTTTGAAAGCCAATAACTCTCCTGTCCATCAAACAGTACGCCTTTGTCTAACATCTATTCTGCGCTCTTCTGATCTCAAACATCACATGCAGTCAGAACATGTATGCACACACACACAC
>NC_085875.1:19266742-19269242 GCF_034702125.1 Engraulis encrasicolus
TCCTGGGCAGATGCAGACGAATACACATAGTACTCTCATACATCCGTACCATCTACAAGGAACATTGGGTAAAACTTTCTATGAACTTGCTATTCGTAAGACGCTATAAATGTATGCATAACGCATTATAATGCATTCATAAGGCTTTATATCTATCAACTTAAATATATACACATGCTCCTCATAGCAACAGCCATGAGGTATTATAATGTGTTGTTATAGACATTTAAGACTGAAGGTTACACAGTGCATTATAAAGCTTCTTTGTCCTCATGACGCTGGCTGTGTTGAGGTCTGTGCTATAAAGCTTCATAGCAGCAGTGGCGGTTCTTATATTGAGGCGTACCTAGGCAACCGCCTTAGGCCCTGCCAAATGTAGGGGCCCCCGGAGGACCCCCCCAAACTTCCCATAGGCCTACAGTTGGTAGTTAGGGCGCTTTGGTCAGTAATGCACATACTGCGTTCATAAATATTTATTTCTGTACGTCAGAAACAAAATAAACAGCATAATAAAACACAAATAAATATAGATTACATGCACACCCCCTCCCTTTCGTGTAAACATGGTATATTCGGTAACACTTTACTTTACGGATCGCTAATAAGGTGGTAATTTCGTGTTAATTTCATAGTTATTTCATAGTTATTTCAGGGTAATAACTGTTTGTTTTTAGTAACAACAGCAAAATAACCATACAGTTTCCAGTGTATTGTGGTGACACCCTGATGACTCGCAGCACTGTGACACTTTGTTGACACACACACACACACACACACACACACACACACACACACACACACACACACACACTGCACTGGAAACTGTATGGTTATTTTGCTGTTGTTACTAAAAACAAACAGTTATTATCCTGAAATAACTATGAAATAACTATGAAATTAACACGAAATTAACACCTTATTAGCGATCCGTAAAGTAAAGTCTTACCGTATATTCCATCTATGCCATGTGCCAGACGAATATCCAAAACAACGTTCACGGTGACAAACTTGTGCAAGTCGGCGCGGCACAAATAAGCGCATTGCCAATTACAATGCAATCAGTGTGGTTGTGCTCTGCTGCGCTGCCTGCGCATATTTGTGCAGCATGTGGCATCGCGAACGTGTTCCTTTTGCGAGAGGAAGTAGAGTCAAGCTCAGTTGTGATAAAGTTGCAAAATTATCAAAATGAAGCGCCAATACCCTGGTAGTGTTACCAAACGGAGGAAAGGGAATATACTTAATCAAAGACAAATGCACGTACGAAGCTGATAATCTTTTTTATGCATCAACGCCAGTTGGCCCGAATGTTGTGGATGTCCATTAAGATGACGAATGGATTACCAGCTCCAAAAATGACGTGGTGGGGAAGGAGGATTGCAAGCAGACATGTGCTTTCCTGAATATGGATACCACTATGCGTAAATGTTTTAAAACTCCAACATCGGTAACTTTGGATAACCCACGACATGACATGTTAGAAGCCTGAACTATCTCCGTGGATCCTGACCATTGACAGCCGTGCCGACAAGGAAGCGGTGCCCTACAGTAGCACTAGCAGGTCGACTACTGTGGCTATCCCCACTGATGGATCTGTGAATGACCGCGGCACTGATAAACCCAATCAGGTCTTGTTGAAAGAATACCTCGTGAGATATTTTGTTTCGAAAAGACATTACTTTCCCTCTAGCTGTGAACTGGGATTGGCTCGAGTAAGTTATTCCATTGAAAAGGACTCAGCCTTTTAAGCGCTTGCAGACAGTGCATCGGTTACTGTATCTTCAGACACACAACCTTCTCAATCTCTCTGAAATGGCTTCAGAAACATGCTATCGAAATTTGGAAAGGCTTAAACAAGCATGCAGCTTTCAAGGAACATTCAGTAACTTGACGCGATGTGGCGAGATTCAGAAAAGCCCAGAACAGCTGACATGTCACCCACAGCTCTACATAGATATGCTGTAGTTTTTATTGGCTAATCAACTGCGTTACTCAGCGATATTGCTGGCTAGTTCTGGATGCTAACAGGAGGTGATGTGGAAGTTCAGCCTGGAGAAACGCCGACGTGATTGACAAAAGAATGCGCACTCTACTCATAGTAAGTCACATTGATTGTGTGTGTGTGTGTGTGTGTTCGCGTGTGTCTGTGTGATGGCAATTGGAACTATTGCTACTATGCCTCAGTTGGTTGCTTTGAATTTCACCCCCCGTGGTGTTTTGTTTTGTATTCAGTTTGAGATGCTTGCTGCTCGGCATACCATACGCCATGTGCACACACAGTTGGTGTGGTGGCGGTGTTGGCATTTGGGCAAAATGCAGCTACTCCTCTGTTGGTTGCTTTGAAATGCGTCGTCAGAGGTGCATCTTGTCACCAGGCTAGAGAGGTAGGTGTGTGGGTGTGTGTGTGTGTGTGTGAGAGAGAGAGAGAGAGAGATAGAGAGAGAGAAAGAGAGAGAGAGAGAGAGAGAAAGAGAGAGAGAGAGAGAGAGAGAGAGATGATGCC
>NC_085875.1:19296742-19314242 GCF_034702125.1 Engraulis encrasicolus
ATGGCGTGTTAATCAGCTTTCATGCAATGAATCATAAGCTCCTTGCACGAGGAGAAAAAAAAAGGAAAAACATCTGCGTCGTTTTGAAAAGAGCACCATGAAGGTCCTTGTAGTTTGCACATAAGTTGCCGTGACGACGTTTTGTTTTTGTTTTTTTCTCTTCTTCTTTCCTTTCAGTGCACACAACCAATCTGCACTTGTCATTTAGATTTTGCTGATGGAGTAAGATAAAGCAGTCACTCAACAGATGAGCCATTGTACACATACGGCACATGCTGATACTAGACTATACATTTATGGAGGGGGGGGGGGGCACAAAGGGCCCTATGTACGTATATCCAATCAGGCAAAATACCAGGGTACACACACTGCCTCTTGTCACACGTTCTATAGGACACACACACACACACACACACACACACACACACACACACACACACACACACACGGACTGCTATACGTCTGAGAGGACAGGCACAAATGAGCCAACAGTATGTCCAATCAGGCAAATACCAAATTACACACTTTCTCTGTCACACACACATCATCACACACACACACACACACACACACACACACACACACACACACACACACACACACACACACACACACACACACACACACGTTGCACACACACACACACACACACACACACACACACACACACACACACACACACACACACACACACACACACACACACACACACACACACACACACACACACACACACACACACACACACACACACACACACACACAGAGCGAAACATGGATCTCTTAAAATGCAGTGGCGTGTCATCTTTGCCCTTTGACTTTATTTACAGCCTGCTATCCTCCTGAGCCCATTGTGGCAGACGCAGCATTTTGTCTTTTTCATTACCATACAACGCCATCTCATCTCAGCCCATCCCATCCCATCCTCCCTGGCTTTATCAATGACTTGACTTTGAAAATGGCAGCAAAAGTCCCCTGCTGCACCATACTTAACCATGCATACAGCCAGGCAATGTAGCCAACTCGTAGCCAACTGTGAGTAGTCATAGCATGGTACTCTGCAGTGTTTCAATGTCATTTCCACTTTTTATTTTCATTCTTTTTGTCATTCTGAATGATGTTTCATTTTCATTTTCAACAAAACGGCTATATACTACATGCCATCTCCCCAGGCTTTATCAATGACTTTCAAAATGGCTGGAAAAGTCCCCTAGTACACCACACCCACCCATACACTCATGGGTAAGTGGTTAGGGCGTCAGACTTGTAGCCCAAAGGTTACCGGTTCGACTCCCGGCCCGCCAAGTTGGTCTGGGGAGTAATTAAACAGTACTCTCACCCATCCTCCTCCATGACTGAGGTACCGTGAGCATGGTACCGTCCTGCTGCACTGCTCCCATGGGCCGCCATTCGGGGCTGCCCCCTTGCAAGGATGAGGCATAAATGCAATTTCGTTGTGTGCAGTGTGCTGTGTACGACTCACAGCCAACTTTAAGTGGTCTAACGATATCATTCATGACACGCTGCAGCAGTTCAATGTTATTTTCATTTTTATTTTGAATGTCTTTTTCATGACACACGGCATCTCCCCTGGGTTTATCAATTACTTTCAAAATGGCTGCGAAAGTCCCCTGTAGCGTTTATCACTCAAAGACAGCTGTAAATACTCATACCATGGCACCCCGCAGCATTTCAATGTTATTAAGGCCTACATTTTTATTTTCATTCATTTTTATTTCCAAACCTTATTTCATTTTCATTGTCCTTTTCATCACTACACCACACACCATCTTCCTCGGCTTCATCACTGACTTTCAACATGGCTGCAAATGCCACTTGCTACCCACCCAATGTTTTCCACTCTCAGCCAGCTGTAAATACTGATATCATGACGCCCTGCAGCCTTCCAGTGTTATTGTGCATAGCATCGTGTTTTGTTAATTACTCTCTCGGTATGTTGAGCTGATGTCGAATGGTCCCCTTTGGCAGTTTGACATAGATCTAGGGCACTAGATGTGGCATTGACTGTATTGGAACGAATGGCTCTATTCAATCGTTGCCATGTTTGATCGGTGGGTAGCGCTGTTTGCATGAACGTCTATCAGCAACAAGGTGATACAAAAATCCTCTTGTTGCGGTAAACCAACATATTTGCTGATTGCTTTAAAAACAAAGGGAATGCCTTACCAAGATGGCAACTTACAATAAAGATTTAAATGAACTTGGAATTCAGAGGCAGCTGGTAAACTTAAAATTTCAAGTTAAACCACGTTGTTGCCATTGCAGTGTATAGGAGAATAACCTAATTATATGATAAGTTAAGTTATCATGACTTATCACTGATATCATTTTTTACAGTGCTGCGATATCTACTGCTCTATATGTCTATGGCGCTTTGACACATTGGTTCTCAGCTGCCGCAGTGGGGTAGACTGGGCTGGCACTGTAGTGTTGGTGTGTCAACTCGATGAAATCTTTACATCATGGTCTTTTTGTCCCTGCCGCTTAAGGCGAAGCCTATTCACATACAGTAGTCGGGCAGGCTGATTAGGGGCAAAGCTGTGAATTGCCTTCTCTTGCCAGCTGACACAGGGCCAATGGAGATTGCAGGCGACAGGCTATAGTCCATGCATATTGAAATAATACACAGATGTTGAAGGATCACTGTTATGTGTTTGTTTGTGGTTCTTTTGCTTTTTAATTAAATGTGTCTTCAAACCCAGATCAACACTACACAATGTCCTGCCACATTGAACAGAGTTGCATTTCCATATGCAGTATTTGATTGGTGATCCAATTAGAGTGGTACAACATGCTGTGATTTCCATTCTCGATGTACGCAACAAAGAATGCAATACCTCAATACACAAGCAATACTTGTTGCCTGGATTGTAAAAAAAAAAAATGCTTACATGAAAGCCTAGCCCATACCAATGCAAAATGTTAGCTATAAATAGTTCTGATTTTCTTTCCTCTTGCTTTTCAGAGGGCGCATGTCACAGTAAAGCTATTTACCCAGACAGATCACAGGCAAGTCGTTGAACACATGCGTCACCAGTGACCTTGTATGTCTGTTCCCTGCCTGTCCTCTGTCAGCTTTCTGGTAGTAAATATTATCAAAAGCAAAGCCACTCCTCATGAGTCTGGGAGTGTTGACTCTGCCAAACTGTTGGCCGGTCTTTGAAGCTGGAAGCTGCGACGTGCTTGCCTGAAGTGTAAAAGATAACCGTCTCACTCTCTCCTCCCTCTGCTCAAGCCGGGTTTGCAGGCAGGCCTGTCAACTTAAGTTCCGTACATTTTGTCACCATCCTGTTTCACTCTTTTCCTACCGTTGGGGGATATAGACCTCTGTCCCAGACCTGCCTCAGGAGCAGATGGAGAGAGGGGAGGGTGGGGAGAGAGAGAGAGAGAGAGAGAGAGAGAGAGAGAGAGAGAGAGAGAGAGAGAGAGAGAGAGAGAGAGAGAGAGAGAGATTACATAACTAATGAATAAATAATACAGAAATATTGTCTGTAGATTGAGTACCCATCATGCACTGCACTTCTTGGAGCTAATATTTTCAGACATTAACTTAATTATCACAAAGGAATGGTTTAGTTTTGCTTCAAAACTATTACTCTTCATAATGTTCTGCATTTATTGTAGGGTTTTTACCATTAAAACTAATAAGTGGTATATGAACAAATTACATCTCATCACCCCACCATCATTGAGAAGTGTACGTCCAATCCTTGCTATATAATGGCTCCTGTTGCCATTATTACAGTGATTTGAGCAAGTGAACGCTAGACGTCAAAGTAGACCAATTACTTAACTATTAGGTATGCGCAGCCAACTCTATTATAAGGGTCCCAAACACCAATATCTATGGATTAATTAACCATTAGTTATCCGCAGCCAACTCTAATATAAGGGTCCCAAACACCAATATCTATCCATTAATTGACCATTAGTTATCCTCAGCCAACTCTATTATAAGGGTCCCAACTCCCAATATTTATGTATTATTTATCCATTAGTTATGCCATACTTTTGTATTAAGTAAGTATTAATTTTGGTCCTTAGTTAAGTATGACCTGATAGCTACTTAACTATTAACTGTGCCCTTACTTATCTATTAGTTAAATAATAATATGCTATTGTTATCTAATAGTTAAGTAACTGCTTACTAATGCTCAACATATGCATTAATAACAATTAATATGTGTCTAATATGGCGTTAAGTAATGATTATTAACCCTTACTTAAGTATTAGGTTATAGCTACTTTACTGTTAATTATGGCCCCTTATTTGGAAGTGTTACCAAGGTACACTGTGCAAGAAATGGTCAAAAAAGGTACTGCAACTATGCTGCTCATTGAAACTAGACTGCCTATTGCCAAATTTGATTTTTACATGAAAGATTATTAAGTAATAAACAAATACTTTCTAGTATGGTCCGAGTAGAGTCATTTTTGCAGCTAAAAACGGCTATTTTAGGAAATTCAAAATGGTGGACCATGGATGAAAAGTGCAATTTTTCCAGTCATAATGAAAACTTAGAATTTGATGGTGGTGGTAAGTATTCATGAAAAAGGTAACATTAGTGAATGGGCAGCATGAATTCTGGAAATAAATAACTAAAAATCTCACACAGTGTCCCTTTAAAGACGAGAGTCAGGCGCGCTATTGAACAGTATAATGTCATCAATATACTGTAGACACATCACTTATGTACAAAGTAAGTATCCAGTTAATGCCATGTTTCATTTCCTGGGGGTGCTGTGGCGCAGCACGTTGAGCCCCACACATAAGGGCTTGCATGCACATGGTGACCTGTGTTCGAGTCTGGCCTGGGTCATTTGCCAGCCCTGCCCCATCTCTCTCCACCTCTCTCTTCCTGTCAAGCTCTCAACTGTCAATAATAATCAATAAAAACACAAAAGCCTAAGCCTTTGAGGAGTAAGGATTTTTCCCCAGTTCTTCTAGAATTTCACTTGAACTCTCTACAGCTCCCATAGACCTCTGTGTTAAAAATCCCAGAAAGTCCTTGTGACATCATAATGAGAGTTCTAAATTTTGGCAAAATTCAAAGGGTTAAAACAGTTTCATTTCCCTCCGAAATATTTAATTGAAATTGGTAACATCGGAACTTCAATTGAAAGGTTGATGTCTGTCTCATGCAAGCACATAATGCGTTAAAAGCTCCCATGCGCGGTGTAATCCATAGTGTAGAGTTCAGTGTCAAACTCGAGAGCAGATTGAGAAGGTCAGGAGGAGATGGCCATAAAGAGCCCACCCCCTTTTTTAGTTGGAAACGGCTCATCTACCTCAATCTATACATTTCAGCGTCATCCACCATTGTAATATCTGAAGCTATTATGAGAACATAAATCACTGAATGAGTGACAGTGGCGTGTTAATGAGCCTGTTTCCAATGATGACCTTTCGATAGTTGTGTGTCTTCTCTACATTTGGAGCCACAGCCGTAATGGCGTGTAACCCGTTTTTCAAACATATGACTGTGTAATTGTAATTTATTTTATGTATTTGCTATATGCAACTTTTATGTTGTTACATGTTTTTGATGTATGTATTGTACTAGTTTTAGCCTCAGGCATATCAAGAGGCATCTGTAATCCCATTCCCAATTCTCCAACACAATCTCTGCCAACTGGTGCTCAGACATGGATAATATGTACTACTCACCATGGTCCTGTCAAAGTTTATGTATCTTTGGTGAGAGAATGCAAAGCTTCTGCAGTTTCGACTCAAACTGTTCCTCATGGATGAATGCTACCCAAACGAACACCGTCTAGAAAGTGAAGGCGCTAAATAATGGATTCACATTACAGACCGAAATACCACATGGGATTGAACTTTCATAAATATGATGGCTTCGAAATGCCTGTGATTGCACTGAAATTAAATAAATATGGGAATATGATGAGTGGGATGGCATTTTATGCAAAGGTCCCCATTAATAGTATCGATATGATAGTAAAGAAAGAAATGAGAAAATATCAATCCCTTTTTCTAATTAAACTTTACAAAATAAATGTCCTTAATTCAATTTTGCTTGAGTGTAGTTTATTCAGCCCATTACTATTTCATATAATATTCTGACATATGGTAATCTTGGCCTCTCACCTACACATTGGGATATAGTAATAATTGCTGCATAAACTTCACAGTGTGAACCCTCTCATTTACATTACATTTAGTGGGCAGTCTTATGCAAAGCAGAATTAGATAGACCGTGCCCCTGGAGCAAAGCGGGTGGGTATATGGTGCATAGCTCAAGAGCACTTCAACCATGGATGAAAGTGTATGTTATTCATATATATTTTTTTCATATTGTTCCAGGAATTATGCTTTTGAAATGTCCAAGGACTATCTCCTTAACCATAAGGTCATAACTGCATTCATAATATATCACACTGGCCCAGAGAGGTTAGCCTTTGACTCCCCACAATCATCACCATCATTACCGAAGGGCCCCATGCTCCATGTTTTTATATATAGGCTATTTTCCCCTTCTTATAGCCTACGTCTACTACAGTACATGACATTCATTTAGTGAATGAAAGGATGAATGAATGAATGAATGAATGAATGAATGAATGAATGAATGAATGAATGAATGAATGAATGAATGAATGAACTCTTTATATTTTCTTTATGAATTTTAATTCAATCACAGAAATCGGCTGATAGAAAGGGTGTTGAACCCTATCATTTTCTTCCATTTCTATTTCTCTAAGTCAGAATAACAAACCAAGACAAAATGAGTACCCACTACAGTTATACCTGTAGCCTCTTACTGCCGATGGGACCATCGGTGGGCCTACTCACCCTTTGCTGAAACCACTCAACTACATCGTAACAACATTGTTATGACAATGCAGAGAGTCTTAAGTAACCGGTTAAGAAGTGGTCATTACCAGAGGCTCTGGCGCTAAGGGGCTCATGTACCCTCAGTATCTGCATGTGGGAACATAGGGCTATCGCAAGATAAGCACACCCATAGCATGTGATTTACCTCAAGTTCATTAGAGAACAGATGAAAACCTGGGGAATTGGGACCTAAAACAATTAAGCAAATAATATTAACACATAGTGTAAATTATAAATTATTAAGTAAGGATAATCCCATCTCCCATGTGATATTGCAGGCCACATTACTTTGCTGAATGCAGTACATCACTTTGAAACACATTATTAATGCCCAGTAAGGCAATCTGAATTAAAATCATGGCACAGTAATTGACTTCAATGTAAACTATACAGCACATTAAGCATGGATACTCTGCGGATTCCCAATACTATTCCATGCTGTTAAGCACTTACAGTAACTCTTTATTGCACAGTATGTACAGTATTTTATATGCATGACTGCGATCCGCAGAAGGAGAGAAGTGGACTCATACAAACTGCAGCCCAACAGCCTATAGGGCCTACATTACATTATGCTTGCTATGGAAAAGTGGTCCAAAAATAATGTGTAAACAACAAACTTGTAATTACAATTTGCAACATGCCCGCATACATGTACACACACACACACACACACACACACACACACACACACACACACACACACACACACACACACACACACACACACACACACACACACACACACACACAAGCTACGGTATGAAAATTAGCCTAATTAAGCTCGCCCTTCATGCTAGCACGCATACATTCATCATGAACCAAACCCATTCACCATTCCCGCTCACTAGCTGGCTAACCCACTAAAAGCAGTTATGGGGCCCCATGTATATTTTAAACATCGGTCTTGAATCTTTCGGAGATTTATAATTAATCAGCTTTTTTTTCCCTTCCACATGCAGGATTCCGTTCCACAGACCAGGAGATTGCACAGGAAGGGAAGACGGCGCAACATGTGCACAGTGGAAACGCAGCATATATGCTCCTAAACGGAAAATATATAGGCCTATTGTAAATAAAATTACAGAACAGTTTGTGTGTGGACTGTACAATTTACTGTATATATGGCACTTTATGAAAGTGGCCATATCCTCATTTTCCATATACTACAAGTAAAGCCCTGGTTCCATCTGCAACGTTTTAAAGGATAACTTCAACCAATTTTGACATGCAGTTGTAATGCTCACACTACCCTGGACTTATCAGCACCTGAGTTTTTTTTTTCTACTTCAGCCTTTTCAGAGTTCATGGTCATTTTGATGGGGGCAGGTGTTTGTTTACATTTCAAAAAACATCTTATTTCATTCCCAATAACATCCAAAAGGTTATGCAACACCCGCAGACAACTAGCAAACAGCAATACCTTTTGGGATAATATTTGGAGTAGGTCGATGTTAAGAAAGTTTTAATGTGAACAAAATCTTCCCCCATTACAATAGCTCAGATCTCGGAAAGGGCTGAGTAAAAAAAAGCAGCATCACCGGGTACTGACAAGTCAAGGGTAGCGTGAGCGATACAACAGCATATTGAAATTGGCTGAAGTTATCCTTTAACATGGAATGTGAACGAGTGCTTACTTGTATGGCCCATACTATGAAAGTGACCTATTTCTTTTAAGATTGTTTAAAGCGTAAGTTAGTTTTGTATATAGTATCTTTTCACGTGGACTCGCCCAATGTGGTCAATACTGTTTGCCTTTGAGAAGAGTCAGTCATTTGTCTAAAGTATACAGGGCAGAAGGAATGTGTCAAAAACATACATATTGATGCTGATCAGCACCGTGCAGGTATGTGTCGTGCTGTGTCTCCTGCCATCGCTCATGTACGGACATTTTTCCCATACATATACTGAAACCTGCCAGATGGACATCAAATGGTCCCAGTGCTGACTATTTATATCTGTCTACTCACCAGGCGCAGAAACACGCACGCACGCACACACACACGCACGCACACACACACACAGACATGCATGCAGACACGCATGCAGACACACGCACACACGCAAGCACACACGCACGCACACACACACGCACGCACGCACGCACACACACACAGTCTCTCTCTCTCTCTCTCTCTCTCTCTCTCTCTCTCTCTCTCTCTCTCTCGCACACAGTATACAGAAACACAGAAACATGCAAAAATCCCCACACACACACACACACACACACACGGTAAGCACACACACACTGCGGACATGTTTGGCTAGAAGCCAGATCCCCAGCCCCCAGCCTGCCTTCTCTCTCTCTCTCTCTCTCTCTCTCTCTCTCTCTCTCTCTCTCTCTCTCTCTCTCTCTCTCTCTCTCTCTCTCTCCGTGTGCTCTGACATGTTTCATGAGTTTGGAGAGAGCAGAGCCACTGGCCTCTAGATCACCCGGCTGTCAGACGGCGTCCCACGGCTAATATTTAACCAGGACCCCGCTGACACTTTATGACCTTAATGTCACCGGCATGTTACCGCTCCACATTTAATAACTGATGTCACTTTATGACCCAGGCGCATGAGAAGGCATCCATCCACATCTTGTTTGAATGGTCTCAGAGGCCTGCAAGAAGATGCAAGGTACGCACAGTATACACCACATACGGTACAGTTTCCCTTCACACATCATGGCTGTTTTGCTTGCTTGGTAGTCAGTTTAGACAGGGGTTGTTTCATTATTGTTTCAGATGAGTACACACTTGTATCTCATTTACGTAATGCTTTTTTTTGCCTCCTCAAAGCTCCAGGCACGATCATATTTGGAAAGTGTCCATGCCTTTGCGGCAGATTGATAATATTTGGCAGCTGAAAGTCCACATTGTGCCTTTCTGCTGCTGGGTGTCTGGGTTGGAAGGGGGAAAAAATCTGCTGAGGAAATTATGCAGGGAAGAGAAAATAGAGCCATTAATCATTGGCCACAATGTCATTTGTTGGACAGTCTCTTGTGCTTTTAATTACCTGAATAAAACAAACCTGCGCATTCATTTTCTGCAGTGAATCAGCTACATCTCCCGGACACACAGAATGCAAGATTAATTGAGAGTGTGTGTACGCTGGCTTGATGTATTCACAAGCCTGCGTGTGGTGTGAGAGACAGGCAGGGGAGAGTGAAAATCCAGTATAGGCAAGGTATGGGGGGAAAGTGTGTGTGTGTGTGTGTGTGTGTGTGTGTGTGTGTGTGTGTGTGTGTGTGTGTGTGTGTGTGTGTGTGTGTGTGTGTGTGTGTGTGTGTGTGTGTGTGTGTGTGTGTGTGTGGAGAGAAAGAAAGAAAGAAAGAAAGAAAGAAAGGAAGAAAGAAAGAAAGAAAGAAAGAAAGAAAGAAAGAAAGAAAGAAAGAAAAAAAGAAAAAAAAAGAAAGAGAGACAATGCAAAAGTAGGCGAGTACATTTAGGGTTTAACCCCAAAAAAATTGATACAAAAGGTTTTTTTATGGATTCTATTACTATTGGACCTGCTAAATGACATACTAAAAATCTAGTAAAATCTGAATTTGGGAAATGAGTTTTTTCAACATAGCTGCCATAGGCTTATTATAAGGGTCAAGAGACACTCCAGGTGAATAGGCCAAAAAAAATTGCTTGCCGATATCCCCATGAAACTTAATCCGGTGATTACTCACATATTTGGGAGAAGAAAATGTATTGCAAGTTTTCTGAAATGTTATGTTCTAACATGGTAATTGGACTATATCTAATTAAATATGCATTACATTTCAAAATGCAAAAACTCAAAATCTGAAAAAGCCAAGCTCAAAATTACTCTTTTATTTTGTTTCTAGTAAACCAGAAGATATCTTCAGAAGAGATTATGGACATCTCTTTTTGTTTTGTAGTAAATCTAAAAATCTTTGTGCAGACTCACCAGCTAGCATTTTTTTTTTCAAAACATGATTATTTAACATCTCTCTTAGATAAATAATTGAGTTTTATGTTTCTCAAGTTCTTCCAGACATTCTTTGAGTCTGGTGGTATCATTCTTAGCATGTATCAAGGGCAAGGTCAGCTGTCCTCAAATCATAGCCTCTCCACAGAGGTGTCCTAAGGGCTGGTGCTGGGACTCCTATTTGCCATGTACACCACATCACTGGGCCATGTTATCTGTTCGCAGAGCTTCTCATACTACTGTTACACCGATGAAGCACAGTTACTTTGTGCCAGATGACTCCACGGTCACACACATTTCCGCTTGCCTCTCTGAACTATCCACAAGTATGAAGGAATGCAACCTTCAGTTGAGCCTCGCCCAAATGCACTGCTGGTGATCCCAGCCAAAGATTTAGGTTGCCATGATATCGAACTCAATATCGATTCTGCTACTGTTGCCTCAAATAAGGCCACAAGAAATCTAAGTGTCATTGTTGATGACCATCTATCATTCTTTGACCACATAGCCTCAGTTTCCCAGTCATGTCCTCTTTTTCATGCCCTAATTGAATACAAGGCCCTGACCCTTGCCTATGAAGCTACAACAGGCCCTACTCTGGCTTACCCGAAAGCTATGCTAAGGCCCTATGTCCTTTCAGGACATTGTCTGTCTCCAGTACCAACAGTTTCACCTTACCCTCTACTTACACATGTAGTGGCTCCTGTCTATTCAGTTCAGCTGCTGAAAGACCCAAAATACCTAGTGACACCATGATTCATTACTGATGATGTGCCCTGACAAACAACACATGGATATTACCATAATAATAGTGTCTTTATCCACCCAAACAGCAGTCCAAACGAACAGATCCTGAAAACATGTTAGTTCATGCCAATGTAATTATCATGTAGTAACCTTTATTTTAAAAAACTTTGATCTTGAAAATGACACCTTTCCTGAAGTTAGATTTTCCTAGATTTTTAGTATGTTAGTAAGGACAGCTGGATGTATTGAAATCAGTTGAAAAACCTTTTGTATCAATTTTTTTGGGGTTTGGTGCATTTTGGCCATAGATGTACTCGACTAAAGAGAGAGAGAAAGAGAGAGAGAGAGGGAGAGAGGCAGAGAGAGAGAGAGAGAGAGAGAGAGAGAGAGAGAGAGAGAGAGAGAGAGAGAGAGAGAGAGAGAGAGAGAGAGAGAGAGAAAGCAAGATGCAAGAGATCCGTCAGGAGAGAGAAAGTGAGACACCTCCTTCACCACCTCTGCCATAAACCATCTCTGCTGATCACCATAAGGGCCCATGTAAATGGCAGCAGCATGGCAAGGCTCCTGGGTTCAAATGCAGTGCTAGCAAATATCACGCCAGACCTGCGACAAGACACTCCTAGCTGAAGCTGCCATGTCTGTTTGGCATACAGCAGGGGTGTCAAACTCAAATTCACACAGCAGGTCAAAATCAAAATCTGGGATGAATTTGTGGGCCGAATGCAATATTAACTCATAAATGCACTGAAATTGTGCATACAGTACACATGCTTAATACTTAAAGCTATATTGTATACTTATACTTATACACTTAGGTTATTGTGTACTTTTATGTGCTGTAAGACCACTCATAATTCTTGTGATACACAAAATGTTGCCTTCAAGTCATATTTTCTATATGTCAATGGTGTGGGTGGGCCAACTGTAGTAATACACATTTGAAATGATCTCACGGGCCAAATAAAATGGCTCTACGCAAATGTGGCCCCTGGGCCTGAGTTTGACATCCCTGCCATACAAGAATGGATTATTACTCCATGGGACCCTGGGCCAGACAAGATAGACCACCCACCATGGGTGTTAGTTAACAACAACATTGGTTTTAGTTCATATGTTTGAGCACCTATGTTATTGAGGGTTCAGGGGTTTGCCTCCCGAAAACATTTGAAAATACAGTGAATGGAAATGTAGAGACCTAGTCATCAGGGCCCCCTTGACTCTTGGGCCCCTGGTTCTGGGCCCGGTAGGCCCGTGCAATAATCCATCCTTATGTACAGTAATCTGTCCTTAGCATCCTCTCGGGGGACTGTTCTCTGCCTCTCAAGCTGTTTCCATAGCAGCCAGGCCTGGATGAAATATGCTTCCTCTTGCACCACTAAACTAACCTTTTGAATCAAGGTGCTTCTGAATGCCTGAACTGAAGTCTGTTAACGGCTGCTGGCCACTCAATAACTTAGTCAATTTATTTACTGTATTAGCATATTATCACAGATGTCATTAAAAATATCATACACAGTCATCATTTATGCTTTAAAACGTTCCTACAATTATGCAAGCCCCTAACATGTTGTGGATATATTTTGCTTAGACACACACAAACACCATTTTGTTTCAGAAAAACAACAATCTTCACTTGGTGTCCATGGGCAAGCACATATTTTTCGGTTCCTGAACTGGATCCGGATTTTCGCTGTGCTCACACATAAGGTGTGGGAACCGGCACACACAGTCGTCTGGTCTGCAAAATGCCTTCAGAGTGCCATTCCTGCTGTCTGAGACGACTTGAAAGGTGTGTGTGTGTGTGTGTGTGTGTGTGTGTGTGTGTGTGTGTGTGTGTGTGTGTGTGTGTGTGTGTGTGTGTGTGTGTGTGTGTGTGTGTGTGTGCGTGTGTGTGTGTGTGTGTATGCGCGTTTGAGTATGAATGAGAGAGAGAGAGAGAGAGAGAGAGAGAGAGAGAGAGAGAGAGAGAGAGAGAGAGAGAGAGAGAGAGAGAGAGAGAGAGACTCTGTCATGGAGAGAGGGTTTTTTTTCAAGGGTTATGTGCCGCCTCGTAACTCTTTGAAGTGGAGAGAGATGAAATGAAGTGCTCCTGTGCTCATGAGTGGTGCAAGAGAGAGCAGAGATGAGATCACGGTTAATGGCACTCTTAAAGCAATACTGTGTCATTTTCATCTTTGGTCATCCTATAGGTTCAAAATGGAACTGTCAGTGGAACTGTACTTGAGAACAACAGAGAGACAGCTCTTTCCTATGAATGCAATTAGTGGGGTTATCGCCCATGGAGGGCATCAAAGCGTATTCAAACATGCCTTTCATCCTGCTATGAGTTCAGGGATGACTTTGGAAACATTATTTCAAAAACAAAAAAAACAACTTTTCATTTAATACTTTATCTTCTGGATTTTATATGGACAGCCAACACAGTTCTATCCCGACTCTCACCAGATGAATGAGTTCCACCTTGTTTCACGAACATTCATCTGGAGCTACAACAAATAAGTCTATGAAGGTGTGGTTTTATCAAAAAGGCCTTACATGTTATTGGGGAAATGCTTGTCTGACATTTTCAATGAGGTGCTAACTTCTCACAGATTCAAAAACACAGTTGAAATTATAGAGTTGAGTCCATGCGAGCGGCCATTGTTGTCTGAAACAGCTGTCGCATTTCACTTGTTTTTCCCTTCTTCACTACGTTTAAACTTTGACTACTTTACATCTGAAAATCCGGCGATCCTGATTGGTTCTGCTGCATTTTGGTTTGGGAGCAGGGCTGATCCAAAGGTCCTCCAGACCCTTGTGTCAGCTCATAAAGCTGAGCAGGAATACACAATGCCCTGGCGAGAGTCAGGCTAACACAGTTTATACACTCAGTCATACTGCATATACGATATGACACCAACAGGGGTATCGTTCAGGGTAAAGTGTAACTGAGTCGCCAGGGCCCCGTGTTTATAGGGGGCCCACTCGCAGTCTATTATGAAGATATATCGTATGGCTGGGGGGTCCATTGGAGCTGATTGTACATAGGGGCCAAAATTTGCTGCTACATCCCTGGACACCAACACATTGAGAGAAGAAAGACATATTCAGGTTTTGCAAACACGTCAATAATCACTGACACCAGTGAGGCATATGATCATGGTTCTTCTCCACCGGTCCACACAATCGCTCTTAATCAGATTTTATCGCCAGCGGTTTCCAGAACACCAGAGCATCAATTCTAAATCAATTATCTACTCAGATCGCTCAGGGGTTTTCTCTGTTACATAGGAAGCGCTCCTCCAAATCAAATTTAGTCGTTAAGTGTCGCGTCTGATTTGAATCTAACTGTTCTGCTGGGGGGACTTTGGAGGGGCTCCGAAGGAATTATTTCAAAAGACTGCACAAATTCACACAACAATGATCGAGTTTCATCTTGATGAAAAGCTGTGGAGGACGAGGAGAAGAAAAGAGGGAAAAAACATGTCTTAACAGGGCCATCAAGCCGCTTCCACAAAGTAACGCTGCCTCACTCTGAACTAAACGCCCACAGCAGAAGCTCCCTCCGCTTGGTAGGCCCGCCTGTCAGCAGAGGATGCAATTATAGACATCACACTGCAAGTAGACGTCCCAAGAGGGCAACGTCAGCCACAGACTGATGGCTCTCACCCTACTGATGCGTATCACGCGCCCTGTGGTATGCCGTCAAAGCCTTTGTTGCGTGATCCATCAACGTCTCTTTCTCTTAAAATCATTAGCCGTTGCTGGGTACTGCAAGCGATTGTTCTGCGATGTAGGCTGGTGACACTGATGTAGAGGATGTGTATTACTCTCTGATAGATGAAGTTCAAATAAATGTCTGAAGTGCTTTGCGCGACACACAAAACGCTTTGACTGTGTAAAAAAGGGGTCTCCACATGATCTGTGAGGGCACGTTGACAAGAGTGCATAGTTCCCTTTGGTGAAATTGCTGCAATTAGGGAGGAAGCACAAACGTTATGAACTGTCACTTTCTTCATTTACGGAGACAAAAATAGGTCTATTTTCTTAGTTCTCTGTTGCCTCATGATGATATTACATAGCCTCCATACCATTCTTACATTTTCTCACACACTCTTTGACATTTCAATTGTTTGACTTAGTTCACCTCAAACACTAAAAATAAAGGTTCTTCGGTGGTTCTTTTAATCTCTGTAGCGCTACAGGCAGACTTAACCATTACATTATATTATCCTCATCCTTGGACAGCAATGACTTGTATTTTCTGTGAAAGGCTCTTCACATAAAAACATGTTATTCAGAGCCTGAGGTCATATGTCACATCAATGTCTAATGGTTCTTTAAGTAACTATTGGGAGGGAAAGTAATCTCATCGCCCCCTGCTGGCAACGTTCCAAGCCTCTGCATCAAATGAATGTTTTTTTTTCTCTAAAAAACTACATCTCGGTCCTGACGACGAAGTAGGAGCAGTGGCTGCCATATAATATGCATGTTGGCCCGTTTGATCGATTCAGGTGGTAAAATGTTTGGTTTTTAATTGATCTGAACTGATTTTAATATTCTTTAAAAAGCTAATACAGAACTACATTGACTCGCATGTGTGACATGTTTACTTCATGTTATTAGCATACCTAATTTAGCATAGCCAAACATTAGCCAGAGGTGGTCTGCATAGCCAAACATTAGCCAGAGGTGGTCATTACAGAAGCCATCATACAGTGCCCTCCATAATTATTGGCACCCCTGGTTGAGATGTGTTAAAAGCCTTAAAATAAATTCAGTGTTTATTGCAGAAGAATACTGTCACACTGAAAATTGTAGGAAAATGTAGCCTTCAACTCAAATGAATTGTAAGAAAATAAAAAAATCCCTGACTGAAAAATAATTATTTTTCATTAAATCACCTGTTCCACAATTATTGGCACCCTTAACAATTCCTAGGAAATAAATATAATTGAAGCATTTCTGTCATTTCTACAGTAGTTTACAAAGTTTACCAGAGTATGTAGGAACATTTAATTAGTAATTCATCACTTCCTGTTTCCCTGGGGTATAAATATGACGTGACACCGAGGACATTTCTCTTATCCACTCTTAAACATGGGAAAGACAAAGGAACACAGCATACAAGTGAGGCAGATGTGCGTCGACCTTCACAGGTCAGGCAGAGGCTACAAGAAGATTGCCACTCAACTGCAGCTGCCCATATCCACTGTGAGATGAATAAGTATGAAGTTCAAAACACTGGAACAGTGGTAAATAAGCCTAGACGAGGATCCAAGTTTCTTTTGCCACCACGCACAGTGAGGAGGATGGTAAGAGAAATCAAAAGATCTCCAAAGCTCACTGTTACAGAATTACAACAAATGGTAGCATCCTGGGGTCACAAAGTCTCCAAATCAACCATCAGGCGCTGTCTACACACCAACAAGCTGTTTGGAAGGCATGCACGGAGAAAACCTTTCCTCACTCACAATCATAAACGCAAATGTCTGGAGTTCGCCAAGCGGTATTGGGGCCTCAACTGGGACCGTGTGCTTTGGTCAGATGAGACCAAGATTGAGCTTTTTGGCAACAAACACTCTAAGTGGGTCTGGCGTGCCACGAAAGATGCGCATGCTGAAAAGCACCTCATACCCACTGTGAAGTATGGGGGTGGGTCAGTGATGCTGTGGGGCTGTTTCGCTTCCAAAGGCCCTGGGAACCTTGTTAGAGTGCATGGCATCATGAATGCTTTGAAATACCAGGACATTTTAAATCAAAATCTGTTGCCCTCTGCCCAAAAGCTGAAGATGGGTCGTCACTGGGTCTTTCAGCAAGACAATGACCCTAAACATATGGCCAAATCTACACAGAAATGGTTCACCAGACACAAAATCAAGCTCCTCCCATGGCCATCTCAGTCCCCAGACCTCAACCCCATTGAGAACCTGTGGGGGGAACTGAAGAGGAGAGTACAGAGGAGAGGACCCA
>NC_085875.1:19319242-19321742 GCF_034702125.1 Engraulis encrasicolus
AACTTTCAGAAGAAGTCTAGGAAATGTTGCTTGTACAAGACATTTTGAATGTGAGAGAACAATTGTTTTTCAAAGGGCACAACATGCCTAGCTCTACCTCTTGATTTAAAGTTGTACTTCTTTGTTTTGGAGGGAGCCTGACACAGTGTTTTAGTCTGATTATCAATAGAGTAGGTCTGAGGTAGCATTCATTGTTATTTCACACATTGTTATTGCTGTATTAATCTGTTTCACACCCTTGAACCTGCTGAGTGGACTGAAAGATAAATGCTGTACCTGTGGTGGTTGTGTTGCCTGTATCCATCTGCTAGGCCTCAGACGAGTGTTGCGGTTGTATTGCCTGCATAGTATCCATCTGTCGGGCTTCAGTCAATACAGCAGGAGGAGGCAAGAGCACAGACAGCTACCAACGTCACTCTCAGACCCCTGCTGAGCTGAGCTGAGCACCTGTGCTACAGTAGGCCTACTCTTACACGGCATCTGGACTGGACTGGTCATCTGGCATGCAGGGCATTTTCCCAGTGAGTCGACAGTCCTCAGGGGCCGATGCTGTTTGTTTTTTTTCCCTTAGAGACCAGCCCTCAATATAGATAGCGCAGCCAATTAGTCTATCTTTAATATACTGGAGATAGTGGACTGAGCCCATAGAAAATTAGGGGAGGGGTGAGAGGCTGGTCTATGAGGAAAATATCCGGGCTGTTTTTTGGCCCCAGTCCAGCTCTGCACGGTATTCACATTGCCACCGACTGTCAACATAACAGATCCCACTGACTTACGCTGCCAGAGGCAAAATGCATTATGGGGACCATCAGCGCTGTTGCCTCCACCAAAAGTTCAGAATTTTTGACTTTAACGGTTGATGTGGATCCATTCGCCAATTAAACCATGTGTACATGGAAATAAACGCCCCATTCTGCCAACAGTTGACAGACAGTGTTAAAGTGAATATAGGCCAAGTGTCTCTCTGGGTCTTCTCTGGGTCTCTTTGTCTCTCTGGGTCTTCTCTGGGTCATCTCTGGGTGTATCTTTTATACTTCCTGTACTGTATGTCTTTCTTGCTGTCTGTCTGTCAGTCTATCTGTCTGCCTGCCCTCTATGTATGTACGTACGTACGTACGTACGCATATTACTGTCTGTGTCTCTGTCTGTCTCAGTCACTTAATCTGCTGCCCTATATTACTGAAGCAGATTGAAGGAAAATGAACGAGGAAGGTGCAAGGAAGTGATGGGGAGAGAAACAGAGACAGCGAGAAAAGGGGGAGGACAAGGCTTTATAGCAAAGAGACAAGGCTTTATAGCTAAGGGACGGTCTGTTGATATCCGCTTGGAAATAAATCTCATTTATTGGTCATCCGTAAAGTTCTTCACAAATAGTGCCCCATTTGCAAAACACCACTAATGCATATTACAATATCACAATATCACACAGCAGGTGTTTAACGTCTCATGTACTTAAAGTATTTATTTACACCAGGGGTCCCCAAACTAAGGCCCGGGGGCCGGATGCGGCCCGCCACACCGCTTTGACCGGCCCTCCACCTCTCTGCACCTCACCATTTGAACTGGCCCAAAGAAGCAATCCTTACAGAAAAAAAATGAGAAAATATAATTTTGTTTATCAACAGGCCTTCCTACAGTTTAATTTTCAACCAGACGTTTCTTGTCTTGATAGTTTCTCATCTCACTGTAATATAAACAGGCCTACCATTTATATTATTTCACTCATAAACTGTCAATCACCATATTTTTTTAACCTTTCCTTGCTATTTTCACATGGTTATTAGAAGTTAAAACAAATACCTGTGGTATTTCAAATTGAAAAGCATGTGAAGTACTCACTTCTTTTGCAAATCACTTGTAATGATGAGATATTTTGTGCTAGAAATTATGACTATAACAGGCAGTGGCCTAGTATACCGGCCACATGATTGATCCCGGCCCCTGATCACAGTCAGGAACGATAATGTGGCCCCCAGTGAAAAAAGTTTGGGGACCCCTGACTTACACAATATGCAAATGCATCAGTGAATAACATAATCAGTCTGCTGGGGCAGTGTGACATTTGTTTTCTTCTACTTTTGTTCTTAAAGGTTAATGTCACTGGCTTATCAACCAGGCTGAATGGATGTGACAATTGGGTGTGCATTGGGTCACAGCTGGTTCATTGAATAGGCTGGAACACATTTCTGATAGGGTCCAGTGTCCAACCCTGAACAAAGTATAAAACTATAAATAATGTGCAAATATAGAAAACTACAAAATTACTATGTTATAAAGTACCCTTATAAAACACAAGCAGACAGAAAACTAAAATGTCATCATCATAAACATCTGATTAACTGTAAGTACTCCGTGTTCTCAACTTGAGGAATTTGGAGCAGTGAAAAACTAAAACGTCATCCACATAAACATCCAATTTCAGTCATCCACTTTCCCCAAACTTGAGGGATTCATTATAAAAGTTTTTAGCTGTGCAAATTAAAGGATTCTCATTGGTTCC
>NC_085875.1:19334242-19344242 GCF_034702125.1 Engraulis encrasicolus
AAAGCCTAGTCAAGTTGTTGTAGTTTACTTGGGTTTGGGAGCAATATAAAAAACCTTCAGAGAAGGGACAGTTGGGATGAGTTTACTAACACTCCCTAGGCTTTGTTTTACAGTTGTAATGAGTTTGGTGGCGGACCTTCATTGACACAGCAGAGGAGACATCGGGCTGCATATAGAAATTAATGTGTAATGAATGTGAATACAGACATAAATGTGTAATATGTTGTTCAGCCCTTTTAATGGGAGGAATTTGGAAAAAAAATGGCCCTGTGACCAGCACCCCTCATGTAGAATGTGTACGCCTACAGATATGTGTGGGGGAAAAGGCATAGCCCACCCTCTAAGACCCTTTTTGTCTATGCGTTAACAATTTCACAGTGCTCTTAAATTCTTATCTCTGCTCCTATTTTGTTTTATTATTGTTTCCCAGACCCCTGCATGAGGGACGAATGAAACTGTGTTGTAAACAGAAATTATTCACTGTACTGCATTTTTTGACAATGACAATGTACTAATATTATACAAGTCATGGGTAAAATCTTATGTAGCCTTATTTCTCAAAATATAAATGGCTGAAATATAGGCCCAGGCCTACAGTTTCTCCATGCGCCAATGTCATACTGTAGTCATTGTTTTGCCGTTTTGCATTTACGCTGCAAGAATACACCCCGCCCCCACACACAAAAAAAGGCCCGTGTGAGAAGACCCCCCCCCCCCTCCCCCCCACCCGGACAAAATAAACCCCGGCTGCCCCCATAGTTTCCAAAATTTCTGTGGGAAACACTGAGCTGTGTATGTGTCCATGTGTACCGTATGTCCCAATGAGTGTGAAAAAGCATATTATGTAGAAGTGCCAGTGTCTAGTTTTGTGTCTGGCCAGTAAGGATACTGGGTCATTCTACGATTCGGCTGCGCTTTTAAGTCCATGGATTTTATTTGCCAATTCCGCTAACTATTAATTGCATCCAATGATGTTTTGGACATTAGCACACATGTATCTTTCATATAATACAGAAAGTGAAGACATGGCATTATTTCCCTCAGCAAGAATGAATATTTAATACTGGTTTTGGGCGTTTTCATGCCATCCTGTTTTCCAAATGTCAGATTCAGCCTTCATATTAGCATGCAAAGAAACTTGTTTTTCCCAAGACGATTGCAAATGTGATTCACAGTAATCATCACAATATGACAAAACTATCAGAAAGACCATTGTGCTTTCCATTATACATGAAATTTGCCATTTTGTGTGTGTCCACAAAAACTATGTTATCCGTGTCACGGTCTCAAACTCGCTCCATAAATCAGTAATGGTTTGGTCTTAGGCCATACGATTAACATCACATGATGTCATAACCTCTTTGGCAGGATATGGGAAGACGTTTTGGTAAGTTTTGAGCTCCATCCTTCCATAACTTAATTCTTTCTTTTTCATGTTCTCATTGCCAAAATTGCCTGTCAACTGTGTTATCAACATATTCATAAGAATCAAGCCGTGTTACCGTCAAGGGTGTTACACATCAGCTGTAACAGTTGAGGAGGAGTATGCTTTTGCCAATTTATCTCCATATTGACAGACAAACAACCCAGGTGAAAAAGTGGTTCAATTTAGTACAATAAAAGCACAACTGAAGTGTACTTAGCATGTTAAAAGCGCACTCACACTTTTTGTGCTAAGAAAAAGTATGTTTACAATATGCTTATTTAAAGTGTACTTAAAATTAGATGTAATTAAGTTGCTCTCAAAGAAAGTACACTTTGCGAACCATACATAAAGTGCACTTAGAAGATGTTTGGCTAAAGTGTATTTAGAGGAATATACTAATAGTGTTCTAATAGTGAACTTACTAAAAGTGTATTTTTTAATAACATATCGCAATTGCACTTTTCTTAAGTGCACTTTGATTATACTTCACCCAAGTGACTTCGAAGTGTGTTTTTCTATAATGCGCTTTAAAGTAAATCACTCTAACATATTGGAAGTATACTTTTTCTAAGTGCACCATGATTGTGCTTCATCCAAATATATTCAAAGTGTGCTTACACAAAGTGCATTTACCCATCATGCATCATCATGCATGTACCATCATGTAATGCACTTCTTGGAGCTCAATTTCTCAAACAGAAAGCCATTGACCTCTAAGGAATATCTTTGGTTTGCATAAAAATATTAGTCATTATTATAATCTGCGTTTATTGTAGGGGTTTTTAACATTTAAAGTGGTACACAAAAAATGACCATGTTCCCACCGTCATTATGATGGTCATGTATATGTTCTGGTATATATAGGCTCACACTTCCCACAGGATCATGTTGGAAGGTAAATTGGAACTAGTTGTTCAAACAAAGAATCAAGGGTCACCATTAATGATCAATTCAAATGATCAATTGCAGGAAGGTGGAACAAGAATGAAATAAAGTAAAATGTGTATCTGAAATCTCTGTAACAATGCAATAATTGTAAATGTCAGTCGTGCTAGGCATGCATACTGTATCACTACTGTGACATGTGGCTGTGTGTAATGTACAAGCTCTGAGGACCAGCATGGATTGTACTATTACATTTATATTATTTCATGTACTTGGGAGTGTACTGTAAATATACTTCAAGCATACCTGTTATATATTTACAATACTTAATATGATATACTTTTTACAGACTTAAAATGTTCCAATGTAGTCCAAAGAAGCATGAAGTTAATATGCTTTTATTGTACTTCTAGTAACAATAAAATGTTATAGAAGTGTACTCAAGCACACTATTAATGCCATACGAATGCATGAAAAGCGTGTTTGGAGCATACTTTCAAAAGTATGCTTGTAGTGCACTTAAAGTTGTCCAAAAGCGGTGCCAATTTAGCATCCTCAGTGTGCTGCAAGTGTGCTGAAGTACTGCTTTAGTAGTGCTTCAGCGCACTAATAGTGCAATGAAGCGCACTTTAAATCGCCGAAAATAGTACACTTTGTACTAAGTACGGTCAAAAAAAGTACACTTTAAGTATATGGGTTTTTCACCTGGGAAACAAAATAATTTGTGTTCTATGGAGATGGGTTTGTCTGCTCTGTTTTTTCTCCTGAAAAAGTGCCGAATTGTTCCCCTGCACTGTTGACCGTAACACAGTTGAGTAATACGGTTGACTGTTTTGAAAGTGTTTTTGTGCTATTGATCCCTTATGTGTTGGAAAAATCCTATGAACAGACACTGGGATTATATCTGGAGAGGGAAGTCTTGTGTAAGGAGGGTGACTAAATTCAAATCAGACGTTACAGGGATTTATAATGAAAAATGTGTCAGTCTGTATCACAGTGAATCATAATATCCTATTTATGAATCTCAACAATCACATTTTCTATATCAGTTGCACAGATTAATGACAACATTATTGCTAAGGGACATAAGCACTTTCAAATGTATGTTGTTCAATCTGTAGTATTTTTATATATGTTTGAAATGACATAGTATTTGTCCATAACACTGTTGACAAAGTAATGAAGCTTTTGCTTTCATTAGAGTATTTATCAAATTATTTAAGATTAAGGTTGGTCATTTGTTTGTTTGGAAAGTTAAATATATACACCATGGAAACATCTAGGTCATTTATTTGAAAAAAAATACTGATAATTGACATTTTGCATTCGCCAAAAGTGCACTGGAAACGTAGAATGACCCTACTGTGAACATCAGCATTGACACACAGGTCCACCTATCTACACTACAGTAGAGAGAAAAATTGAAAAAATATGTGTTTGACTTGTGATGTATATAAGGTATACAGGTGCACTGAGCATAAACTGTGCTGCACTGTATATAAAGTGTTGACTATGCATTTATTGATTCACTTTAGTACTTGCATAAAAACTTTGGGGAGTACCATACATCTGAATGCAGCAGCAGACAAAGAGGAGCAGAGAAAGAGAGAGCGAAAGAGAGAGGGGAGTTGAAATCAAGAGAAGAAAAAAGAAATAGATAGATAGATAGATAGATAGATAAATTTTAAAAAAATGCAGCAACAAATGAAAGCAGTGAGAAAAATATTGTAAGAGAAAGAATAAAAGAAAGGAGACTTTCAGAGAGGACCACCAGTAGCCACATTTCCCCATCTTCATTGGCAGCACCCCTGCAGTCAGTGACTCACCACACCACCATTTGTCACCACGCCTCTACTTGAATAGATAGATAGATAGATAGATAGATAGATAGATAGATAGATAGATAGATAGATAGATAGATAGATAGATAGATAGATAGATAGATAGATAGATAGATAGATAGATAGATACTGTAGACAGACAGACAGACAGACAGACAGACAGACAGACAGATAGACAGATAGACAGATAGATAGATAGATAGAAGAAAAAATAGAGGGAAAGAGAGTCAACTTTATGAGAGGCCACCGGCCCAGCAGACAGACCATCCCCATCCCCATCTCACCCCTCAAGCCAGTGAGTCACCACACCACCATTTGTCACACCGCCTCTACTTCATTAACAATGTTGGGGATGTTTTTCCCCAAGATGGATGGTTACACCCTGGAAACAATTTTCTCGTATAGTAGATGCAGTGCGTGCGGTGCGTTCACTACAGGCCCGGCCCAGTGTGGCCACATGCATTAATATGACCATGAAGCAGCCTCTTTTGGTGATAGGGGATTCAAGAAGCGAAATTGGCACAAGACCACGTGGACCAGAATAATGATTTGTAGTTTGTAGTATCAGGGAAATGTGTATTTACCTGAAGGTGGGTCATGCTGAATGTGTACCAAAGATTCTGTCTGTTGTTAGACTTCCTCTCCTCCCCTTATCTGCATTAATACTAAGTTGGGCAACTTAACTTTTTTCCTCCAAAAAAATGCTAAAAGGGTGAAAAGCACTCAACTTGCTTACTGTACGAACAGACAGCAGGCGGCAGAAGTAATTGACTTTGTATGGAGGAGCAAGCATGATAAGCAGCAAAGGCCATTTTGGAGTCAAGGCAGGGCGTCAGAAGAGAAGATGAACGTCAGAGAACAATATGCAATGAGCTTCGACATGGAATAGAATGGCCTGGGAATGGCTACATTTTTTCAAAAAATCTTTGGTTGTTCACGCTCCCTAATTGAAAATTAAAGGTATTTTTTCACTGCTTTGTTGCCTGTAGTCTGTTCAGTCACTAGGTGTTCTTCAGGTTTCACACTTTTGCTGTCTTCGATCTTTTTGTTCTGTTAGCAGCATCATAATTTCTCAACCCCCCAGGCTATAAGCAAAAAAATTATGAAGGGTGGGTGGTCTCTATGCAGATTAAATGAAAACCAATTCAGATTACAAGCTTTAGGTGTACATGAAGAAATAAACTACTTCTTGTGGAAACCACAGCGCGTCACGTTTGCACACACGTCAAGAACAGTTTGTGTCGGTATTTGCATGAGTTAACCTGTCAGTGGGTAATGAGCACATTGTGAATACACGGCAAACACTTAAACAGGGTAATTGGCACATCACATACAATGCACATGTGCATGCAAGACATGGGGGGGGGCTCGTGTGTTCACTGGAATCAGTCCCAGGAAAATTGCTGCCATCCTACCAACCATCCACAGGGCTGTTTCAATGTTTTTGGGAGCCCTAGGCAAAGAGGAACTTGGGGGCCATAAGGAAGAAAGGAAATCCGCACACTGTTGCTGCTCACCGATTTATTTATTGTGTTCTAATAAATCGGTGAGCAGTAACAGTGTGCGGATTTCCTTTCTTCCTTTAAGCACGTTTGTTTTGATCCAGCACCTGTTTTTCTGGATGTGCGCGCATCACATACACTTCTTTTGAACTTGGGGGCCATACCTTGCCCCCGGCTTCTTCTCTTAAAACTATTGGGGAGGGGCCAGCTCAATTTTTCGATATGGGGGGTGCTTCCACACTCACAAAGTTAACATGGCTCTCTTTTAAATAAAAGTACATGACCTTGTCATTACCACCCCCCCCACCCCCCCACCCCCCTTCAGCTGGGGGCCCTAAGCGATTGCCTAGTTTTCTTGCCTGGTTATGGCAAGCCTGCCTGTCCAGGCTAGTCAAGATGTGTGATTTCAAAGCAAGTTTGTATCCAATAGAGTGGCTTTGTTGTAGGCACCTGAGAGAGGCTATCATCTTTTCTGAAGTGATGTACTGGGCTGACAAGCGAGCACAGCATGAGGTCCGGTGCAGGCTGTGAGCGAGGGCTGAGAACAATTTAACTACCTACACACAGACAGACAGAGGCACGCACACACACAGATAGAGATGCACACACTCAATCCCACACGTGCATACTCTCATGCACGGATGAACACACAAGCACACATAACAAGTAGATCTTTCATTTTGATTTTTACATGGGATGACTGCACATACAGACATGTAGATGTGATGCAATTGCTTTTGACACTGTCTTTCACCCAGTGAAAATCTCAGGCATTGCGCCTGAAATTAGTAGTGGTAATAGCATCTTTGAAAAGGTTGTGTCAGGCACGCGTGCGCACACACACACACACACACACACACACACACACATACGCATGCATGCATGCACGCACGCACGCACACACACACACACACACACACACACACACACACACACACACACACACACACACACACACACACACACACACACACACACACACACACACACACACACACACACACACAGACACACACACACACACACACACATCTGCACACACAACCCATCCCAACCCAACAACAATCCATGTCAGGTTCAGCTCCTAACACATTTGCAGTGCTTTATAGAAAAGGAAATCATGTATCCTCCTTTAATCTTGTACACAGCCCTCGCTGTAGGTGAAAGACCCAGGATGAGGGTGAGTCAGCGTCCTGCTGAGGATGGAGCATGATACTGAAGGTCCTTTAAAAATGGGACATACAGGTCTCCTAACTGGATCTTAAAATTCATCATTGCCATAGTCGTTGTAGGTCTACAGAGGGTTCAGAAGAGAGTCTATGCATGTCCCTGTACCGTTCTACACTGTAAACCATGGCAGCCAGTTAAACATTAAAAAGCAAGTTGCCCTGCTGCCTCAAGTTTGCAAGTTAACTCAACTTGAGAAAGACTCAAGTTAAGTTCAGCCTTGAGTTGAGTTAACTTACAAACTTAAAGGGACACTGTGTGAGATTTTTAGTTGTTTATTTCCAGAATTCATGCCGCCCATTCACTAATGTTACCTTTTTCATGAATACTAACCACCACCATCAAATTTTAAGTATTCATTATGACTGGAAAAATTGCGCTATTCATACATGAAAAGGGGGATCTTCTCCATGGTCCGTTTAAATGAGCAGCATAGTTGCAGTAGGCCTACCTTTTTTGACCATTTCCTGCACAGTGTCCCCTTAAGGCAGCAGGGCAACTTACCTTTTTACGTTTATCTGATTTGCAATGTTTTGCAGTGTGTTATGTTTCGTGTGACTTGTTCTTTTTTCAATTTACTGTACGTGGTTTTACAGTAACTGGTTGTTTTGCTGATGTAGGCTTACATAGGCCTACCATAATTGACCATGAATGCCAAGAGAAGTTTGAGATTTTGAATTTTATTGAGTGCTTTATGTGATAAATGAAAGCAATTACGCATCAGATGCTTGACATCATGGTGTTCTCCTCTTTGTTCTCATTCAGGTTCTGGTTTCAAACCTGTATGCTCTTTTCTGGTCCTCTTCATTTTGTGCCTTTCTTTTCTGTTTCACTCAGTTGGTTTTAGTTAATTTAGTTCAGATCCGTTGTGGCGTTGTTCTGCTTTGGCACATTGCTCTGGATTGTTCGTTATGAATCTGTTTTGGTTACGTCTGTTATTTTCCATTTCAGTTATATTCTTTTCTAGTATAGTCTCGTCTATATTGTTAAAGCAATCAGCCTCCTCTGGAGTTTTTGCTTCTTTCAGCTCCAACCAGAGCATTTTTACGGTCCATTTGCTATCTGCCTTAATTTGTTTCCCACTCTGCTCTGTCGAGTTGTTTTTATTCCGCCTGTTCTCTGCTCTCCACCTGCAGATGCCTCCTCAAAGGACACCAGGCAGGCTCACATCTCACATCAAACGTCTGCCAGTGCAGGGAGGGCAGTGTAGCCACCGGCAGAGTAAAACACCAGCAAATTATTCCACTGGGTCACACAGGGACATTTGGAGGAGTTCAGGTCCCCAGGCCCCTGCTATTGCAGAGCAGGGCCGTTCAGCATGCAGAGTATGAGGGTATGCAGAAGTGGAGGTTTCTAAGAATGGTGAATAAGGGGAAAAAAGTTGTATCACTTTCTAATAATGACTCTTTGATAAATATTTGTTAAGCATTGGTTAGATCTTAATACAGTGTTTATTGATGATTGATTGAACAATAATGGCCACAATGATGGCAAATGGCAATTTGCAATGTAACCAATGCTTATCTAGTTCTTAACGTGGAGTAATTTTTATAAAGTGTTACCAAGGACTTGTAATAATGATCTCTATAGTATCTCCTGGTGCATGTTGACTGTTTAACCCCTTCACCCTTGGCCTCTGTTATAACCGTGTCACCACAATGGTGACGACCAAGTCTTTACCTGTAACGTAATGTCATGGTGATGTTGGTATGATGGACTTGAGTCTTTTCAGCAACGAGTGACTGGGCCCACTGGCAGGCCATTCTGCACAAAGAGGCTAAGGGCTTCCGCACACCGGCTCCGGCAAAGTGCTGAGCACTGCTCTGCAAAAGTTTGATTCCATTGTTTTCAATAGAGCCTCGTACACTGGCACACTGGCCGATGTCCGAAGATATTCGTGGATGTTGGCTAGCGATTAGAGACGAGTTGTATTTTGTCGGAGCCGCCCATTGACTATCCATGCTATATTCGTGTGGATTTGGGTTTGGGGGTCAGAATTGTGTCGGAAGCGAAAGTGCTCCGCAGTGCTGTCGGAGCCAATGTGCGGAGGCCCTACAGTAAGAGTTACAGTAAAAGCCCTGCATACAGGTAGGTCATTAATCATACGGTAAGATTTAAACCAACAGTAAGGCACTGAATAATAAATTGTCTTCAAGAGGTCATGGGCCTCAAGTAACAGCCTCAACAGGGGCAGATAGCACATGATACAGTCACAGCGACAGCCAGGGATGACATAGCCCACCCAGCAAAAGATATCCCATTACTGTATGCATCACACCACACCGGCCCTCTACCCGGAAAAGGGGAGCGAGCCGTGGGGAAATTTTATTCCCTGTTCCCTGTTCCCTGTCCTCTTCAATCTTCCAAATTTCAGCCCGGTTCAATTGAGGTCAGGGAGAGGTGAAATTACATTGACATTGCTGCGCTTGGCAGGGAGTGCTCCATCCCGATGACACCGAGGGGACGCGCTGGTGGGGTGGCAAGCGTCATTTTGTCTCTAATCCCCTGGAGCGCTTGGGCAATGACCCCCCCCACGCACACACACACCACCACCACCAACCCACCACCCATCTGGCTGTATTCTCACTGGGGAGTATCTGTGGAGGACAGAGCAGCGTCTGTCTCTGTGTGTTTGCCTTTCTGCTTGCCTGTCTGTCTGACTATCTGTCTGTCTGACTGCCTGTGTGCCTGTCTGTCTGTCTGTCTACCTGTCTGCCTATCTGCTTATCTGTCTGTCTGTATGTCTGCCTGTCTATGTGTTTGTCTGTCTATCTGCCTGTCTGCTTATCTGTCTGTCTGTATGTCTGCCTGTCTATCTTTTTGTCTGTCTATATGTCTGCCTGTCTATCTGTTTGTCTGCCTGCCTGTCTGTCTCTCTGTCTGTCTGTCTGCCTGGCCTTCTGCTTATCTGTCTGCCTATCTCTCTGCCTGTCTGTCTGTCTATCTGCATGTCCCCATGGGACTTCCCGCTGTCCCTCATGTCTCTCCGGTGGCTGCCTGCACTTTTCGTCTGCCTCGCCTTGTGGCAGCCAGCGAGCGGCATGACTGTGCATGCTAAATGCGCACTCACTGTGATGGTTATCTCTCAGTGTGTCCTCTCTCAATGCTTTCACTAGTCG
>NC_085875.1:19349242-19354242 GCF_034702125.1 Engraulis encrasicolus
GTGTGTGCGTGTGTGCGCGCACCCACATCTGTGCCTGTGTGTTTATGTGTGTACCCATGTCTGTGCCAGTGTGTTTATGTGTGTACCCATGTCTGTGCCTGTGTGTTTATGTGTGTGCCCATGTCTGTGCCTGTGTGTTTATGTGTGCGTCTGTGTTTGCCAACCTTGCTCCCTCAGCCCCACAGCCAATCGTGCATACATTAGTTGTTTTCTTCCCCCTGAAAGGCTTCCTCGATCGCGTCTTCGGCGGGGAAATCGTTCACTCAATAAAGTAAACAATGTTGCTCCCGTTCAGCATGCAAAGCCACGTCTGTGTCTCTGGTAGCAGTCACAACAACAACAACAATACCCTGTGCAACTCGCAGTTGGCTTACAGCACGAGCCAACAGAGTCTTCAGCCTGACATGCTGTTGCCTCGTTTGATAAGACTGTGTGATTGTTGTTCAACTCCTATGCTTCTTTTCAAGCCAAAGACTTTGCCTCTGTTGTCTAAGTTTGTCTCTCTCGGAGTGTACTTTCTCCGAAAAGCCTTCATATCAATTAATTTGTTCTTGACGGGTTAAAGGACCAGTTCAGTCAATTTCAACATGCTTTTGTATTGCTCACGCTACCCTTGACTTGTCAGTACCCGGTGATGCCACATTTTTCGGCTCAGCCCTTTCCGAGATATGAGCAATTCTAATGGGGGCAGCGTTTGTTTACATTTTTAAAAACTGAAACATAGGCCAACACCAAATATTTTCCCAAAAGGTACTGCTGTTTGCTAGTTGTCTGCTGATGTTTTATAACCTTTTGGATGTTTTTGGGAATAAATAAAAAAGTTTTTTTTTGAAATGTAAACAAAGAGCTGCCCCCATTACAATCACCAGGATCTCCGAAACGGCTAAAGAAGAAGAAAAATAAATCCAGGGTAGTGTGAGCATTACAACTGCATGTTGAAATTGACAGAACTATCCCTTTAAGCAATAGAGCACAGAGAGAGACAAGTCACTCATTGCCTCCACAAGGACTTGAAGACATTTTAACCAGTTAAATGAGTTTATTAAGAAAAATGTTTCCTACTTAAAAGTTTACAAATAAGCTAGTTGTTGTCACATTAGTAGGCCTTATAGGGAAAATTGAAGTTATTTACATTCTTCTAGTCATTTTGTCACTTTATCTGCACTATGTGAAGCATTCGAAAGTAGGATTTTACATTCTGTCTGGAATGCAAGTGGAATTCAAATATAGACCACCAATATCTCACATGTGCAAATGCAGAGAGAACTACACAGTTATAAGGCAATGTTAATTCAATCAACAAGAGTACCCTGGCCCCAGTGTTGAATTAACACTTCATTCTTTACTGCAGTGGTTGCCAACCTTTGTTGGCTCGGGACCCCATTTTGACATCCCAAATGTCTGGGGACCCCAAAAACATTTTTTTATCATGCCGAAAAGAAAAACATGAAAGTATAAGGTTGTAGGCGGTGTTTCAAACAGAATGAATCATTGTGTTAAATTAATTACTAATATTGATCAGTATTCTGTTGTCACACCTAGACATTTCAGCAACCTCATCTGAATTTCGGGCGACCACACCTGGCATCCCCACCCCAGTGTTGAAAAAACACTGCTTTACTGTGTACGCCAGACGTCAGCAACGTGGTGCCCACGGGCGCCAGGTAGCCCACCAGGAGCTTCTGATGTGCCCACCATGTTAGTAAACACAACAGTGACGACTACAAGATTTTAGTCACAATGTTTTTCTTAATTTAAATATGAGATTATTTCTTCATAACCTATAAGCAAATTATCGTTGAACAAACGAGTAACCCTCAGCTAGCTCTCAGTACCCCTCGAGTGGCCCTTGGTAGCCCTTGGTAGCCCTCGAGTAGCCCTCACACCCAGAAAGGTTGGGGACCCCTGGTGTACGCCATGGCAACAACTCAGCTGCACACCTCACTTCACCTATCTCTGCTGTACAGAAACACCACCTCACAGCCACTTTGAAAATGGTCTCGGCTTTGATGATTTTGTAATGCTGTTGTGACCATCTGAAACGAACCAGCTGTTACCATTACTGCACTCATTAAAGTTTTATAAAGATTTATTAAACAAGGTGGCATCAGGACAAAATGTCCACCCCAAAGTCTCCCAATTTGACCTGATCTGGCTACACCAAGGTCATCCACCATCTCTACTGGCTTGGCTATTACCAGGCGGTGTCACAAGTGAAACATCTATTCATTTCAATGTAGGTAGATGGATTGAAAGTATTTCAAATACTGTCTGAAGCAGTGTTTCCTGAGCTTTTCTCTGCTCTGTCACTCCCTTTTGAGTTTTGAACAAATTATATGTCCACAATCTGTTTCACATCTGGTATGGACATGGTGGATCTGTAAACAAACAACACATTTTCATTTGCCTAATCATATGTCTTGCGCTCCCTCCCCGTGCCGTGTTTGGGTTCCCAAACTCAGGTGAAGATTATAGCCAGGTTTTCCATGCTATTCTTCAGACCAGGATGAGAGTAAAAGGCAGCATGGGGATTCACAGACTACTATCCCTATTGTACTATTGTACTATCTCTACTATATCTGAGCGACTACTACAAACATACAATAAAACACAAAGTAAATGAAAGTCACAATATCTAAGATCACACAATGTGCAAAAAGAAGACTTGGAACAGTATTTTTGTACATCTCCTCAGGAGCAGGTGCATTGGAGAAGATCTGTGGGATACCAAACTTCAAAGACCCAACAAACGTCCGCCTACAGTCCTCCGCAGCCTGCTATGGCTGGTCATTGGATGTTTATGCGGTAAATGAGATTCCCTTGCAAATGAGGACAGTGTCTACAGGGCCGATGACAGCTTTGGCGGAGTCCGGGACAAAGCCATGTGAAAGGAACCCCACATCAATACATACAATGTAATGATGACCCAATTCTGGGCCCCTGTTACTCCCTGGGCCCGGGACAACTGGACCCCCCCTCCCACCTATCAACTGCCCTGTATGTATATATATGGGAGCTTACTTTGCATAGAATAGATAGCAAAGTGACAGAGAGCTTTTTCATCTTTTTCGTGCGAATACGACAAGCATTGACTTTGGCTCCAAATCAAAACACCCCCTCTCTCAACCGTCACCATCGCAGGAGGCCTTGCTTAATTGTTTTCCACATTATGACGATCATTTGGAAGAAAGCACATTAAATGGGTGGGATGAAAGAAAGAAAGAAAAAAACACAACGCTGCAAGAGACGGAAAAAGAGAGATAGAAGAAAAGAAAAAAAGAAGGGAAAAAGGAGCTGGTTAAAAAAGTGCTGAATATCACTGGAGCGATAAATAGAGGACGAGCTGCAGATGCAGACTCTGGCGGATGATGAATATGCATGGAGCTTCTCACCGTAATAAAGTAGACAGCACGCCCGCCTCTAAATGTGTGCAGAATTTGCATCCCTGCACAGTAAATGTTGCGGTGTTAATTCAACACTTAAAGAGTTCATTTAAGTCCAAATGATGTCAAATCAACTCTCTATGTGTTAAATGAGCACTGCAGAATTTACTGTGTGTATTAAAAGCAGCATGCAGGGACTGTATGAAGGAGCTTCTATTTAGATGGCCATAATTGAGTGCATGCGTGTGTGTGTGCGTGGCGTGCGTGTGTTCAAACATTTGCAGTGTTATGTGACAGGCTCTGTCTGTGTGTGAAGGGCTCTCTGTGTGTGTGTGTGTGTGTGTGTGTGTGTGTGTGTGTGTGTGTGTGTGTGTGTGTGTGTGTGTGTGTGTGTGTGTGTGTGTGTGTGTGTGTCTGTGTGTCTGTGTGTGTGTCTGTGTGTCTGTGTGTGTGCGTGCGCGCGCAGAAAAGTTTTCTGTGCGTGTGTGTGTCTGTGTGTGTGTGTGTGTTTGCATATACACACACACCTGTCCAGTGTAAGCCTATTAAACTGTAATTGTTTGCTCTCCCACTGAACAAAATGAGGCATTTCAATTAACACCCTCTCTCCCTCATGTCACTGACACAGTTTGCTACTTACTCCCTCTCAGCTCCAAGCAGATCCCTCTTCTGCTCTTCACACACACACACACACACACAAACACACACACACACACACACACACACACACACACACACACACACACACACACACACACACACACACACACACACACACACACACACACACACACACACACACACACACACACACACACACACACACACACACACACACACACACACCAAACAGCGAGGGTAAGTGGGCCATCTCTCAGGTGCGCCACTGCCTGCCATGTGTCGGGATGTCATGAGCTCTCCGCCCTGTCCCCTACCACCAGTCAGCTCTGATAGGATGTCACCGTCATCCATGTCCCCGTCACTCAGTGTGATTTGACAGCCGTCATTTAAAGACGTCAGTGAGGGGCCTGCTTATGTTGTGTGTGTTTGTTTCCGGGCAAATCTGGTAAATGACAGATGGGCAATCAACAAACACAGAAGGGGGGAAACTGTCAAGGGAGTAAAGATGACCTGCCATTTGCTGTCCACTTCATATTGGAAGACACGACATGCGACCGGACCTGACATAGTCACATAAGGGGGCCCGCCCGACGCTCTACCACTGTAGGCCACAGCAGTGCCGAGCCTACAATGGCCGACGTCCAGGGTGATGGAAATGCACTCAGAGAGTGCAGACCTCCGCCAAGGCAGCTGTTTTTTTTTTTTTTTTAAATTGCACTTTTTGGCAATTTTTATTATTACAGGACAGTGTGAGAGCAGGCAATAAAGTACACTTGATGTCTTAATGTCAAAGGTCAAATTGGCCGAGACTAAATAAACACAGAACACTGCCGAGATGGTATCCAACAAATCCAACACAACACAGGTCCTTGAAACAAAAAATAAGATAAGACAAGATGAGGTGGTTCATAAAATGCTCAATGGAAAAGATGGCCCCATATCCTTCTGGTAAAATGTTAACTTTTTACTGTAAAGAGTTACTTAACTTTACCAATG
>NC_085875.1:19359242-19374242 GCF_034702125.1 Engraulis encrasicolus
CAAACTGAGAGAAAGTAAGAATGCATGCAAGTGACTGCGCCTCATTTGTGGTGCATGCTTGGAGCGGGCACTTCAGTGGTGCCAGTATTTAAACATAACATGATTAGGGATCTGTAGAGCTTGGCTGTGGAAGCCACCCTTTACATTAGCCCATTTATTATAGCAGGTCGCTGTAAAGTTGAATGATATCCGATTAGCTACCAGTCTCTAATGGCCTCTATCAACAGTTCCAACCACTTGCATGCTGGCTGTAGGCATTTCAGGGGCAGACGCTACAACACAAATAACAATCATTAATAAACCTGTTATAAATTCATTTCAAATGTCATATATAAAATGGCTGTGTTTACTGTCTGGAAGGATTTATTAAAAATATGCAGTACTAGAGACATAACATGACACTAAAGAGGGTCGGTGTATGTCTCTTCTCTGGTAGAGAATTCTACCCGTTGCTGCCCCCAGGGCTGGTTCAAGGTATTTAGGGAACCTAGGCAAAGGGGACATGGGGTCCTTTACTCCCCCCTCCTCAAAATATTCGGGTTGGCAGCGTGAGCAATGTTACAGGTCTGCTAACTTCAAATGTAATGCTTTTAACACAGTAAGACAATGGATGTTTCATAATGTCTGTAAGAGCCTTTTGAAAAATATAGCTAGCTAGCAATGACATAACACAATGTTAAAACGAGTCATATGTCCGGTCTCTGTCAAGAGAATTCGACCCCTTGCCCCCTAAATCCATACTCTGGCGCTCTGTTGCTTTGGTCTGCTTGGTCTCCCAGGCTTTCCCCCAGCCCCTAATGTGTGCTCTGTATCCAGTCAGTTTGACTGCACAGGCCTGTGCTGCACTAAAAACATGTCAATGTGTCCGGTCTCTCTCTCTCTCTGAATTCTATACCCTTTGCCCCTTCAATCCATACCCGGGTGCTTGGTTACCCATACTCTGTTGCTTTGGTCTGTCCCCTGCTGCGTGCCCCGGATCCAGTCAGTTTGACTGCTCTGGCCTGCGCAGCGATTGCGATGGCGGCGTGAGCGAGCGGTTACACTGTGGGATCAATAGAGGGCCATAAATCCCCTGCTGGCCCTGATAACTATTGATCTACAGCTCAGCAGGGCGGCTCTCCTCTCCTCTCCTCTCCTCTCTTCTCTTCTCTTCTCTTCTCTTCTCTTCTCTTCTCTTCTCTTCTCTTCTCTTCTCTACTCCTCTCTTCTCTTCTCTTCTCTTCTCTTCTCTTCTCTTCTCTTCTCTTCTCCTCTCCTCTCCTCTCCTTCGCTCACCTCTCCTCTCCTCTCTCCTTCTTTCTCCTCTCCTCTTCTCTCTCCTTCTCTCATCTCCTCTCTCCTTCTCTCTCCTCTCCTCTCTTCTCTTCTCTTCTCTTCTCCTCTCCTCTCCTCTCCTCGCCTCTCTTCTCTTCTCCTCTCCTCTCCTCTCATCCTCTCTCCTCTCATCCTCTCTCCTCTCCTGCTGTCTCCTCTCCTCTCCTCTCCTCTCCTCTCCAGGCCATCCAGAGCCACACATAACCTCAACTGCTACTGCCTACATACTGACAAAAACACCTCTCAAAGAGAGAGACAGAGGGGGGGGGGTGATGAGGAAGGAACAGAGAAGGGTAGAAAGAGAGAGAGAGTAAGATAGTAAGATGAGAGAAGAGAGGGGAGATGCATAGAGAGAGAGAGGGATAGAGAGGGGGAAGTGCTGAAGGAAACAGGAGAGAAAAAGAAGGTTGAAGAGGGAAGGTGGGAGAGAGGGAGAGCAGCAAGAAGAAGAGGAAAAATTAGAAAATAGATTGACAGATGTTGACAGTTAGAGAGGTGAGCAGGGAGATGGAGAGACGCTGACACCAAGCGGCATTAGGAAAGAGAGGGGGGGGGGAGGGGGAGGTAGAAATGAGAAATATTGAGAGTGTGAGAGGTTCAGAGAGGGAGAGAGTGAGAGAGGGGTGGAGAGAGCTAAAAAAGGAGGGTGACAAAGCAGGGGTGTCGTTCAAGGGGGTAAAGTGTGACCAGAGTCACCAGGGCCCCATGTTTATAGGGGGCCCACACAGTGTCTGATTTATGAAGATATATGGCTGGAGGGGTCCATTGGAGCTGATTGTACATAGGGCCCAAAATTTGCTGCTACGTCCCTGGAACAAAGAGATGGATATGTCTGTCCTTCGGAGTACACACTTGGTTTCCCTGTCGCTTCACTCTCTCCATTCTTCCTCATTCTGGCCTGTTAGACACGTCAGACAGTGTTCCTGGTCGGCCATCTATTTCACTTCTGGGCTGCACAACTCCTAACGCTCACATTGACCTTCAGTTAAGATCTTTTTGTTGTCTGTTCTCATCCCAACTCACACAGACACAGGCAGAGACACACATATACAGAGACACACATACACACACAGACACACACGCACGCACGCACACGCACGTACAGGTGGGCATGTGCACGTGCGCGCACACACACACACACACACACACACACACACACACACATACACACACACACACACACACACACACGCACATACACGTGTGCATGCGCGCACACACACACACACACACACACACACACACACACACACACACACACACGCACACACGCACACATGCCAAGCACACACTCACACACGCACACATACATGCATACACACACACACACACACACACACACACACACACACACACACACACACACACACACACACACACACACACACACATAGACATGCACATACACACACACTGTCAATCTTTTTCTTCATCTCCTCATCCTTCTCCTCTTCCTCTTCCTTTTCCCTCTGTGCTTCCCATTGCTGATAAGCTGACCATCAGTTCACAGTATCTGTCAGTACATAATTTCTTTTAAACCAGAAGCTTTCAAACTAGGCTGAGGAAGTGAAGTTCGTGCCACGAGTTCTGTCAACATAAACTGTAGCCTCACCCCAGGGGCAGGGGCGGTCCTTGGGGCGGGCCGACCGGGCAGTCACCCAGGGCAGCACCCGACAGGGCGTGACACCACCCTTAAAACTCTGCCCCCAAAGACATCGGAAAAATATATTGTAAACATGTTAAAATAGGTGTGAACATATTAAAATGTGTCTAAAAGTGTTATTTCTACACAATTACCACATTGCTCTCATAATAACATTACGATTATTAGTGGCCATGCCGTACGACAAACTTACTGTATGACGACAGTGATCTGTCTTGTTCTGTATCGTCTTTATCTGGTCTACGTAGGGGTCAACTGGTTCAGTTAATTGGTTGGAACAAGTAGGTTGTAGGACATTTCACTTTCTGAATAGGGAATGTTTAAAACAAAACTCTTAACGCTCTGTCCCACTCTCATACAGCAATACAAACATCAGCCATATTGCAACTATGAACCTCTTGCAAGCGTAGTCTGGCCAACCTCTCTGGCAGCGATAGCCAGCTTGACCAGACTCATTTGGTTGCAACATTTTGTGCAACATCACAGGAAGTATTGGCAGGCACAGACTACAACGGTGTCAATACTGGATGATTCTTCAGAAAGATGCCATAGGAAAAACCGTCCCAGTGCTGAAAGATAACAATCTGGCTGACATAGTTCTTTGGAGGGCTATTTGATGCCAATGTGAGAAAGTATGACCAAGCTCTGAAGAATAATACCTTATAAAAATACATATTTCAAAGTAACATTTAATCCAGGCACTCCAAATCATATAGCATTGTGAGAAGGTGATTACCCCCTCCTCACGCGCTACGCTGGGAACTCTTTATCGAGTAGCGTTTGTTGCATGGGTTACGCGGCAGGTTTGAATATTTGCCTGCGCAAGGAGAAGAGACAGAGACTCGGTTCACAAGCACACACACACACACACACACAAACCTCACCGGATTGTTTATGGACATTATTGTGCTTATGTACGATGTTTGAGTGACTGTGAGATTGGGGAATGACAACGGGGAAGTGTTTCAACTTTGGGGGGAGGAGTCGGGAAATGTTTGTCGCGCTAACGCCATTGCGAGAAAGAAGCGCTTTTTGTTTGCGAGTACAGGGCTCGCGCTAGTTGCAAGCACACACTCATTCACCATTTCCCTCCGTCATACATTTTTGGTAAAACACCGTCGTCAACATGTAGTGTAGGTACCCACTACCATGTTTCATTCACACACATATTTCGCCAGCATTTCCCTCACCTAGTTTCAAACACAAACCTCAAACACTCACCCATCTCTCAGCTCCAGCCTCTCCATAGCAAAAGCGCGCTTGCTGTGGGAGGAGTGTTTTTCCACCTGCCGTCGGAAGCACGGTCACAGCCATTCTACTCGTGTTGGGGGATCGTTTCTATTTTGCTTAATTATGAATGATTATTTTCTTTTTGGGATTATGTTATGATATTATGTGGGTGAGGGAACATTGTTATTATGTTTGCTTTGATTTCTTTATTATTATGGCCATTGTAAATACTTTATTTTTGGGGAATGTTTACTGTTTGTGAAATGGTATGCGCCTGTCATTTCTGATTGGTTCAGGGATAGGTAACAGGTAGACTTATATAGTGGTACCTCAGTCTGTGTAAAAGGAGGGACAGGAGAGGAGCTATGTGCTGTGATGCTGAAATGCTGAAATGCTGTAAGTGCCTGCTATGCCATTTTTGCCAATGCCTGTTTGTTATTTTGACTTTTTGCTTATGCTATGTGTGATAACCAGGCATATGAGCGTGATGACGTATGTTACGCAAGCAGACTAGAACTAGTGATCACGCAGTGTACACCTGTATTATCATTGTGTGAGTACCCACTAAAGATACCAGTCAACTCCAGTCAAGTCTCAGTCTGATTTATTCAATTCATTTTAATGACCGTGGAAGCTGCAGTCATTACAGTGGCAACGAGGATTCAAAACGGAAAACAAAGGAGAGGACGGACAACGTTTTCGTCAAACTTTGGAGAGGAGAGGAAAACCGAAACCGGAGCATTGGAACAGGGAAGCGTGAGTGCTAACACCCATGAATGTAACTAGCCAGCTAGCGCAGCAAACGCCTGACTACTGAAGCTAAAATGTTTAATGCCGCCTTGGCAGGCCACTCTCCTCAACCGTTTGACACGGAGATAGATCCGAGCTCTCTAGGCACGAGATGGAGTAAGTGGACACAACGCTTTGAAAACTTTCTCGTAGCGATGAACATTGTGAGTGATGCTAGGAAGAGGGCACTGCTTCTGCACGTAGCTGGGGAACGAGTGCATGACATTTATGATACTCTCGCGGATGACGAGGATGATTATGCAGCAACAAAAAAGAAGTTAGATGACTACTTCACTCCGATGAAAAACACCCAGTATCTTGTGTACAAATTCAGGAAAGCAATGCAGTTGCCTGGCGAGTCCCTAGACACTTATCACACGAAACTCCGCACTCTAGCAAAAGACTGTGAATTCGCCGATGTAGACAGTGAGATCAAAGCACAACTGATCCAGAGCTGCACGTCGCAAAGGCTCCGCAGGAGGGCGCTCCGAGAACCTGAAACGAAATTAGACAAGCTGTTAGAGTATGGGAGGACAATGGAAATATCCGAGGAACAAGCAGAGGGCATAGAGAAAGGCACACCAACTGCTGTTAACATGCTGGAACACAAAAACAAAGCACAAAATGAATATCAGCGCAAAGATAAAAATAAAACAAACACAAAATGCAGGAATTGTGGAGGAATATATCCTCATAAAGGGGAATGCCCAGCAAAAGGAAAGGACTGTAATGCATGTGGGAAACCCAATCATTTTTCCAAAGTGTGCAGGTCCCGGCAAAGAAAACCCCATGAAAGCAAGAAAATGGATTCTGCTGAGAGAAAGCAGGTGGGCACCAAGAAGGTAAACCAAGTCACTGCATCGTGCTCAGAGTGCAGCACACACAAAGGTTCATCTAGCAGCGATGAATATGCATTCATGGTCGACAGTGAGGTTTGCTCAAAGCATCCTCAGACACATGTCACGATAAATGGTGTCAAAATAAAAGTACTGATTGACTCTGGAGCTTCTGTAAACATAGTCAGCGAGACAGTAGCCAACAGTCTCAATCCTGCTCCAAAACTCAGTCCAGCTGAAATCAAAATATTTGCTTATGGCTCCAAAACTGCTCTGCCTATCATTGGTATGTTCACATGCTGCACACAAGCCAAGGGCAAAAGCACAGAAGCAACATTCTATGTGCTGAAAGGGGATGGACATTCACTTCTCAGCTGCGAAACAGCCAAAGCACTCGGACTGATTCAGATCATCAATGCTGTCAACCTCACCAGACCAAGCGTAGCAGAACAACTCGTCGACAGTCATCCAGAGCTGTTCACTGGAATAGGCAAGCTCAAAGACTTCCAGGTGAAGCTTCACATTGATCCTGATGTGCAACCAACATGCCAGCCACATCGACGAGTGCCGTTCCACGTCCGGCAAAAGGTTGAAGCAGAGCTTCAGAAGCTAGAAAATGACGGTATCATTGAGAAGATCACAGGGCCAACACCCTGGGTGTCTCCAATAGTGACGCCTCCGAAACCAAAAGACCCTAACAAAGTCAGAATTTGTGTTGACATGCGCCAAGCTAGCGTGGCCATACAACGAGAGCGACATCTCACGCCAACGATGGATGATGTGATCCATGAACTCAACGGCGCAAAAGTGTTCTCCAAATTGGATTTGAATGCGGGATACCACCAGCTTGAGCTACATCCAGATAGCCGCTACATAACCACCTTTACTACTCACCTGGGGCTCAGAAGATACAAGCGTCTGAACTTCGGCATATCATCGGCCGCTGAAGTTTTCCAAAATGCCATATGTCAGGCTCTGCACGGCATCCAAGGTGTCAAGAACCTAAGCGATGACATCATTGTCTTTGGTGCCTCTCAAAAAGCACATGACGATGCCCTGACAGCGGTGTTTGCAAGACTGAAGGAGTGTGGTCTGACACTCAACCGCAACAAATGTGAGTTCAACAAGCAACGACTTGAATTTTTTGGCTTTATCTTCTCAGCTGACGGCATCTCAGCTGACCCTCAAAAGGTGGCGGCCATTCATCAGGCCTCAGCACCCAAAGACCCGGCCGCAATACGAAGCCTCCTTGGCATGGCCAATTACTGCTCCCGGTTTATCAAAGATTTTTCAACAATCACTGCACCCCTCAGGGAGCTCACCAAGAAAAGCACGCCCTGGCAGTGGGGTGAGGAGCAGTCAGCTGCGCTCGAACTGCTCAAAGAGAGACTGACAAGCAGTACCACCATGTCCTACTTCAACCCGAAGAAAGAGACAGAACTGATTGTCGACGCCAGTCCTGTGGGACTGGGTGCCATTCTCACTCAGAAAGAAAAGGGAGAGAAACACATCATAGCGTATGCCAGCCGCGCGCTAACTGACGTCGAGAGAAGATACTCACAGACTGAACGTGAAGCACTAGCAATTGTATGGAGCTGCGAGCACTTTCACCTCTACATCTATGGGCACCCATTCACCCTGGTCACTGACCATAAGCCGCTCGAACTGATCTGGAATAACCCAAGGTCAAAGCCACCTGCCAGAATAGAGCGATGGGGTCTCCGGCTGCAGCCCTACAATTACCATGTGGTCTACAGAAAGGGAGCTGACAACCCTGCCGACTACATGTCCAGACACCCAAGACCAACACTGACATCCGAGACAACAGCCAGTAAGGTTGCAGAGGAGTATGTGAACTTCATCTCGGTCCAGGCGACTCCAAAGGCGATGACGCTTGAAGAGATAAAAACTGAAACATTAAAGGACACCACTCTGCAACTGGTCAGTAAATGCATCAAGAACAACACCTGGCACACAATCAAAAGTGACATGCCAAATGCAGCTGTGTTACAGCAATTCAGAAACAATAGCAGAGAACTCACACTGTCTGCGGATGGAGACATCATACTCAGAGGCTGCAGAATCGTCATACCACTGTCCTTACAGCAGCGAGTACTGGCACTTGCCCACGAAAGCCATCAGGGCATAGGCAAGACCAAAGAGCTCCTCCGGGAGAAAGTGTGGTTTCCTAACATTGACCAACAGGCCGAGGCTATCTGTCGAAACTGCTTAGCCTGTTTAGTTAATACCCCTGTCACCAAGACCGAACCTCTCAGAATGACTGAGTTGCCTGAAGCACCCTGGCACTCTGTCAGTGCTGATTTCTACGGCCCGCTCCCATCAGGAGAGTACCTGTTAGTCATAGTGGACGACTACTCAAGATACCCCATTGTTGAGGTCCTTCGCTGCATCTCAGCAAACGCAGTGATACCCCGACTGGATGCTGTATTCTCCATGTTCGGAATTCCATCCGTTTTCAAGACTGACAACGGGCCTCCTTTCAACGGCTCACAGTTTTCCCAGTTTGCCAGCTACATGGGATTCAAACACAGGAAAATAACACCTCTGTGGCCGCAAGCAAATGCAACTGCTGAAAGATTCATGCGGACCATCGGGAAGACAGTGCGCATTTCACAAGTGCTTGGAACTTCCTGGAAGCAGCAGCTGAACATCTTCCTACGTGAGTACAGAGCAACGCCTCATAGCACAACAGGAAGACCACCTGCTGAACTGATCTTTCAGAGAAAAATGAACATCAAAATACCATCTGCCAATCCTGTTACCATTCATGCTGACAAGGATGTACGCCAGAAAGACACCATGGCAAAGGCCAAGATGAAAGCTCATTCCGACGTCCGACGACATGCCACGCCATCCAACATCAAGCCAGGCGACGTTGTGCTGTGTCGTCAACAGAAGAAAAACAAGCTCACCACACCTTACAGCAAAGAGCCGCTCACAGTCACACAGGTGAAAGGCCCAATGGTGACTGCAGGACGGAACGGATACGCCATCACCAGAAACAGTTCATTCTTCAAGAAGATTCAACCCGATGCACTGCAGGATCCGCTGACACTCCTCGATCCAGACCTGGACCTGGATGACGGCAATGCTGCAGAACCGGCACCAGATCTGGAAGGCGGTGTCAATGCAGAACCAGCACCCCTGCCACGTCGATATCCTTTCAGAGAGCACAGGCAGCCTCCTGCCTATTTACGTGACTATAACTAAAGGACTGAGAGAGACCTTAAGTCACTAAGGGACTGTTTAGACTTCCCATTAAGTATGGTTGAATGTTGAATTTAAGTAATGGTTCTGTTGACCTCTTAATCTGAGTTATTTGGACATTTCATGACTTAGTGAAGTGCATTTATGTTCTGCAGTAAATATGATTTTCAATGCCATTGATAGCCTAAAAGTAAAGTAATAAGTAAAGTAAAAGTGTAAGTCAATTTAGATATTATTGGACATTCATACTATGCTCTGTCATCTAAGTGCAGTAATGGTAGCGCGTGGAACTTCGTTAAAAAAAAAAAGGAGTGATGTGATAACCAGGCATATGAGCGTGATGACGTATGTTACGCAAGCAGACTAGAACTAGTGATCACGCAGTGTACACCTGTATTATCATTGTGCGAGTACCCACTAAAGATACCAGTCAACTCCAGTCAAGTCTCAGTCTGATTTATTCAATTCATTTTAATGACCGCGGAAGCTGCAGTCATTACACTCTGCTGGGCTGTATTGACCGGAGCTAGTAGCTAGCATTTTGCATTTATTATTTTTGGACACTTTTTGGACATTTCTTATATTTTTCCTATTTTGATTATTTTGCTGGCATTTGGCACTTTGGGACATTTTTGGAATTTTGCACTATTTTTAAAATAAAAAGAAAAACTATTTTTGGACACTGTTGCCCTCTTGCCTCTTTCGCCCTCAACCGTCCAGTCTGGCCTAACCCGCACACGGGGTACCGCTCGCCCCCTTACATTTGGTGTCAGAAGTGTTGGGTGTTACGCCTTTTTGAGGAGGCTGGACAGGAGAGGCGGAAGTCGAGGGGCATACCGCCGTGGCAGAGGAAGCCGCAGACTGAACCGTGTCAGTGCCTGGCTGAGAATGGAGGACCAGAGACTGACCCGTAACCTGACCGGCGTGGAGGATGTGTCCCTGGAGGAGGGGCAGCAGATCAACGTGGGTGCAACTTCCCAGACCACCGGGGGTGCAACGTCCCAGACCACCGGCGGTGCAACGTCCCAGACCACTGGCGGTGCAGCATCCCAGCCAGAAGAGTCGGAGATCGGGATCCTGCGCCAACTGCTGGAGAGGGCTCTGCAATCACAGGAGAAAGAGGCCTACAAGCAGGAGAGACGCTGGCAGGAGGTCCAACAGCAGCTGAACCAGCTGAGGGAGGATGTCGACGCGGAGCGCAGGCCGACTCCAACTCCACCACGAGGCTCACCACCACCAGTAGCAGCCCCAGTAGTAGAGCCTGCAGGCCAACCACCGCCACCACCACCAGCGGTTCAAGCACCACCACCACCTCCACCACCACCACAACCAGCGGCAGCAGCAGCAGAAGCAGTAGCGGCACCACCACCAGTAGCAGCAGCCCCAGTAGCAGCGCCGCCTGGACAGCCACCACCACCACCACCGGGCTATCCAACACCAGCTCCAGCTCCAGCACGAGCAGCTCCTACTCCTGCAGCACCGGTTCCGGGCCCAGTCTCAACCCCTGAACCGGCAGCGGCACTACCTGTGGCTCCAGCTTCCGTCCGTCCAGCAGCACCGGGAGCACCGATGGCGTGGCACAGAAGCGCCATCCCCAAGCTGGAAGACGGGGACGACGTTGAACAGTTCCTCACCACCTTTGAGCGCCTGGCCCAGGCGTACCGCTGGCCAAGAGGGGACTGGGCGGTGTTCCTAGTACCCTACCTCACGGGGAAAGCCCGCAGCGCGTACGTTGCGATGGACAGTGACCAGGCGATGGAGTACGACCGGGTGAAAGAGGCCATACTCTTGAAGTATGACATCAACCAGGAAGTGTACCGGAGGCGCTTCCGAGAACCCTACTTCCAGCATGGAGAGACCCCCCGTGAGCTGTGCACCCGCCTCAGAGACCTGTTCAACAAGTGGATTAGGCCGTCTGGAAAGACGGTCGAAGACGTCTCTGAGGTGCTCATCCTGGAGCAGTTCTTCCGCACCCTGGCCCCGGACATTAGGGTCTGGGTGAAAGAACGGAACCCCAAGGACAGCCGGGAGGCAGCAGAGCTGGTGGAAAACTTCCTGTCAGCGCGTCCGGGGATGAAGAACTTCCGCCAAGAGACCGACACAAGACCAGCAGCACGGGGTAAGTCTGATGGGTTTGGTTATGGGGGTGGTCCTAAGACAGTTATGCCCGGAGTGATGTCTGCCAGTAACTCTGCCCAATCCAAGCCCATGCAACACCCTGTACAGAGAACTGCCGGTCCCATAGTTTGCTACCACTGCAAGCAGGAAGGTCACATCAAGCCCGATTGCCCCAATAGAAAACCCAAGTACTCTACCCATAGCTGCATTCCTAGGCCAGGGGAGGGGGGTACAGGTTTTATGGGGAAACTCCAGACAATGCATGTGATGATTAATGGTAGCAGAGCTATTGCCCTACTTGACTCAGGGAGCACACAGACACTAGTTCAGCCCCACCTTGTTGAGAAACGTGACTACATTGATGGAAGAAAGCTCAGAGTGTTGTGTGTCAATGGCGACGAGCATGAGTATCCTGTAGCCGATGTATACATGGAAGTGCAGGGCCAAACCTACCAGATATCTGTTGGTGTGGTAGAAAGGCTTAGTCACCCTGTTGTCCTGGGCCAGGATATTGTTGTGCTGCCTGAATTGTTACAAGGTGTTAAGCCAGTCAACCTTGTAATGACGAGGGCACAGCGTAAAAGGCAGGCCCAAAACAAAGATGATGACGATGATGATGACTCCAATGCCAATGATATGCAAGAGCTAGCCTGTGCTAATGCTGATTTCACTTCCCCATCCCCAAAGAAGGGTAGAAAAACAAAAAGGCAGCGCAGACAGGCTAGGCTAGTTGGCAGTGTTGAACAGGACATGACTGTTGATGTACCAGATGATGTGGAGTGGGGTGAGATCCCAGAAGACTTTGGAGAGTTGCAAAAGCAGGATGAGACATTGAAGGGAGCCTTTCAGGAGGCCACACATGATCCAGCCAGTGCAGATGTGGTCACAAATTTGGCTGGGGAGTTTTATGTGGTGAGAGATGGTCTGCTTTATCACCAGCCAGCAGAGGGCAGGCCAGAGCAGTTAGTTGTTCCTGCGGAGCTCAGGGGGAGGGTGCTAGAGATGGGGCACGATATCCCTTGGTCAGGTCATCTTGGGCTTACTAAGACATATGACAGAATATCGGCAAGATTCTTTTGGCCAGGGCTCTACACTGACGTCCAGAAGTTTTATAAGAGTTGCCCTACCTGCCAGATCACCAGCAATCGCCGTACAAGCCCCTATCCCCTCCAGCCCCTGCCAGTCATTGATACCCCCTTCTCCCGCATAGCCATGGACTTGGTAGGAGGCCCCCTTGAAAGGACCCAGACAGGCCACAAGTACATTTTAGTAGTGTGTGACTATGCCACCCGGTATCCGGAGGCCTTCCCTCTCCGGAAGATTTCTGCCAGACCAATAGCCCAGGCCCTGCTACAGCTTTTCTCTAGGGTAGGCATCCCCCAAGAAGTGCTCACAGACCAGGGTACGGCCTTCCTATCAAAGACCATGAAGCAGGTCTACCGTTTGCTGGGCATTAAGGGCATAAGGACCACCCCATACCACCCTCAGACCGACGGCCTCGTGGAGCGTTATAACCAGACGCTCAAGGGCATGTTGCGGAAGTTTGTGGCGCTCAACGGTAAGGACTGGGACCGTTGGCTGCCCTACTTGCTGTTCGCCTACAGAGAGGTACCCCAGGCCTCCACTGGCTTCTCACCTTTCGAATTGCTTTACGGCAGGCAGGTGAGGGGGCCCCTGGATGTCCTCAGGGAGACCTGGGAGGGTCCATCAACACCTCAAGCCCGCAGCGTCTTGGCCCACGTCCTTCAGATGAGGGACAAAATGGAGGAGATGGCTGAGATGGTGCGGGCCAACATGGAGCAGGCCCAGGGTCGGCAAAAGGCCTGGTATGACCGGGCGGCCCGACAACGCCAGCTCAAGCCAGGGCAGAAAGTGCTGCTGCTCCTTCCCACCTCAGAGCAGAAGCTGCTTGCCAAGTGGCAGGGGCCATATGAGGTGGTGCGGCAGATGGGCCCTGCGACCTACGAGATCAACTGCCCGGGGAAGAGGAAGCCCACGCAGGTCTTCCATGTGAATCTCCTGAAGGAGTGGTACGACAGAGACATCAGCCTGCAGCTCCGGGTGCAGACTGTGGCAGAGGAGGAGGACACACCGGAGCAGTTCTTTCCCACCAGCCAGCAGTCTGCCACCCTGGATCTGTCGCACCTCTCCACCCACCAGCAGGAGGAGCTGGAGGGGATCATTCCGGCTGGCCTTTTCCAAGAGAGGCCAGGGTACACCAGCCTGGTGGAGCATGACATCCCGCTGAAGGACACTACACCGGTGCGTCAGCGGATGTACCGTGTTCCAGAGCGTCTCCAGCCACACCTCAGGGCCGAGGTGGATGAGATGCTGTCAATGGGGGTCATTGAGCGCTCCTCCAGTGAGTGGAGTAATCCAGTCGTGCTGGTGCCAAAAAAGGATGGGACGATGCGCTTTTGCATTGACTTTCGGAGGGTCAACGCGCAGTCCCGGTTCGACGCCTACCCCATGCCGCGATTGGAGGATCTGATCGAGCGGTTGGGGAAGGCAGCCTACATCACCACCCTGGACCTGTGCAAGGGTTACTGGCAGGTGCCCTTAACCAAGGAAGCCAGGCCCTGCACAGCGTTCCGTACACCACAAGGATTGTTCCAGTTTGTGGTCATGCCCTTTGGTCTGCAGGGGGCACCGGCCACATTCCAACGTCTGATGGACAGCGTGTTGGCGGGTACGGATGCGTACGCCGCAGCTTACCTTGACGACATTGTGGTCTACAGCGCCACCTGGGAGGATCATCTGCGCCACCTCAGTGACGTGCTCGGGCGCATCAAGCAAGCGGGTTTGACCATCCACCCGCTGAAGTGCGCCTTAGCCCAGGAGGAGGTGCAGTACCTGGGCCATGTCATTGGCCGGGGTGTCATCCGGCCGCAGACCGACAAAGTCCGGGCGATACTCGACAGTCCCAGGCCAAAGACCAAGAAGGACATTCGGTCATTCCTGGGCCTGGTCGGGTGGTATCGCCGGTTTGTGCCCAACTTTTCCCGGAGGGCGGCACCCTTGTCAGACTTGACAAGGAAGTCTGGCGGCAGCGGAATCCCGTGGGGGCCGGCGGAGGAGAAGGCGTTCCTGGACCTCAAGGCGGCGCTGTGCCAGGACCCGGTTCTCCAAAGCCCCGACTTCACGCAGCCCTTCACACTTCAGACAGATGCGTCTGGGGTCGGGCTTGGGGCGGTGCTTCTCCAGGGGGAGGGGGAGCACCAAAAACCGGTGGCTTACATCAGCCGCAAGCTGTTTCCGAGAGAAACTCGGTACGCAGTGACCGAGCTGGAGTGCCTTGCGGTGAAGTGGGCACTTGATAGCCTTAAGTACTACTTGCTGGGGAGGGAGTTTGTACTTGAGACGGACCATCGCGCCTTGCAGTGGCTGGGGCGCATGAAGGACTCGAATGCTCGCGTCACACGCTGGTTCCTGGCACTGCAACCATACCGCTTCACAGTGCAGTACCGGCCCGGCGTGCAGAATGTTGTCTCTGACTTCTTGTCTCGAAACTCTGTTTGCGAGACTCCAGAAGGGGTGGGTAATGTGAGAAGGTGATTACCCCCTCCTCACGCGCTACGCTGGGAACTCTTTATCGAGTAGCGTTTGTTGCATGGGTTACGCGGCAGGTTTGAATATTTGCCTGCGCAAGGAGAAGAGACAGAGACTCGGTTCACAAGCACACACACACACACACACACAAACCTCACCGGAATGTTTATGGACATTATTGTGCTTATGTACGATGTTTGAGTGACTGTGAGAGTGGGGAATGACAACGGGGAAGTGTTTCAACTTTGTGGGGAGGAGTCGGGAAATGTTTGT
>NC_085875.1:19379242-19384242 GCF_034702125.1 Engraulis encrasicolus
CCCACCCCTTCCCAGGTTTATTCACTCGCCACTTGTCCCCCCCCAACGCATGAGCCAAACTGCCTGTTTTTCGGGAAGTCTGTTTTTGTGGTCCTGTCTGCACATCCGTGCCTGTCTTAATTGACCACCTGTTGCTACTTGATCGTAGCTTGATTGTAGCTCCATTTCAACGCCTATTTGGCCTTGACTTGATGCTACTTGGCTCGGGAGCATTTAGTTAATCTGTGTGCCTGTTTAGTTGCCGGTTTGTTATGCACACTCGAATTGTTACGACTATCCGTGATTGATCAGCTGTTCGTTATCATTAGTAATCATGGCCGCCATCAAAGGTTTTGTTGAATCCCCGTCACGCACTAAACTGCATCGTTTTAGCAAACCCGAATTGTTGGAAGTGGCCAAACAATACAACATCGCGTTAGACACTGAGGAGCAGAAGACCAAAGATAGTATTAAAAGGAAACTCTTCGACGTCTTCACCGAAACTGGGGTATTGCCACCTCGTACGCCAGTCAAAAACACATCACCGACTTCTCCCTCCGCTCCGCATAGTCCCTCTGAAACTATCCGTCTGCGAGAGTTAGACCTCGAGCAGCGACGTTTAGAATTAGAGACAGAACTTGCAAAACAGCGACTAGAGTTGGAGCGCGACCGCCTAAAATTAGAAGCGGAAAAGAGCAAAAACAAAACTGTCTTTGACGTGGCGAAGAATATCAAATTGGTGCCCCCCTTCTCTGAGACTGACGTTGAGCGGTATTTTCCGCACTTTGAGAGGGTTGCAACTAACTTTGCGTGGCCAAAAGATCAGTGGGCCTCTCTCCTCCAGTGTGTTTTGACTGGGAAAGCCCAGGAAATTTACTCGTCTCTCCCAGTTGCAAATAGTGTCATCTACGCCGATGTAAAAGATGCCATTCTGCGCGGTTACCAGTTAACCCCCGAGGCGTATCGCCAGACATTCCGTAAGCTTCGAAAAAAAGCTGATGAGACATATGTCGAGTTTGGCCGGAAGAAGGAAACTTCGTTTGATCGTTGGTGTGCTGTAGTCAAAGCAGATGACCGAGCAAAACTACGCGAGTTAATTCTACTCGAGGAATTTATCAACTGTTTGCCGCCTTCTGTTGCAACACATGTCAGCGAGCAGAAACCAAAGACTCTGTCCGTTGCATGTGTCCTGGCGGATGAGTACACTCTCATTCATCAGGACCGTGCCTATGCCAAATATCGCTCATCGTCTCCTGTGTCTAGTAATCGCAGTGGCACAACGTCGCCGTCTTTACCTTCTGATAAGCCAGGCTGTTTCTACTGCAGTAAACCTGACCATGTCATAGCTGATTGCCCTAAATTGAAGCGCAAACGTGCGAGAGATGCTACCACTAAGAGTGCTGGTTTGGTGCACTCACTTCAGCCCCTACAGCGTTGTTCCGATAATGTCACAACCGTAGACGAGTCGCTGTATGAACCATTCCTGTTAGAAGGAACCGTGTCCGTGTCCGGTGCCTCTCCAATGCCAGTACGCATATTACGCGACACCGGTGCGAATCAAACTATACTTCTACAGGGGGTCCTGCCATTGTCGGCGCGCACTGCCACAGGCAGTAGTGTGCTGGTTCGTGGCATTGGAAAGGGGGTATCCAAGATGCCCCTCCACCGTATTTTATTGCGGTCTGACCTTGTTAGTGGCGAAGTGACTGTTGCTGTCCATAACTCTTTGCCCGTCCCAGGTGTCACACTATTGCTGGGTAACGACATTGGCCGCGGTAACGTGTTTAGCTGTGATGCGCCGCTCGAAGTAGTGACCACACCGTTGGTATCCGACACGCCCGATCAATGTGAGCGCGAGCATCCTGATGTGTTTTCCGCCAATGTAGTGACGCGTGCCCAAGCTAGAAAGGCTGTCGAGTCCAAGGTGGACCCAGACGTCGTTCTAGCTGACACATTCATGTTGAAGCCAGAGGCGTGCGTTAGGCTCAAGGAAAAAGGTCCTAAAAGCAAAATTGTGTTAGACCCGGCAATCCCGAAATTACTGCACGACGGCCCTGACTTCTCGTTGTCCCCATCTGAGCTGATTAAGCAGCAGAAAGCTGATGATAGTCTCGTAACCTGTTTCGATTCATTGTGTTCCGATTCGGAAATAGGCACCGTCTCCGAGGGTTTTTACCTACACAATGGTGTCCTCATGAGGAAATCTGAGGACTGTCCGTCGCCAATCCTGCAGATAGTGGTACCGTCCAAATACCGCTCCGCCATCCTGAGCATGGCCCATGATGGTCTCGCTGGCCATAGTGGCGTAGGTAAAACGTATGATCGTATTCAACGGCATTTCTTCTGGCCAGGTGTCAGGCGTGACGTAGCAGAGTTCTGTAGGTCTTGTCACCCCTGTCAGCTTGCTGGAAAGCCCAACCAAATAATACCACCTGCGCCCTTACACCCCATCCCAGCCGTAGGCCAGCCGTTTGAGCGCGTAATTATAGACTGCGTCGGTCCACTCCCCAGGTCAAAAAGTGGCTACCAGTATCTGTTAACCGTCATGTGCACGTCCACTCGCTACCCAGAGGCTATTCCCCTCCGGAAAATTACCACCAAAGCTATAGTGAGGGCGTTGCTGCGGTTCTTTTCGTTCGTTGGTCTTCCACGTGAAATTCAGAGCGACCAAGGCAGTAACTTCATGTCCAAAGCGTTCGCCAAGGCTCTCCAGTCACTCCAGATCACCCACCAGGTGTCCTCAGCGTTCCATCCTGCCAGCCAGGGCGCATTGGAGAGGTACCACCAAACGCTCAAACGTATGCTCCATGCGTTCTGTCTGGAGACTGGAGCGTCTTGGGAAGATGCTGTGCCTTGGTTACTATTCGCCTCTCGTGAAGTGGTCCAGGAATCCACTGGTTTCAGTCCAGCCGAGCTCGTATTCGCCCACCAACTGCGCACGCCACTGACCGTGCTTAGCGAGCGTTGGATTGGTGTTGCTCCGCCAAAAAGTCTGTTGCAATTCGTGAGCGACTTTCGCACGCGCCTGTACCACGCTCGTGCCATCGCGAGAGCCAATCTTGATAATGCGCAGAACAAGATGAAGCATCGGTTCGATCGAAAAAGCCCGTAGCCGCAGCTTCGCAGCTGGCGACAAAGTTCTGGTGTTAATGCCTATCCCAGGGTCTGTATTCCAGGCCAAATACCGCGGTCCTTACAGTGTCGAAAAGAAACTGTCTGATGTGGATTATGTGATTGCTACCCCTGATAAACGCTTCAGCTCTCGCGTTTGCCACATAAACATGCTGAAGCCTTATCACACTCGTGCACCGCGTGATTCACCTGTTGTCCTACTCTCCGCAGTAGCTGAGAGTGAGGATGTTGACACGGCCCCCTTGCGCTGCATTGTCCAGGGCCGACTAAAAAATTCAGAGATGTTGGCAACGCTGCCAAACCATTTGTCGCATTTAACTGCAAAACAACAAAGTGATATCGTGTCGTTAGTCAATGAGTACCCGGAGATATTTCGCGATGTCCCCTCCAGGACGAATGTACTACAGCATGACATCGATGTAGGGAGTAGTCTCCCAATTAAACAGCATCCATACAGGGTCAATCCGACGAAGCGTGCCATTTTACGCCAGGAAACCGATTACCTCCTGTCCAACAAGCTGGCCGAGCCGAGTGTCAGCCCGTGGAGTTCGCCTTGCCTTTTAGTCCTGAAGAGCGACTCTTCATATCGCTTCTGTACTGACTACCGCCGGGTGAACGCAGTCACCGTTCCCGACAGCTATCCAATGCCTCGGGTCGATGACTGCGTTGACAGGATCGGATCCGCAACGTTTGTCTCCAAATTAGACTTGCTGAAGGGTTATTGGCAAGTGGGCCTTACCCCCAGAGCAAGACTAATTTCCGCCTTTGTGACCCCCGATGCGTTTTTGCAGTATAATGTAATGGCATTTGGCATGCGTAATGCTGGTGCTACGTTTCAGCGTCTTGTGAATCTAGTCCTGTCCGACGTGTCTAACTGCGATGCCTACCTAGACGACGTCGTTTTAACGTCATCAACGTGTCTGTTTTGTGTAATGTCGGCTGTTGACTTTTATGTTTATGGTGGTGGGTTTGGGTGTACACTATAAGTGTAAAGAACGTTTTGCCTGTTGGTGCATAGTTTTATGCATTCCTTGCATATTACTATGCACCCCCCATTTCTTTTCTGTCCCCTCTTGTTTTTTTTTTAGAAACTATAGTCTCTATTTTGTGGTGGGGGTGTTACCGCCAGGTTCAGCTTGGGTTTTTTTTGTTTTTCCCCCTGCTAATTCTGTCTTGTTGGGGACCCTTAATTGCATGATTGTCCTCCACAGAATAGCAGCGCTCATCAGTGGCGGCACCTGGGAAGTGGGGCGGAGCGCTGCTGATAAAACAGAAGGCTGCCCACAGATCGCTCTCCGACTCCGAGCATCCGGCCTCGTCCACTTCCCGGTTGTGACTACTACAGCTGCTTGTTTGCACTTTTTGAAAGCCGTTATCTTTTTTGTCACGTTTTAGGATTTTTCTACTTACAACAGGGGCGCGGCCCCTTATTTTGTTATATCATACCCTAGACATTTGCATAGGAGCTCGGCTCCTCTTTTGTTACCCCCTCTCTTTTTAATAAATATCTCTTCTTTTATACCATTTTCCGATTTTTGAGTCCCTTCTATGTTACCGCCTGTAACACATACAGATAGCAAAAAAACCCTAAGAACTTTTATACAGTCCCACCGTACATGGTAGATCTTTTCCTAGAACCAAATATTATTTTAAATACCCTCACACCTAAATGGTGACCATTATAAAACGAGTACATCTATCAGATTCAACTTTTGTTTGTGCCCCGATGTGAACCTGAAGGTATTGTTTCGAGGCGGAAAAAGAGGTTTGTACTATTTGAAATGAAAATGTAGTGCACTGAAAAAGTTCTCCTATCTTCCATCTTGAATGCCAATGTGTCTGAAGGCCTCCTTTAGCAGGTGAGGGTTCTGTCTTTGGACATAATGAAA
>NC_085875.1:19389242-19427648 GCF_034702125.1 Engraulis encrasicolus
ACTGCTGGTGATCCCAGCCAAAGATTTAGGTTGCCATGATGTCAAACTGAATATGGATTCTGCTACTGTTGCTTCAAATAAGGCCACAAGAAATCTAGGTGTCATTGTTGATGACCATCTATCATTCTCTGACCACATAGCCTCAGTTCCCCAGTCATGTCGCTTCTCACTGTTAAATATACATAAAATCAGACTGTATCTGACCTGAATGACTCAACATTTGATATTGTACATCTGACCTGAACTACTGCAACTCCCTCCTGACTGGTCTTCCAGCTTGTGCAATAAGCACTTTGCAAATGTCACTGCATGTTGCTCCTCTTTTTCATGCCCTAATTGAATACAAGGCCCTGACCCTTGCCTATAAAGCTACAACATTCCCTGCTCTGGCTTACCTGAAAGCTATGCTAAAGCCATATGTTCCTTTCAGGACATTGTCTGTCTCCAGTACCAACCATTTTACCTTGCCCTAGTGGCTCCTGTCTTTCAGTTCAGCTGAAAGACCCAAAATACCTAGTTACACCATGATTCATCACTGACAATGTGCCCTGACAAACAGCACATGCATATTACCATAGTGTCTTTATCCACCCGAATAGGACTCCAACCAAACAGATCCTGAAAACATGTTAATTCATGCCAATGTAATTATCATGTAATAACCTTTATTTTTTAAAACTTTGATCTTGAAAATGACACCTTTCCTGAAGTTAGATTTTCCTAGATTTTTAGTATGTTAGTAAGGACAGCTGGATGTATTGAAATCAGTTGAAAAACCTTTTGTATACATTTTTTGGGGGGTTGGTGTATTTTGGCCATAGATGTACTCGCCTAAATGACAAATCATGCACAATATCCGTCAAGTGGATCTACAAAGTTAATTGGACAGGCAGATAGAACATTCACTGCTCTTATTGGTGTCAAATAAATGACTGGGCATGCTTTTTATGGTCCAGTGGTTGCCAAAGTTGCTTTATGATTTTGCTTTGGTGATCTAATGTATTCAAAGCCAACATTGACATGCGGTGTCTTCTCAGTGCCTTGCCGTAATTCCAAACAGTATAATATATTTTGGTTGGCCTACATCCTAACTTTCTGAAAGCCATTAATCGGTATGCACGCTGTGTGATCATCTCTGGACCGGATTGGATGCTTGTCTGTCTGTTTTGATAAGGCCGTAACAAATACGCGTCCTTGTATGAGTGCAAGTGCATTTGCATTAACAACCTGGGGTTTAACAAATCGCTACACATGGGTACCTCGTCACTTTTTAATATATGGCCGAGCGCCGACACGACAGGCAGGCCAATTAGGCAGCCGGGGAGTTGACGATGACGAGGAGGTCCATCTTAATTAGGAGCCCCGGCCTGCCAGCCTCAGGCTGCCTTGTGGAGCTGGACTGGGGGAGAAATAGGGCCCGGGCACTTTGGCTTAAAGGGGCCCCTCATAATTAGCGGCGCAGAACTGGCTCACTGGTGGACCTCACACCCTTGTGGGCCCCTATTTTCAGAAATGGAAAGAAGGGTTTTTTTTAAACATTGCAACTGGAAGGGGTCCACCGGGAAATGCCCGCTGTGCCAGATGGCCAGTCCAGACCTGCTGCCTTATAAGCCAAAGCTCGTACCAGGCTCGGCCCGGCCCGGCCCCACTCAGCCATGTCTGTCTCTCATCTCTGCTGTGCTCCACAATCGCTTTGTCGTGCAAGGGAGGAGAAAAACACCAGGCTGAGAGCCGGCTGACAGCAGACTGGCTGACTGACAGCCCAGCTAGCCTGTCCGCCATCCTGCCTGCCTGCCTGCCAGTCTGTGCTGGATCACTTAGATCTTTCTGCAAGTGTGAGGCACCGCCATTTGCTCTCTGTACCTGTCTCGGCAGCTGAGCTCTTCCCCAACGTCCAGAACTTCCTTTTTCACTTTTTTTTCAGGATCTCCATTCCATCCTCTCTTCTCTTTTTTTTCTCTTCTCTTCTCTCATATCTCCTTCCAACCACCCACCCACCCACTCACTCGTCAGCCACAGGACAGGCAAACACACACACACACACACACACACACACACACACACACACACACACACACACACACACACACACATACACACACAGATACACCGACACACTGATACACACACACACTCTGATAGTTATATGTGAGCAGGACTGCTGACAGCCCCCCACCCAATACTTGCAATGCAATGAGAACCCAATTCTGGGCCCCCTCTCTTCATGGGCACATGGTCCCGGGACAAGGGACCTGTTTGCCAGGCATGAAGAGAAGCATAGAAAAAAGAGGGCGAGAAGGAGAGAATGAGAGAGAAAAGGTGGTTAAAGGAAAATTCCAGGCATTTTCAACAGGCAGTTGTATTGCTCACATAACCGTTCACTTGTCAATACTTGACGACAGCGTGACTACAGTAATAGTGTGAGTAAGACTGTGGCATGTTGAAATTGGCCAGAACTCCGGAACACAAAAAACTGTGGCATTCCCATGTGTGTACATGTTGTGTCCATGACGGACCGTGAATGGAGCAGCTGGCCATGTATATGCCTGTGAGAAAGTAGGGTATTACAGAAAGGAGAGTTAGGCAATGCTGAGCAATTACTGCTGAAACCAGTGGTGGTTCCAGGCCAGTCTCTTTTTACATAGCATATCCACCCACCTACTCACTGGTCAGCCACGGGACAGGCATACACCCACCCACGCACACGCACACGCACACACAGAGTGAGAACGCAGTGGTGTAGTCTACGTAGAACGCAGGTATACGGAGTATACCCACTTCTAAATTTTAGGGGCTTCAGTATACCCACTTAAAATTGATTGATCCATTGTTTTGAATAGCACAAATATATACAGTATACCCACTTCAAAAAATGCTAGGATATACAGTATACCCACTTCAAAAAAGTAGACTACACCACTGTGAGAATGTGACGTGTAAGGAGAGAGATGTACTGTACTCAAAATGATACTGTTTCAGACGCTATAACCATCGTTATATTCTGTAACAGGAGCCCCATTGACCTGATTCAGGAGAAAGGGGTAGGAGGGGTCACCAAGTGTGCCAAGTCAGCAGACAGAGATAATGTAGTGTGTGTGTGTGTGTGTGTGTGTGTGTGTGTGTGTGTGTGTGTGTGTGTGTGTGTGTGTGTGTGTGTGTGTGTGTGTGTGTGTGTGTGTGTGTGTGTGTGTGTGTGTGTGTGTGTGTGTGTGTGTGTGTGCGCGCGCGCGCGCGCGCGCACAGATAGATACTGTACTGTAGATGTGAGAGTGGCGTCAGGGAAAACACTTGCTGAACTTCAGCCCAAAACACTTCCATTGCTAGTTATCACAGCACAAACACACACTCGCTGAACTCGATATCTTTAATATCTGGGTCAGTCAAGAGAATTGATACACATGTGAATAATTGACTCAGAATTGTTAGGTGCAGGGCCTGGAGTGGGGAGTAGAGGATCAGAGAGAGAGGGGGGGGGGTGGGGGTGGTACAGAGCCAGGAAGGGAGAGAAGTATAAGAGAAAGAAAAGGAGAGGGCAAGAAAGAGAGAGGGAGAGAGAAAGGGAGTTAAAGAATTCTGGGCAATTTTCATGCAGTTGTATTGCTCACGCTACCCTTGACTTGTCAGTACCTGACAACAGCATTTTTAGTTCAGCCCTTTCTGTGACCCTGGCCATAGTAATGGGAATATATTTTCTGTATAGCAGACAACAATAATTTTTAGGATGACATTTTGAGTAATGTTATGGCTTTTTTATGCAAATAAACCATGTGTCCAATAGCCAGGATCTCGGAAAGCGCTGAACAAACAAATGACGAGTGAGTACATGTTGAAATTGGCCGGAATCCTCTGTTAAAAGAGCAGGAACAAAAAACGGGGGTATATCCATGTGTGTGCATGTTTTGTCCATGATGACGTTTGAATGGAGCAGGAAGGAGGCGTTACACTATCGTGGGTCTGCTAAAGTAAGAGCAATTTGTGCTGAACCCTGCTAAAGTCTATGATTTATACTGTTCATCCATGGCTCATTATGCATTTGAAGTGACAAATCTTATTCCCTGTGACAAATGGATCATATAAACAAATAAAATTGCAGACATCCTGATTCCCATGAGATCAGGGGGTAATTTGGGCTGGGGAAAGGTGACAAATTAGCAAATGGCGGGAAGAAGGCAAACAAGTCCCCTTTTGTTACTGACACCTTCCTCAGGTACTACGAGAAGAAATACAGAACATAGGACTTCCTGGGGGGGGACAGAGCTGTATATAGGGGAAGAGGTTCTGTAACTTTTCAGAGATGTGATGTTGAGACTTCTGTATGTTTCCTGACATTTTATCTCTCCGGTACCGTTATTAAAAATCTGCAGTGCTTACCAATTGAGTTGCTTGTCGCCTGGAATATTAATTTTTTTACTACATTGGTGGCGACGAGGATGGGATTAAAAAAGGCTTAATTAGACACTCAGGAGGAAGACTTTCAGCTGGACATCAATTGACTTGGCCAACGAGGAGTCCCATTGCTGACTTCACCGGACTGGAGGGCCTTCATCCTGTGTGCCTAAATACTGCCAGAGATCCCAGTATTTACGGCCACAGGCAACTCAAAGGGTAAGTTTAATTCTTACTAAAATGTTGCATGCTTTAGGACATTGTGTATGACATACACTGGCTAGGTTGGAGTGCTTATGATATTCTAAGAGAGCACAACACTTGGCAAAAGTTGTCCGGAAGTGCAGGGTTTCAGAAGGAATTGTCACGTGACAAAGCCAAAAAGAGGATCTTTTTTGGCTCAGATAGGCCTAAGGGAAAAGATTTCCCAGGGAAAAGAGGATCTTTTCCAAGAATGAAAGAAAGTAAAAGAGAGAGGATCTCTCCTAAATGAAAAGAGGATCTTTTCATAGTGAAAGAAATAGAAAGAGAGAGGATCTCTCCACACAGTGAAAAGAGGATCTTTTCCAAATACCGGTACTTAAAGAAACAGAAGAGAAAGAGGATCTTTCCGGATACAGAAAAATAGAAGAAAAAAAAAAAAGAAAAAGAAAAAAGAGAAATTAGTGTTTGTCTTATATAGGAAGAGTAGATATCTTCTGATATATGTGTCTACTGTTGTAATGTTTTGGAGTCTCCTGGATGATCTATGAAAGACTATTAGTTGACAGTATTAAGCACTGAAAAGTGTAACACAACTGGAGAAAGTTAGTCTGGTAGTCCATGATATTTGTTGTTGGTGTGGTACTACAATTTTGCCAATTCAGAAAATAACTAGTAATTTGGATTGACATCATGGGGTCGAGTAAAAGTAAACCCATTCATCTGCCTAGAGGTGTAAACAATGCAGGTTGCTTGCGTGACATGTATAGAAAGTATGGAGCAGAATGTGTTGATGAGAGGTTGCTTGACAAATGGAATCGTTGGACAGAGGGTAAATTTCCTTTGGATGGTACTTTGAGCATTGAAAGATTGAGAGAATGTAGAGCAATGATGGAGGACAGAGTAAGGCCATTTAAACCAGAATTATATGACAAGTGGGTCAAAGAAGCTGAACAGAGAGAGCAGAGAAAAAGGCAGACCAGAGCACAGAGAGAGCAGGAATCTTGTATTGACAACTCAGAGGAGAAAACAGATCCCAACACGGCAGTTTACATGCAGCAAAGACGTAAGCCTCCCACCTATTATGACGACTGGGTGTCAGTGTATCCCCCTTTGCCCCAAGCGCAGCCCCCACCTCCTGTGCCCCAGGCAGTGCAACAGCAACAGCAACAGCAACAGCAACAGCAAGCAGCTATTCAACAGCAGCAACAGGTAGCCTTACAACAGCCACAACCAGCTGTAGTAGCAGCAGCCCCAACCCCCACACAAGCAGCTCCAAATGTAGCACAAGTACTACATCCAGGGCCACTAAGGAGACAGAGAGGTAGAGGAGTAGAAAGGCTTACTTATGGTGCTGATGGCAAACAGACTAGTATGCGGATATTTAGTGTTGAAGAAGAAGCAGAAGAGGATGATGATGAACATCATTTACTAAATTTACAGCAGTATGCGAATACCCCACAGAAGGTTTTCCAGGCCCCAATAATTCAGCTACCTGGTCCAGATGGGAACTTGGTGAATGTGGTTAGAGCGTGGCTCCCTGAGGAATTAAAGTCAGTAGCAGCAGCTCTTCCAAAGCCAGAAGATGGTATAGAAATGTTTATTGAATCAGTTAGACGCATGGACAATATTTATAAACCTACAACTTCAGAATTGGCAGCAGTTTTAGCAAAGAAATGTGCACCACATTGGTTGCAACTTCGAGAACATTTGCCCATTGATTTAGACCGTACTGCTCCAGCAGTAGCAGCCCAAGGTGGTCCCCCTGCTATAGCAGCCCAGCCCGATGGAGAGACCAGATACCACCAGGCTTTAGATAACATGTTTACGGCACTAAGAGCATCCTATACAGCTACTGAGGATTGGACAAAAATGGCAATATCTCAATCGACCAAAGAAACAGCCAGAGACTTTTTAGGCAGAGTTTCACAAATGGTGTCAGAAGTGGGATGGTACCGTGAGGCCATCGGAAGCGTACCCATTGTGTGTGAGCCGTAATTCCATGTGAGGGACCCCCAGGATTGGTGACCCTGGTGTGAGGGACCCCAGTGATGGGTGAAGCATTGATGACAGGGCACACTGGATGGGAGAAGCATGATGGGCAGTTGCGTGAGGGACACCATGAGTGTGTGAAGCGCACGGGGGCGCTTCCCGAAGAGAAAGGCAGCGTGATGGAGTGACCATTACTAGGGTTGTGGGTGTGTTCTGACTAACATGCCAACGAGCCTGGCTCTTTGGTGTAGCGGTCAGAGCCCCGGTTTACTACCCCAGAAGGTCTGGGTTCGAGTCCCAGCTGGGCAACTCTACTCCCCTTCGCTACAAAAGCCTTAACATCATGCCTAGCAAAGTTTGATCCACCAGAAAAATCTGTTGTTATCTCTTATGTGGATGATATTTTATTAGCTAGCCCATCAAAAGAAGCATGTGAAATTGATACAATTGCACTGTTGAGTTTTCTAGACAGTGTTGGACTGAAAGTGGCAAAAGCGAAATTGCAAGTCTGCCAGGAAAAAGTTAAGTATTTGGGACATATACTTACCGCGGGCAGCAAAGCGCTGGATGCATCTCGCATCACAGCCATCTCAGCGTGTCCCAGACCCAAGACAAAACAGCAGTTGCTCAGTTTTTTGGGCATGACTGGATACTGTCGAGCATGGATATTGGACTATGCAAACAAGGCACAACCGTTGCAAACCAGTGCAACTCAGTGCTTGAATTTGACTGATGATGTGATTTGGACAGACGAGTGTGAAAAGGCATTCATAGAATTGAAACAGGCATTAGCTATGGCCCCAGTTTTGGGATTGCCTGACTATGACTTGCCATTCCATCTCTTTGTGTGTGAGAAAAATGGATACATGTCAGGGGTGTTGTGTCAGCTTCATGGGGGAAGATACAGACCGATAGCGTATCTGTCTAAGCAGTTGGATCCAGTGGCACGAGGAATGATTCCATGCTTGAAAGCTGTAGCAGCAGCAGCAGCAGCTGTAATATCTTGTACTAACCTGGTTCTGTTACATCCTCTCACTGTGCACGTCCCGCATGCAGTACACTCTTTACTCTTACAAGCTAACACTCAGCATTTAACAACATCTCGACTGCTTTCATACCAGCATGTGTTACTAACTCAATCGCATGTAACTCTGGTACGCTGCTCAGAACTTAACCCTGCCACACTGCTTCCAACTGCAGAGGACGGTGAACCCCATTCATGTTGTGAGGTGGTAGCCATATGCACCAAACCTCGACCTGACATTAGCGAAACCCCATTGTTGAACTCTGATTTGATATTGTATGTTGATGGCTCATCAATGAGAGATGAATGTGGACAACAGAAAAGTGGATATGCAGTTGTAAACCCTTTTGAAGTTGTGGAAGCTTATTCACTCCCCTCTGGCTACTCAGCACAGGCTTCAGAGCTTGTGGCGCTAATTCGAGCATGCATCTTGGCAAAGAACCAATCTGTTTGCATCTATACTGACAGCAGGTATGGATGGGGGGTTGTGCATGATCATGGAGCAATTTGGAGAGAGAGAGGGTTTCTCACAGCAGCTGGCAAACCAATTCAACATAAACAACTGGTTGAGATGCTCCTGAAGGCCATTCAATTACCTTCTGCTATAGCAGTCGTAAAATGCGCAGCCCACTCACACAAGACAGATGAAATCAGCCAGGGCAATGACAGGGCAGATTCTGCTGCTAAGCAGGCAGCAAAGGGGGGTGAGGAAATTCCACCAAATTTCTTGTCCTGCCCTGAAATAACACAGTAATTTATTGCCCTGGAAGTGCCCTGGAAGGTAGTGACAGCAGTAGAGGCACTAAAGGAAGCACAACAATCGGTAGAAATGAGTGAGAAAAGAAAATGGAAAGGATGTAAGGAAGATGAAAATGGTTTGTGGGTACAAATGTCAACAGGTAAGCCCGTTCTACCAAAATCTTGTTTCCAGGTTATTGCAAAATTGGCACATGGATTAGATCATGCGAGTGCAAATGTTATGAAACAGACTGTGGAAAAGATTTATTTTGCACCAGGATTTTCATCCATAGCAGTGGCTTACTGTTCACGATGCATGACTTGTCTGAAAAATAACGTGGGCCCTACAATGACACCACAAGCAGGACACCATCCTCCACCTGAGGGTCCTTTTTCACATGTGATGATGGATTTCATACAATTAAATAAATGCCGAGGTTATGAATATTGTTTGGTGCTGGTTGATATGTTTTCTAAATGGCCTGAATGTTATCCAGTAAAACATGCAAATGCATTGTCTGTGGCAAAAGCATTGATTCGAGATATCATTCCACGCTGGGGTATAATGTCAAAGTTGACCAGCGACAACGGCCCACATTTTGTCAATCGCGTCGTTAAAACAATTTCAGAAAAATTGGGAATTGATTTTAGGACACATTGTGCGTATCACCCACAAAGTGCAGGAGCGGTGGAAAGAGTAAATGGGCTCCTCAAATCGAAATTAACAAAAATCACGGCTACTACTGATATGGATTGGGTGACTGCGTTACCCTTGGCTCTTCTGTATCTCAGAGGCAGACCATCAAGAGTCACTGGATTAAGTCCTTTTGAAATACTTACTGGGCGACCAATGCCAATTCCTGGTTTACCTCATCCGCCTAATCTGGATGATGTAGATAAAACGGTAAAAGGTTATATGTTAGGACTGACTGCTGCTTTGTCTTCTGTGTCTCAACAGGTAACTGAGGCCCTGCCACAGAGTTTCCAGGACACTCACCCAGTGGAACCAGGCTCCTGGGTGATCATCAAGGACCTCAGACGTAAACACTGGAACCAGGAGCGATGGAAAGGACCATATGAAGTTTTGCTGTCCACACCCACAGCTGTGAGGATAGCAGAGAGGGATTCGTGGGTTCACTTATCACACTGCAGAGTGGTGAAGGACCCAGAATATTATCTACACTAAGGATCAGGGACATGACCAACATGAAGATGTTCATACTACTGAGTGTTGCCTTTGTAGCAGTGGTGACATCATCCCCGGAAAAAGACATATGTGACAACAACAAAGCTTGTGAATTGGCCTTTCAGCTAAGACTGTTGATGCTGGAGAGGAATGAAACCTGCTGGGTGTGCCATGAAAAGTCTTTCCAAGCCAGAATTTTCCCATACCAACCAGCCCCGGATTCAGTGTGTGCAGCAACAAGATTATGCACTAACCATGAATGTGTTGATGATGTAGGTCCAGACCATGTGTTTAAATTTGTAACAAGTTCATCCCTGAATTTTATTCTGACACTGATGGATTCTGTATGGACAACAGAGACGGGGAACAACCTGCCCCGACAATTAGATTGGACTCAGAAGACAATGGGAACTAATTCTTCTATAAACAGCAAAATGAGTCTATGGCCAACTCAACTTAGTGTAAATGCCAAGCAATCACAAGTGTCCAAAGCGTATACAGTTTGTAACACCACAGGAGAAGCTTTGAAAATATCAGGAATGGACACAGAAACAATCAAAGTGATAGAGAAATCAGGTATAATTTGTTTAAATGTGACTATGAAGGCAGAAGATAACAGTTTGAGACAACAATTAGGACACAGTAAATGTGCTTATACCTTACAGGCAGAATATGATTTCAACCAAACCAAACCAAAGCTCTGGATGGGAGGAAAGTATTTTCCTTTGGTGCAGTATTCCAGTGCAAGAAGCATAAACTTTAATTTCCCATTACCGATGGGCATGTATTGGGTTTGTGGAACAAATGCATACACAAACTGGCCTGAGAATGCAGTAGGAACATGTTACATTGCAGTAGTGACACCAGCCGTATGGGCACTGGATAGAAAACACTTTCAGCATCCTAGTTACCAGCAACAACAGACACATAGGCAGAAGAGAGAGATATCTTACACACCAGGGGGTATGACCAAATGGAATGGTTATGTTTTAGCTGACCCATGGACGGGGGAAAGTGGTACAGTGTGGTGGACTTTGTCACTATGGGGAGGAGTAGTAGCCGCCCTACAGAAGATAAATGGTCTAGCATACCATATGCAAGTGTTTGCAAATGAAACAGGGGCATCCATAACCTTGCTAAATCACGAACTGAAAGCTATTAGAAATGAACTTTTATCACACAGACTGGGACTTGATCTTCTGTTGGCTGAACAGGGAGGTTTATGCAAAGTAGTAAATAGCCTACATCAGGTTGTTTCTTAGTCCCAAATTATTTCAACAATATATCGGAGTATGTACAAAATCTGAAATGCCATGCCAAATCCACCACCACTAACTGGAATAGATGTCATATTTGATGATTTTGCAAATATGTTTGGTAATACGGCAGCTGATATTTTGCTAAAACGTCTGAGAATAGGACTACCTATGCTTGTACCTGTGATAGTGATCATATTATCAAGGTCAGTTGGAAAACTAATTGTGAAGGGAATATTCCACATTGTGGCACGGAAAACAAAGGTAAAGAATTATGTGACTTTTAGGAACAAAACTATGACTGATTATGAGGACACAAATGAATTTCCATTTTACAATACAGAAGTATGAAAAGAGATTACCCTGTTACTATTACCCGATGATGTAGTTAGTTAAGTAGGTAGAAAATTTGCATGTATGAAGTGTTGCCTGATATAGGCCTATTTGTAGTATTACTTTGTAACTGGTCCTCTCTCAGCTGACACAGTCAGAGCCGCCTTTTTCAGAAGGGGTTATCGAAGAATTTGTCCCAACCTGTCCGCTCTTTTCCACAAAAATTGGAAGAATGTGGTTTTTGCTCGGACAAACAGTGGTTTCGCTTCGATCTGAGAGTATGACGCTGTAGAAGATTGGAATTTTGTATTCAAAAGTGTTGTGAGCATGAACTCACAAAAGCGGGGAAATGAAGTGACAAATCTTATTCCCTGTGACAAATGGATCATATAAACAAATAAAATTGCAGACATCCTGATTCCCATGAGATCAGGGGGTAATTTGGGCTGGGGAAAGGTGACAAATTAGCAAATGGCGGGAAGAAGGCAAACAAGTCCCCTTTTGTTACTGACACCTTCCTCAGGTCCTACGAGAAGAAATATAGAACAAAGGACTTCCTGGGGAGGACAGAGCTGTATATAGGGGGAGAGGGTCTGTGACTGGTCAGAGATGTGATGTTGAGACTTCTGTATGTTTCCTGACATTGTATCTCTCCGGTACCGTTATTAAAAATCTGCAGTGCTTACCAATTGAGTTGCTTGTCGCCTGGAATATAAATTTTTTTACTACACATTCACATTTACCTGCTGTGAAAACAATGTCAATGATGGTGTTATAAATTAGAATATAATCCCTTTCGTTGCCACTACACACATTCACAATGACATTGAAAGCACTTACATTTTCTGCAGCTTATTGTCAACATTGCCTATTGGGAGCAACAGGTAATTCGAAAATTACTGCACAGTAGTGTAAATTTAGCCTGATGCCTGATTACCATACTCAGGTTCATTTAGTTCATAAAGAGGGTCTGGAATGGCATGCACTCTGTTACACTCTGTTGTTGTTTGACGTGGGCGTCCCCCCCTTCTTTAGGAATATCTTTGCTTTTTTTTTACCATTGATGCAACTCATTCAGTACTCAACAGAAGATAATTTCTGAAGTGTTTTATTTCAACAATGACATGTTCAATTTGACATCATCAAAATGACTGCTTCGACACATTTAAAGAGGAAACAGCAGGAAACCACAGAAATTGTTGGTGTTCCAATCACTGTCATAGAGCCTGATGGTTTGATATAGTCTTAGGTTAACTACATCTCCAACCTCCAGCTGCAAAGTCACACCATCTGAGCCACGGATGCGGACTCCATCATTGTCATACTCTGTCAAATGTATGACACGTTGTCCATTCTTATACATTGTGATTCCCAGCCAGCCTGATCTATTTATATCTGTAACAGTGAACCTGAAGTAGTACACCCCCCTGACTGGAGCTGTGAAAAAACCTGTTGTGCTGCTGTAGGCCTGTCCAATATTTATGAAGACTTTACTAAACACCAAGTTCAGATTAGTATTCCCTGCCTCTATGTACCCTGAGTTAGTTAGACCTGCTGAGAATGCCACTTTGGAAGTCTCCAGAATATTCTGCAGATTCCCTACTTCCCCCTCTGTGGTCAACAGTCTTTTCTTCAATTCTGCCTGCTCTGCCTCTTGCACTGCATTGTTCATCCTCAGGTCCTCCACTGCCTTCTCAATCACACCCAGTCTTGTGTCTTTTTTACAAGCCTCTAGTTTGGACTTCACAGCTTCCAGCTCATTCTTTTGTGTTGCATTTTCTGCCTTCACATTTGTGAGCTTTGTCTCTTGCACTGCAGTCACATGCTCCAGAGCTGCCACCTTAGTCTCACTGACCAACAGTTTTTCTTGAATGGCTGTATTTTCCATCTTCACAGCTGTCAGCTCTGTCTGTTGCTCTGCAGTCACCCTCTCCAGAGTCACCACCTCATAGAGTAAAGTACAGTATCATTTATTAATCCTGAGGGAAATTGTCCATTAGCATACATACATAGAGAATACAAAAGACACCACAAAACATAATTTCACATATAGGCCTAGTAACCATATAGCACACACTAATTTAGTCGAAGGCATATCTCTCTCTCTCTCTCTCTCTCTCTCTCTCTCTCTCTCTCTCTCTCTCTCTCTCTCTCTCTCTCTCTCTCTCTCTCTCTCTCTCTCTCTCACACACACACACACACACACACACACACACACACACACACACACACACACACACACACACACACACACACACACACACACACACACACACACACACACACACACACACACACACAGATGAGGGATCACAAGTTGCTCAATACCTTACTCTCACTGGCCACCAGTCTTTTTTCCATGGCTGCATTTTCAGCCTCCATTATCTTCAGCTCATCTTGAGTTAGTTTGAGAATGACTCTCTGCTCCACCACCATGTCTCTGAGTTCCTTCAACTCAGCGTAGATGTTCTGCTCAGCATCATCAGCAGGTCCAGTGCTCTGGCTCTCTGCCTTAAGTTCAGTCTGGATGCTCTGAGTCTGAACTCCACACATGTAGAACAGCAGGAGCAACAATATGATTGCTGCCCTCATAATAACACTACACTCTATCATGTGTAGCAACACCAGCAGTAGCAGAGGTAGCACAGGTCAACTGTGTGAGTGTCACTCCTGAGACAGACTCTTTTATATGTGTCCATGGGTTATTGTGCACGGAGACGGACACACACACACACACACACCCACACACACAGATAAGAGAGATGAGAGAGAGAAGAGAGTTGCCCATTGTTACAGCATGGGCATGTCTTGACCTGATTTAGGAGAATGGGGTAGAAGGGGGTCATAGAACTAATACAATTGTATTATTTCCATGGAAGGGGGTCACCACGTGTGCCAACAGCAGACAGAGATACTGTACTGTGTGTGTGTGTGTGTGTGTGTGTGTGTGTGTGTGTGTGTGTGTGTGTGTGTGTGTGTGTGTGTGTGTGTGTGTGTGTGTGTGTGTGTGTGTGTGTGTGTGTGTGTGTGTGTGTGTGTGTGTGTGTGTGTGTGTGTGTGTGTGTGGTTGTGTGTGTGTGTAGGGTTTCAGCAAATTTGTTTATCTTGGTCTCCAGAGAGATGAACAGACCAAGGATATGGATCACTGGAACCATGTTGTGTGGTCTGTAGAGACCAAGATAAACAAATTTGCTTTAGATGGTGTCAAACATGTGTGGGTGGTAAACAAGTGAGTTTTACAAAAAAAGTTTATCCTCTTGATAGTCAATCATGGTAGTGGGACTGACATGGTTTGGGGATGCATGAATGGTGTCAAGATTGGAAATCTGAATTACACCTAAAAGAAACATGCATGTCAACATGCACTGTACCTACTGAAGCAGATTATGATACTCTCCCAAGGAATGCATTAAAATCTCACACCAATCTATTTACCCCTTAGCGCAGAGCCAATGTTATAACCTTACTGTCACCAATATTGTAATGGCTGTTACTAAAGGCTCTTGGTACCGTCATAGCAATGTTGTTATGATGCAGTTGAGTATTTTCAGCAAATAGTGAATAGGCCTGCCGGCGACCCCATCTGAAGTAAGAGGCTACGCCAAGTGCAGACTCAAAATGTAAAAGTTCAATGTAAAGAAGGTTGAAACGCACACATATGCCCTCCCTCTTAATCCCTTTTTATTTCGAGACGATTCGAGCCAACACGGCCCCTTCTCTACCGGATTTTAATCTGGGGTGTACTGACTTTTGTGGGCAATGTTCAAACATTAGTGGCTGTATTACTTTTTTCTGAGTGAACAAGAAACTTGTTGTGTTGTTAAAAATGTGTTTAAAATCATACATGTAGTTGCGCAAGACACGACGACAAGCAGTAGAGTGAAAAAATAAGATATTTGTTGGATAAGAGAAAGGGAAAGGGGGGGGAGGGGTACCGTACTAACACGCACGTCACACAGCAGCACTGGTCGTCCCTGTGACAGCTGACAAGTCAAGAGTAATGGAAGATGCTGGCACAACAATACAAGAACATTTTATGAAAATGAACCAAATGGGTACATATTTGTGACTGATTTATGCAAATGGGTAGGGACGACAACGTCAGTGTCAGGCAATAAATGGGAACAAAAACGCTGAAGCAGTGCAGCTAGGCTATCTACAGTAATCTATCTAGCCAGGGTAGTTCTAAAGAGGACGCACAGGGTGCTAGCATAACGTAGCCCCTTAATGCACGTCGTACCTCCAGTGGCACGCTGTAATAGTCATTGAAATGTAACTACCATAGCACTACAAAACTATGACACAACACAGGGCCTTTAGTAATGCACCACGACTTGGTCATTACTATACTGGTAACAACAAATGTATAAAGCTGTGTCTTAAGGGGTTAAACAGCACATCACAACCTTGTTACAGCTCAATACAAATGAAAGAGTTCTATATGCTGGCGCAACATTACAAGAGAAGTGCATGGAAAAGTATCAGAATGGGTACATGTTTGAGAATGATTTGATGAAGTCAGGATGACAACTTGGTCTCAGGCAATTGGAAACGAAGCAGCGCATAGCTAGACACTGCATTGGTCAGCTAGTGTGTTGGGGGTGAATTCTAACCTCTCTCTCCCTGGGTTACGTCTTGTATATCCGTCTCCTCCTCCTCTCTTCCCCTGATCGAACCATTTCATTCCCCTCCTCCTCCTCTTAATTCCTGTGCCACCTGTGTGCTCGTTGATGTGCTGCCGGCCCCACTGTCCCAACCTGAGGTCGAGCTGTCTCGCAGTGGTTTCCCCCTTTGCCCTGCTGTACAAAAACGTCCCTTTTTTGAACTTTTTTTTGGGGTCATTATGTACTGTCGTCCACGTTGAAATTATCATCATGCTTTATAATGAAAAGCCTCCTGTGACAATAATGTCCTAATATAACAGGCTATATAGCCTCTATGGCCTAGTGGCAGCTGGAAGCTGGTACCTGCCCCTCAAAATGTCTGTGCACGCCACTGTTGATTAGGTACCGGTAAATGTGAGAGGGAAAAGGGAGATAACAGTAGTGAGCAAGACGAATAGATAAATGGACAGGGAGAGGGGAAAGGGCTAAAGAAAGAAAGTTACGTACTCTCTGCCAGAAGTTCAGTCTGGGTGCTCCAAGTCTGAGCTCCACACATGGAGAACAGCAGCAGCAGCAGCATGATAGCAGCCCTCATCACAATAACACTACACTCTATCATGTGTAGCAACAGCAGCAGCAAAAACAACAGTATTGGTAGTAACAGTGACAGTAGTAGTTTAACTGTGTTTCTCTCTTCAGACGCACTGTTTTATTTGCACTTATGAGTCATTATGCAATCACGTTTGGCATTGAAGTCAATAGTCACTTTTGCTTATAGCAGTGTTTCCCAACCTTTTTTGTCTTGTGTACCCCCTAAGTATTTTCATTGTGCCATGAGTACCCCACAAGTCAAATTTTACATCACTTTCTCTATTCCAATGTAACTAAGCCCCATATATTTGTTGAAATATTTTTTCCAAGTACCCCCTGCAGTATGCTCGCGTGCACCTAGTGGTACATGTACCCCTGGTTGGGAAACACTGGCTTATAGGACCAATCAGTCAGTGATCAGATAACGATGTTCCATGTTTTAGCAGCTTTGGGCGTTGTGGGAAAAAACAAACCTGTCACCCATCATGAAGGATAGTCTGGGTAGAGGCAATGTGTGTTTATTTTACCCCATATTGCCTGTCGAAGGGCAACATGTGATTCTAAAATAGCACATGACTGTATATGTTTTTTGTTTTTGTTTTTTTGTAAACAATATGTGGTGTTTCTGGTGTTAGGAAGTAGAGCAAAACTTATAAGTCATACTTCCCAAAGTCATACTATCTCTTGTTAGTGATTAATTTGTGTTAAGGCCTAATCCAAAACACTATCTAAAGATATTTGCTCATTTCACTTACCTGAGAAGCCTGATAGATGAAAGACAATAAGGCTACAATGGTGTGTGAAAAATAAAAAACACTGCATTAAAGGGACACTGTGTGAGATTTTTAGTCGTTTATTTCCAGAATTCATGCTGCCCATTAACAAATGCTACCTTTTTCATGAATACTTACCATCACCATAAAATTGTGAAAAAAAGTGTTCATTATCACTGGGAGAATTGCACCTTTCATACATGAAAAGGGGATCTTCTCCAATGTCTGCCATTTTGAATGTCCAGAAATAGATATTTTTAGCTGCGAAAATGACTCTACTTGGACAAAATATTTGTTTATTACTTCGAAAACTTTCATGTAAAGATCAAATTTGGAGAGTCAGGACATTGGGGCCATGGATGTGATTGTCCATTATCATCGAACTGAGAGCTACACATGATCCTTATTATTTAATATACTGTACTGTATAGTTCAGCTGTTTGTGACAAAGGACATGAAATTCATGTCTGCACATTTTTAATTATGACTGTGTGAAAAGGGAGGGCTACTACATTATCAATAAAAATGACAAAGAGACAAATTACTTAACGCAAGAACAGTGTTTTATTATGTCATGATAATAATTCATTTTCATATACTATTCAACCAACATGCTACACACTTTTAAGAGGAAAGAGCAGGAAACCACTGAAGTTGTTATAGTGGCTACCATAATCCCAGACCCTGTGACCTTTGTAGAGTGCTAGATTAACTGTGTCTCCCACCTCCAGCTGCAGGGTCAGGCCATTGGAGCCAAAGATACGAACTCCATTATCATCATACTGAGAGTTAAACATGACCCTATTTCCATTCTTAAGTGTGGCTACAGACATAGTGCCCGATCTATTTATATCCATGATATTGAACCTGAAGTAGTAAATGCCCCTGACTGGAGCTGTGAAAACACCCGTCTAACTATTGTAGCCACCTCCCACATTTGTAATAATTCTACTGAAAACCAGGTTCATGTTAGTGTTTCCAGCCTGTATGTGTCCTGTGTTGGTCAGACCTGCTGAGAATGCCACTTTGGAATTCTCCATAATGTTCTCCAGATTCTGTACCTCAGTCTCACTGGCCACCAGTGTGGATTGAAGTTCTGTCAGCTTTGAATCCTGAACTGTATTGTCCATTTTTAGCTCCTCTACCTTAGTTTCACAAGCAGACAGTCTTGCGTCTTGTGCGTCATTAGTCTTATCCAGAGCCGCCACCTTAGTCTCACTGGCCAATAGTCTTTCTTGAATGTTTGCATTTTCCATCTTCATGTTGAGCATTTCTGTCTGTTGTGCTGCAGTCACCTTTTCTAGAGCCACCACCTTAGTCTCGCTGGCCAACAGTCTTTCTTGAATCAGTACATTCTCCATCTTCACAGCTGTCAGCTCTGTCTGTTGCTCTCCAGTCACCCTCTCCAGAGCCACCACCTTATGGAGTAGAGTAGAGTAGAGTAGAGTAGAGTAGAGTAGAGTAGAGTATCATTTATTAATCCAGAGGGAAATCAAGGTCTAGTAGCATACATAGGCCTACTGTAGTGTATATAAATACAGAACACACAAGACATTACACACATCATTTCATATATAGAAACCACATAGCACTCACTTAAATACATTTAGTCAAAGGCAGTCACACACACGCATGCACACACAGTATCACCACTTGCTCACTACCTTAGTCTCACTGGCCACCAGTCTTTTTTCCACTGCTGCATTTTCAGCCTCCATTATCTTCAGCTCATCTTGAGTTAGTTTGAGAATGACTCTCTGCTCCACCACCATGTCTCTGAGTTCCTTCAGCTCAGCATAGATGTCCAGCTCAACATCATCAGAAGGCCCAGTGCTCTGGCTCTCTGAATGAAGACACACACACGCACGCACACGCACGCGCACACACGCACGCACGCACGCATGCACGCACGCACGCACGCACGCACGCACGCACGCACGCACGCACGCACGCACGCACGCACGCACGCACGCACACACACACACACACACACACACACACACACACACACACACACATTTCATTGGGTTAACATGAGAGTGGAGGGACTTAACAGTAGGGTGCAAGAGAAATAGATGGGAAGAAGAAAAAGGGCTAAAGAAAGAAAGTTACATACTCTCTGAATGAAGTTCAGTCTGGGTGCTCTGAGTCTGAGCTCCACACATGAACAGCAGCAGCATTAGCAGTGTGATTGCGGCCCTCATTCTAATAGCACTACACTCTATCATGTGTGGTAACAACAGCAGCAGCAACAACAGTATTGGTTGTAATAGTGGCAGTAAGAGTAGGAGTTTAACTGTGTGTCTCTTCAGACTCACTCTTTTATTTGCACTTATGAGTCAATATGCAATCACTTTTGGCTGCATTGAAGCCAATGGCCACTGTTGCTTTTAGGACTAATCAGTTTGATCAGATAATGGTGTTCTATGTTTTTAGAAGCTTTGGGCGTTGTGGGAAAAAGCAAACCTGTCACACAGCATGAAGGACACTGGGTGGGGGCAACGTGTCTTTATTTTACCCCATATTGCCTGTCGAAGGGCAACAGGTGTTTCTAAAATACTTGGCACATGTGTATGACGGTTTAAGTTTCAGGTTTAAAAAAAAAAAAACTAAAAAAAAAAACCAATATGCGGAATGGTTTCTGGTGTTAGGAAGTAAAGCAAAACTTCTAAGTCATACTTCCCAAAGTCATACTACCTCTTGTTGGTGATTAATTTGTGTTAAGGCCTAATCTAAAACACTATCTAAAGATATTTGCTTATTTCACTTACTTGATCAGCCTGATGAAAGACAATGATGCTACAATGGTGTGTGAAAAATAAATTCCAGTCAATTAAAGTATGTCTATCTCACTGGTATTAGAGGTGCTGCATACATGCATGCTAATCAACTCTCCCAGCAGAGGTGATAGGCAGGCAGAAAAGTAGGGGGAGGGGCTGTGTTCTAAAACAGCATCAGAAGGCCCAGTGCTCAAGCTCTCTGAATGAAGACGCACGCACGCACGCACGCACGCACGCACGCACGCACACAGTTCATTGGGTTAATGTGAGAATGAGAAGGGAGATAGCAGTAGTAATGAAGAGAAATTGGGTTGTCACACCTGGTCCCTTTCAGCCATTTAAGTGAACTCAGACCTGTGATGCTGACCTCAGCGATTTCTGTATGTGAACGCTTCAAAGTGTATCCAGACTCCTTGGAAGTGAACCGTACTATTGATGTGTGCTTGGTATTGGTTTGTGCTATGTTGCTCAGGTTTTATCAGTTTAGGGAGAGTGCATGCAGTTACCCTAACCCTGACCCTGACCCTACGGCATGTCGGATGTCTGAATAGCGGTATGTCTGAATACTATGGAACTAGAACAAGGCCATAAAGATTGTATGTCCAGAAATAACATTCAGATGTGAAGAATAATTTCACATATGTGCCAGATACAATGTATTTGTGGAAAAACATCTTGCATCTGCAGGTTAATTTTGTAGATCTGCACACATATTTTGCATCTCCTAAAATATAAAACGTACCTGTATAAATGTTTTGTAGTTGTGTGGCAGTAGGAGTGTGTACAAATGTGAATCTGTTTTGCCATGCTGTGCGAACCTCTTCCTGCTCGGAGCAGCAAGCACACAAGTGTGGATCGCTTTTACAAGTTTACGAATTTTAGCCCTCTTTTGACGGGGGGTGGGGTAAGAGGGTGGAAGCCAATCAAAATACCGCTTATTGGCAAGTTATGGCTTTCCATGGGACCAATCAGAGGCATGGCTTGACAGCGGGATCAAGGCCTCTGTGTGTGCAGCGAGAACAGGCCCACTCACTCGTGCGTTCACACGACACAGTCCAGTAATAATGCAACTCTAACGACGGAGCTGTAATAACTACCGATACATAAATATAACTTGGAGTGCTAGTTATTAGGTTTCTGCAGGCTGACGATTTCGACGGAGCACCAACAGGTTGTGGATGACGCAGACAAAGGTGAGTGGTTTATTGTTTTTTTTTTTTTTTCTACTGAGACCGAACTGCACGTTGTTTGTACCTGTATGTTGTTTGTGCTCAGATTGTGTCTCCAATTTCTGTAGCTCTAGTAGTAGTAGCAGAGAGGTAGAGCTAGTAGGCCGCTTTTCATGATGCAGGTGACTATGTCTACTTGATGGGTTGTGTACATTGAGAGTAAATAGAATTCTATTTACTGTCAATGGTTGTGTACTGTTGTTGTACACATTAGCATGAAGCCTTTTCGATATAGCCAGACAGAGGCAATCCCCCCCAGCAAATGACGGCTGTATGTTTTCTGTGTACCCCGGTGTGTACTAATTTGTATTTGGATCGTTCATGTATCAATATCATTGTATGAGGGTACGATGCTTGTCAGCCCGCTAGCATAGAACGAGATAGCTAATCGATCGGATCCGCCTAGCTTGAAATGCTAGCGCCAGAGAGATAACATAGCCTAACTATTCCTAGAATCTCTGCTAGCGTGGCTGTTGAGCCAGAGAAGAAAGATTCTTCTCTCTCAGACAGGGTCTGATTCGCACTCTCAATGGTCTGACTAAGGTGCCAGGTTGACATTTTAGTAGAACTAGACTAATAACTAACTCTAGTATCCACGAGTTCTTCTTAACTTGGGTTGTATGATCGCTGTCATTCAATATGACATGTTCTCTGTGTGTTAGCTAGCTTCGATGACGGATACCTTATTTGTTAGCTAGGTAGCCATTTAATGTTAGCTAGTGTTAGAACCAGACAGATGGGTATTCTTATCTCTAATGTTGTGTCTTGTGTGCGAAGAAACGTGAGTAAACTTAATTGTTTGATGTCTGCATGTGTTAGGCTACGGTGTAGGGGAGACCGGGGCTAGTAGGCACAGGGGCAAGTTGGCACACCCTCATTTTCTGGGCCATTACAGGTCCAATCTTCAAAATTCCAACTCTAACATGATGCTCATCTTGAATAGAGATAATCCAACTAATTCAGAGTGATCAAGATTATAAAATCTTACAGTGAGTGAAACTTCTCTTTTTTGTGATGTCCAAACTAAGAATCGGCACCTTCCACTAAATTAGTTCTATAAAAAAATAGTAAGGAATAGAAACATATAGATATTCTGTGTAATAAACAGGGAATCCAGCTCTAATTTGATATTAAAACTGGAATTCTGTGATGTCAGGTGTTAACAGGAGAACATGATTTCAGTCAAGAGTGCTGTCCTGTTGTGTAGGGGGCAAGTTGGCACACCATTGACTTTCTATGGCCATAAGAATGTATTGGATGTATTGTGGAAAATTCTTATTCTACTACTATTTACCAATAATATGAGTATGATTGCAATATATACAGTATATTTAATGTACATATGCTACTGTCTAGGCCTACATGCCTAAATATAAGTTATAGTCAATATTGTAGCTGCAATTGTAGCCACAATGGAGTGCATTCGTAGTGATTATGTTTCACTCCTTCATAAAGCAGTCAATGTTGTTTTATTTTACTAAACAGTAACTCATGATATTTTAAATATTCAGTATTCAGTAACTATTGAGCAGTTTTCATGTTCATTGACATAATTTAATGCAATTTAAATGTGTGCCAACAAGCCCCAACTACATGTGCCAAGTTGCCCCGGGTTGGGGCAATTTGGCACAAATTCACAACAATTCTTTAATCTCATATAGATGGAAACAATGAATTATCAACCAAAAGATGCATGTGTCTAATATTTAGCTGAGATGTAACCCTTTTAGAATATCTTAGTTGGGGAGTTTTAAAGCAATGTATGCCAAAGATATGACAATCGAACTGAAAAGTGTGCCAACTAGCCCCGGTCTCCCCTATTATTTGGCAGGAGTTGTTTAAACTTTGTGTAATTTCAATCGCAGAGGTAGGTAGGCAGGCCTATTTTGTTTACCCCAAAGTGTGTTACTGTTTTATCTGCAGTTATTTTATCTGGATGGTTATTATTGTATCAGCCTACTTGTATTCATAATGCGTTAATATATGTGTATAATGGATGTTTTTATCATTATTTAGTCGATTATGAGGGGAAACCTTGCCGTTTTGGTTGGCTATTTTGAACTTGTAATGGGGCATTTGGTATCTAGCTATTAAGTCAGGCTCAAGGAGGTCTACATACTGTATCATTGGTCAGGCTAGAACTAGAACTAAATGCATATTTCTCTGAGCGGTGTTGCCGCACGTCCAGGTTTTCCCGGAGGTTTTTCGTCTCTGTTTTTTTGTGGTCTGTTCGGGAAAATGGAATAACCTACCCGTGAGGTTTTGTACTTCCTCACATTGTCTCCCGTTGTGTAAGTCAATTGGTCTCCAAACCATTCACAAAAGCTGTTTTATTATTTTGATTGACCTGAGGGAGTTCAAACATTGAAAGACCATACAACAATGCCAACCATTATCAATCGAAAGGATTAAATGACGTGGTTAGTTTGCCAGGAGGAAAGTTATGTCATATTTGCAACCTCCATCAATGTAGGTGAGTCATGACGATGTGATCATCAAACACTTGGGTTTGATAATGTTGTAGCAGAGATATATTCTAGTAAGGGGAGATAGGACGGGTCCATAGAAATTAACGGTGAAGATTCGTAACGCAAATATGGCGTCTACCCGCACATCTCCCGCCTTTCTGGTAACAAGAGCCAATGTGCCTGCTGAGCTGCGTTGCCAGTGATCCAATCATCGGGCTGCATCGGCGCACGCGAAATTATGCACATGCTCAGTTGTGAAAAGCCGTTGCTCTCATGCCGTTATGGAACTACTGCGCCTGCGCTCTGTCAAAAAAACCGTGAGAAAAGTGGCTCAAAAAGCTTTATTTTGACTCGTATGACACAACCAAGTAGTCTAGATTGATCAGTTTTTCACGGTCGTTTCAGCCATATGGTTTTCACAACCGCCTCCGTCCTACACTCAGTTTCCCCATTCATTTTTCCCATTGACTCTCAGATCTGGTCTACTTAATCGCGAAATAGCACCCCGGAGGCGTCACCAAGATGGCCGCCATATGTCCCCTCTCATTCTAGAATCTCTCTGGTAGTAGTGCTAGTACACGTCTGTGGGCACGCACCATTGCTACGTCAACCTGTCCCTTCAGAAAATTTAAGAGTAGCTGATGTCCGGAAAAGACCGTGTTTCCAATGTGCTTGTTCCAAAATTGTTGTTCTGCCTTCCATTTAATTCCATGCCCGAGTTTAGTTTCTCCCACGTAAATCTTATGGTGAATACCGCCACCTAGTGGACTTTCTCGCGGTACTGCGCCTTCAGCGCAAATCTACTTCCTGGTTAGTTTCCAGTGTTTTCAAGTGTTTTCTGTCGTTAAGACACAGACTTCATCTCTCCCGCAATTTATATATTTTCACACTTGAGCCTTGGACAATATTAGTCTGTAAGTAATAATTTTGTGATGGATGTTGTTTGTAACGAAATTGCATTGATATTTTGATGTATATTTCTATCTATTTGCCTCAAGAAGTGATGTTCACTTTCCTGTAAAGTTTGGCTAGTCAGATTCTACTGAGCTAAGCTAGGTCACGTTGTGTTGACTGAAAATAGATCGCTGGGTTGCTTGTAGATTTGTGTGTCGTGGAAATGTTGAAGTAAGTGAAACTGTTGTATGTTTATTTCGTTTTCTGTTAACAGTTTTACAGTAAAGAGAAGTGTTAAGAGATGTATTGAGATTGGAAGTGCAAGTGTACAAAGTGAAAGTGCAAGAGAAAAGTCAGTAAGGAAATGAAAGAAAGAAAATAAAAGGACAAAAAACATTACACTTCAGCTTGCCTTCTCTTGAACTGTTCGCTAGCTGTCTAGTTCTGCACCAGTAACGCAGAGGCAGCGTAGTTGTCTATATTAGTTCTTGCTTTTCTCCTGATTTGCTTATGGGTTAGCAAATCAGGCATTATGCCTACTGCGGTGGTGTCACATGCAGACCAACACATTTCAAGAATATGTTGTCAGGACTTGTCAACTTGCCAGGTGCATAACTGATTAAGTTGGATGATATATACACATTTTATAGCGTGTCCATTCGAATTTCGTGTGTAGGCCGAGAAAGTGTTCTATGGTGGTCAACACACTCATTTGAGGGGGCAGCTCTGAATACAAGATTGCCCCATTCGCTGCTGAAACCTGGCCGAGGCGGAGTAGATGCTAGTAGGCCTACTTCTAGTATTTTGATGTGTTGCTCTCAAACTGAATGACTCGAATTGACTTTTTTGTGTTTGCGCATGGTGCACCAGCAGTACCAAAAATATATACTATAGTGGACCTCCATGTCATCACTCCTTTTTTGCACTTTGTTAACACACACAAAAGACACAAGGCATCTGTGATGTGCGTATCCGCAGCTCTCAACCCCCGCGCTTGGGCGCGATGTGAACAGTGAGACCAGGACCTGGTGTGTGAGCAGTGTGTGAGAGAGGAGCACGAAGATCATGTCACCTGCTCCACAAAGGAGGCCGTGGAGGACCGTAATGAGAGAGAGAGAGAGAGAGAGAGAGAGAGAGAGAGAGAGAGAGAGAGAGAGAGAGAGAGAGAGAGAGAGAGAGAGAGAGAGAGAGAGAGAGAGAGAGAGAGAGAGAGAGAGAGAGCATGTTTTTTATATACTTATGAACATTATAATTTTGAACCATCTGCCTTCACGTTAAAGCTGGTTGGTTTTAATGAAATATCAGGAAGACATCAAAGTGTACGGCTGTCGTCTTCTCAATGTTGACCATTTCCAAGACAGCGCTTCAGTTTTGAGTCTACACTGTATCACTGTATGTTTTCTCATGATGATGATGCGTGGTTTTTTTTTACTGAGGTCCTTCAACGATAAGCTGAGGGCTTTAAATGATGAGAGAGTTAGGTTCTTTGTAATGGAAAGACACAGCGTCAAATCATGCATTAAGTTATACATTCTACTGACATGAATGAGTTAAAAAAATAAACATAGGGTTTCTCGTGCACACCAGAAACTTTCTTATGCCCGCCTGAAAATGTTCTGGTTCACATGTGCGCGTCACTTTCCCCTGCGCACCTGAGATTGTAGTTTCTGGTAGGCACGACGTTTCTGGTGTGCATGAGAAACTTTCTGGTAAGGTATTTTTTAAAGGCTTTGTTACATTGTCATTGTACACTACATGCACAAGTATTCCCAGTATTTGTGAAGTCACAAGTATATGAATATGTCAACTACTAAGATGATTGTGTAAAATCATGTGTCTTGTGTGAGCAGAAGCAGTCCTAGCACGCGGAGCGTCTGGTGAAAGCGGAGTTTGAGAAGATCCACCAGTTCCTATGTGATCGTCCTGAAGGAGTAGGAGGACCAGAAAAGCCGCAAGATGAAGGACACCGTGGACAAACTGTCTGGTGACATGGCCTCCCTAATGAACGCCATCAGCACCATAGAGGAGGCCATGGATGCGGATGACATGCTGTTTCTGAAGGTAGGGACAGTGTGTATTATTGCATTCCATTATACTGTATCACTATTGGCAGACATTTTTGTCCAGGAAAATGTTATAAACCCTGGAGCAATGTGAAGTTAGGTGCCTTGCTCAAGGGCACTTCAGCCATGGTGAGATGTGATTGACGCTAGATCATGCTAGAATTCTTACTGGCCGGACAAGTGGCCGGCTGCATTGCAGAATACCGGACATTTAGAATATCTAACGGACCTTCCCTCATATAGCCAAACACACACTCCCTAATAGGTCAAAGTGGCTAGTAAATTGGTCTTTTCTACCAGCAAAACTTAAGATTCATTTGCATTGGGCCAGTTGGCTGGTGTTAAAGAGCCAGCTGCTTGTATGCATGGGGAGCAAAAGCACGCTCTCTTTCATGAAACGGTTTTGCAAGCGCAATGCCCTTTGTGTTTACTGTTAAAATACAAAAAAAAACCCTGAATTGTTCCTTGACATCAGCCAGCTGTGTGAGTCAAGTGAAAGGGAAGCAACTTGATTGGGGAGAACGCCGTGGGGGACGAGAGCGCAAGCAACACTATTGCGTGATGTTTAGACTATTACACGTTCATTTACATAGGCTATTCATAACTATTTTCGTCTTTGTTCAGTTTCATATCACTGGTGTTTTGTGTGACATTCAGTGTTTAAAATGAGCTAATATTATTTACTGATTAATTTTAGTCATTTTTTGTCTGACATTTTGGCCGGTCACATTTTATTTTGCCGGACATTCATGATGCAAAACGGCCAATGTCCGGACACAGCCGGCTAACGTGAACCCTGCCTACGACAATCTGATTCTACAAGGGGTGTCACGATAACCGGTAATCAGCCACGTTAAAAAGTGCTGACAATAATCATTACAGCTTGAAAAAAAAATACTGTACCGTACCAGATAACCATACTGTACACCATGACACTGTGAGCTTTTTTGACCTCTCCAAGTCTGCTGATGTTGCCACAGAGGCACACTTTGTTGCCTAACACCTAATTTCAAAGCTGTAGTCAAAGTGAATTGCTGAACCAATAACATGTAATTACATACTGTGATCATTTCCTCCTCATAACTTCAGAATGACAAGCAATTCATGTATTGTGCCTTAAAACATGGGGGTTTTCAGTTTGTGTAGGACTATCAATGCTTTATGTTCAACTAAATTTTTCAAAATTGCAACATAAGCAAGGCGAGCAATGGAAGTAATTGGCTTTGTATTGAGTCGAAGTTGTATTGAGACAAAAGCGAGGCTAGAGGCAATTAGCGTGACGAGAGCGACAGTTTGTAGTTGAACTCATAGGAATATTATTGCCAGTTCGGTAAAGATAGCTGAGTATGGCGGGTAAACTTCACCGCGAGTTTTACCTCCTGTAAGATGGTCCGGAAAAATTACCTCTTTAAAGTTTCAGCTCATGTTAATCACCCACCCCTTGCCGTCTACGGAGGGTCCTATCGTGCATGTGGTTATGTTTGACTGAATATAGCATTGCCCTATCATGCTCATCCCCCGCCAATCGTTTCCCTTGATGACAGGCCCCGATGACCTTTGGCCGCAACACAGCAGGTGGCTGCATGGCGGTGTCGGACGACCTGCTGACCGCACACTACACAGAGGACTACCAGGAGCAGCAGCTGCCCGACAACCCCGAGCGACTACAGGTATGTAGGGGTGTCACGATAACCAATATACCGTAGCCCGTATACCATACTTTGGATCCATGCTAATTTCACATTCAGTATTTAGGAGTCATTCTTCCTTTGTCATTTCTGTTTCACTTTCATAAAACCACACACATGCATATAGATTACATGTAATTACTGATTTTTTATTATAATAAATCCCCAAGAACCACTTGAACATCTTCAAGTGTGCGTTCTTACCGTTACCCCTCAGTGGCCACAACTTTCCGCAAATAATTTATTCATCATATCAAGTTATATGTATTTGTTAACTCCCTGACAACAGAAACATTCATCCCCAGCAAATGACTGCTGTATGTTTTCTGTGTACCCAGTAAATGGTGATGATGGTGCAGCTCCTGTGTGGACATGCTCTGTTACAACAACACAACACCGAGCCAGAAGACGAAGCCGTAACATAAGCAGCAGGTAAGTAATACACGTGATGGCAATATACGTTCATTAACTTCACAACTATGTGTTTTTGTTGGGTTACGGGTTCCGAATAACATTTAGAAACATATTTTTCACAATCGTGTGTGAATGCAGCCACCTCTAATTCTAGTTCTATAGCATTTGTAGGGACCTCAGTAAATGTATAGCCTATTTAGCCATCCCATTCGTGTAAAGGGAGTCAGATAAAGTAAAGCAATTCAATCCGCTGTATCTTGTCCTGATCATCGCTATTATTCTTACTCTACATGTCCTAAACAGGCTGCAAGTTGCCTTTCCTTCCCTGTAGAAGCACGTTACAGGCGGCTATAAGCAGTGTGCACAACGCATTCCAAATAAGAACACATTTGACATAGAAACCATAGACTAATCTGCTGTTATCAGAAGTGGTGCCAAAGTATTCTATTGAAATTAACCAAATGCTGAGCAAAATAAAATTAATTATTGCCATTAACATAGCACAGCACGTTTAAAGGACCAGTTCAGTCAATTTTTTTAACATGCAGTTGTAATGCTCACACTACCTTGGACTTGTCAGTACCTGAGGGTTTTTTTTCTTCTTCCGAAATCTTGGTCATTGTAATGGGGGCAGTGCTTTGTTTACATGTCAAAAAAACATTTTTATTTATTCCCAACACCCAAAAACATCCGAAAGGTTATACAACATCAGCAGACAACTAGCAAACAGCGGTACCTTTCGGGGAAATGTTTGGAGTAGTCCTATGCAAAAAACATTTTTTTAAAATGTAAACAAACGCTGCCCCCATTAGAAAAGCTCATCCCGGATAATAATCATATCTCGTGGCATCACCGAGTACTGACAAGTCAAGGGTAGCGTGAGCAATACAACAGCATATTGAAATTGACTGAACTGGTCCTTTAAGCCTACTTGCCCAAGAATATGGCAATAAGAGTACTTTCATCTGTGTGACAGTGACCTATACATATTCTACATATTGTGCTATCATGCAGTTATGTTATGCCCATTCACTTCCATTTGATTTTTAAGTGAAAACGAAAGGATGTACGTGGTCTACACTTCTGTACACAGACTCGTGTGCACAAACAAATCTCAAGACAACCGATCACAAGTTATCTGTATTGTAAAGTGATCGTCTGTTTTTAAATACAGCTGATATAAAACTCTCCTGACCTTAACCTTAATGGAGCACAGTGGAAGTTGTCTAAACTATATTTCTCAACCTAACCTTTAACTGTCAGTTGCTTTGGTTAAAAGCGTCAGCTAAATGTAATGTAATGTAATCTCTCCCCCACTTTCAGTTGCTGTCGAATGACCGTGCTGACCTCCAAGCTGAGCTATGGCAAGGCAGTAAACACATCAGTGGTAAGCTTCTCCATACACCTTCATTGTCTTTGTCCTCACCCATCGAAATTGTCAATTTGTTTGCTCATTATTGCTGAGCATTGTATATTCCTCATAACTCATCGAGACGTGTTAATGCCAAAGCCCTTTTGAAAAGTAACATTTTGAAAAATACTTCAATAAACACAAAATATATCTCCACAATATGCACAGACTATGTTCAATGCAATATCGGTTTAAACAGACAACATAAAACTAAGTTCTATATTAAAAACTTTTATATTTTATATATTTCTAACTGTTCATTGTCAGAAATTTCTGATCTGCTCCAATGTGACATGGTGGCAACTCTGTGAATTTAGGCAAGTACACATAGTTGAAATCACCTGAGTTCAAACCGAGCATCAGAATGGGGAAGAAAAATGATTTAAATTACTTTCAACATGACATGGCTGTTGGTGCCAGAGGGTCTTGGTTGGGGTATTTCAGAAACAACTGATCTACTGGAATATTGAAGTTATTGTGATACACATAACTTACTAAAATCTTATTCTGTTCTCCAGGTTTTGGACCAACCAGCTCTCCAGCTGCATCACTGAATCGGTGGAACCGCACAAACTACAAGTCTGCTGTGCCTCATGCATACTCCCGGCCGACCACAGTGCAAGATTTAACTACTTATAACAAGGGACAACATGGCATCCCCCACATCCTTTCCCATGGTGTTTGTCTCAATGTTTTTGAAGTATCTGGTTTGTGTGTGTGTTTAAGTTACTACTTCTGACCACGTACTATCAATAGGTGTCTTAACACTTCAGAGTAACAAGAGAAATCAGAGCAGGCCAAATTTTAAGTAAAGTTCATAAAGGCTGGAGCAGGCTTCACCCAACAATTTTTCTCTTCCTTTTAACACTAGAACTACCACGGAGGGGTCAATTGACCTTTTTACCTAAAAGCCCCACAAGGGGGTCATTTGACCCTTTGGACCCCCTGCGGACACTCCTTTTGTTGTGGAAATGTGGCTGTTAGCAGCTCACAGCTGTCACTTGAGACACAGAGTGTGTGTGTGTGTGTGGATCATTTCCAATGCTGTTGAGTGCTGTATCTCTGCATCTTCCTTCCTTGGAGAGGAGCTTCTTTCACCACAACATTTTTGAGGGAAATTAAGAAGCAGTAGTGGTCACATGCACTGGTATTTATCCATCTAACAATTGCCAGGTTGCATTCACATGAGTCGTTATGGTCACATGGCATGGGAGATTCACACGTTACAGTTTTTCGATTGGTTTTGGCTAATTTTTTCGAAACTGAGATGACATTCTCAAAACAACACGGACAAATCCCCAAACCAACTTGCAGTTTCCCAAAAACAGAATGGCATTTTTCATTGCTTTCATCAGATATCAAATGCTTTGTACATGTCTCAAATGTTTAGTACATCTCTGCAGATGGATATGTACAAATACCCTTCAGTTGACACATTCAGCATACATTCAGCACATTTTCCAAATAAATTCACCTTGCTTATCTAAACGAATTAGACAATTCTCAGTCTAATGGTTGCCCTCTCCAAAACACGTCAGCATTATTTCATTGTGTAAGTCATCATATGCAAAGTGGTCTACGTACGTAGTTCCCAAAAGTGTCAAGGACATCATATTTTAAGAATTTCATTACATAGTAAATTCATGACAGTGTTCAACAGGTCAGATGGTATTGTAACTTTACTAGTTAGTAGAAAATAATTTTACAACCGTGTATACTACAGTTTCCATGTTATTTGGCTAATTTCATGACATTTTTTCAAACGACATTCTGTTTTGAACAATTGCTAGTTGCTTTGGCATTTGTCCATGTTATCTCTGTTTTGAGAAATGAGCCAAACCCATGAGAAACCTGTGATATATGGGCATTACTTTCTGTATATGAATTTACAGTAAAGAAAGTTACTGATAAATGTCCTTGGTAAATTATCTGTGTTGTCAAACTTCAATAGTTTCACTCACTTTTCATTTTTATACATAGTCGAAATCTGTTAGCTGAACGTAGATAAAACACCTAACCATTTTGACTGGCAGTGCTTACACAATGGCAAAGGGACAATGTATTTTGGGGGTACTGATGATATATGTGGGGAAGAAATTAAGTTTTGACACATGGGTAAACTGTTATGTGGTGATATGAGCGAGTGATGAGGATCCATGTAGTTATGCTGAACCATCCAGTTTATTTTGACAGAAGGACTAAATGAATGCAAATGAGCCAAAGCAATTGAGAAGGATCTATGCCATTTTGATGGTACTGACTATTTATATGTCAGACGGTTTAGTGCTGATGCAAGAATGAGGTGTTTTGGGAGGTATATGACATTTTGCTAGTTATCTGAACTGTTGTGCAGAAGTGTAAGAATGTTTGTCCAAATGACCCAATGGTTATAGGAATGTCATCTCAGTTTCAAGAAATGAGCCAAAACAATCGAGAAAAACTGTAATTCAACCATTATCTGGTTGCAGTCATATGATTCGTCATGATCACATGGGACATTCACACGTTCGTTCATTGATGACTTACTGTATATGAAGAAAATGTGCTGACATGTTTTTCAGGACAACTACTACACTGAAAATCAACCAATTGGGATAGATCAGCAAGGTACATTCAGTTGAAAATTAAATGTAAGCTGATTGTGTTAACTGTAGGATACTTGTACATAACCATTTGCAAGGATGTACTAAATGATTGAGACATGTACAAAAGCATTTGAAATTTGATGAAAGCAATGATAAATGCCATTCTGTTGTGAGGAACTGCAAATTAGTTTTGGGATTTGTCCATGTTTTGAGAATGACAACTCAGTTTTCAAGAAATGAGCCAACCGAATGCAGAAAAACGGTAACAAAACTGTCCGCCAAACTGTGCTATCTGTCTTTATTGCTGATATCTTTCATGCAAGTTGCTATTTACTGTGGTGACTGATTTTGGAGGCTGACAGCCCTTGGGAAGAAGCTGTCTGTCCTCTGTCTTGGCTGTTAGCACTGTAAGGTGTGACCCCCTCAGCCCTCACGACCCACACAACGGCCCCTAACAGCCTCATTACCATACCATAACAAAATGAGTGATTAGTGTTTTAGGTAAAAGCCACCGGGTCAAATGACCCCTCTCTGGTACTTCTAGGTAGGCAGAAAAATCCTGGTAGTTCTAGTGTTAAGGGTGCTGACCAAAATATTGTAAAACTGAAAAATGAAAAAAGGTTCATCATGCATAGGTTTCTTTATTACACANACGCGTTTCGGCGTTCTGCCTTCCTCGAAACCTATGCATGGTGCGACCTTTTTCTATTTTTCAATTATAAGTAGCACATTTACACCCTACAATAGTATCACAAGGGATTGGTGACTTTGGTGAATAAAGAATAGGAAGTAAGTATATTTCAGCCGCCTTAAGACTCAGAGAGAGAGGAATTGGTTTAAGTGCGATTTAATGAGAAGATAATTGACTATGGCAATTTAACAGAAAGGTAGACAGTCTTTGGCGTAGGGTCCAAACATCAGCCCCGGTCTTCTTGCGTCCAGTAGAGCCTGATGTAGCTGTGCAGCAGGAAGCGACCTTTAACCCCGCAGACAGGTAACTGGACGCAACCTGGAGGTGTGGGGATGAGGAGGAATTTTTTAACCACCGAACCTGCAAACTGCAAGAGTTAGACAATGTCACTATAAAGGGAAGTGGTGGTGCTGATTGGCTCTGCAAAATGCACATGTGGCATTCGAATCTTACTAGCAGAACTAGCCATGGCTACTCTCCTCTAAAATCAACGACAAAATGTCAAGTTATTGTGTGCCTTAATAATGCAACATGTGCAAATGTTCAAGATGCCTTGCCTTGCATTTATTTTAATAACATGACTTTTCAAATCACAATTTTATGCAACAGTATGTATACATTTTATTTTTAAATGATTGAATGAATGAATGATAGCTTGAGTTGTGACTCCTTGCATTTTGTTTTAAAAAACAATTAATTCTGTTAAACATTCTTACGCAAAGGACTTTTCCCTATTTGAATGTCATACAAAATTGAAATTAAACATTGAGTGTTTGCTCCTTATTTTTTGTTTTGGGTTTTTTATTTTGTTTTAACTCAATCACGAGCCATTTGGTTAAAGAGTCCCTCACGGTTTCCCCTCTTTTTGAATGGTAATAACATTGTATAGGTAGCATTAGGATAAACATTATCTGTAAAGTTTTGACTGATATGCCGCAACCCAAGAACAACCGTGGACTGGAGCTAAGGGTGGGTCGGTCCAAAAAACAGAGTTCATGTGTGTTAAAAGAAAAAAGCAAAGTTCATCAATTGGCTCTGATTTTGGTCACCCCATTTATGTTTTCATGTCCTCTATAAACACATACGTGGGGAGGGGAATGTGTGTGAGTTAGGGGAAGTGACAACACTATTTCACCCCTGAGGCACTGTTTGTGATGAACTACAGTCACTATATAGCAGGGGCTGGGAACTCTTTTTTTTCATTCAAAGGGCCCGTTGAAGTCAATCCAGGGCCGTCATTATGAACACTAACCAGGATTTCCCTTCCCACGGACCCCACCTTCTCTAAGCCCGCCCCGTTATATATAACTAAACTCTATTGCAATCGTAATTGGTAAGAGTCCTTTACAAAATGTGTTAGTATTTCATGTGAAGCGGCATAACATGTAAACTCATGTCGGAAGGCTGGGATAAAACAGACGACTAGTTCTCCCACCCCCTGGCTGTAGGCTACAGAATGTATTTGAAACAAGCTTGGCTATTGATAAATTAGAAATTCGAACATGTTGGCTTGATGTGGACGGAGGACATCTCTGCACCGTTTCACCCCCCCGTGATCGAAACCTGCATCCTCGTCAACTACAACGTTTCGCAATGGGAGAATCAGATACGATAACCGCTGGGCCAAAGATGAACTAGTCTCTCGGCCCAACGGCACGAGACTGTTATGAGGCTATCGAGAGGTTTGACCAAGGTTTTTGTACCAACTTCCACGCCAACTCTGTGCTAAGTTAGCCTCCGTTACACTCTCCCCCCTTAAACCTCCACTCCCCATCCGGGACAGCGGGCACCACGGTGACGGAGGTTCATACTTGCACCTGATTCCACTCCCCCCTCGGGGAATCGAACCTGCATCCTCGTCAAACTACAAACGGTTCGGCAATGGGGACACAGTATTTACGAGTACCGCTGGCCAAGAGACTATCTCTTCGGCCCAACGGCCACGAGACTGTATGAGGCTATCGGAGGGAGGTTTATTACCAACGTTCCCTACCCACGCCCAACTCTGGTGCTAAAGTTTAGCCTCACGTTACACTGACATGGTGCAGCATAAAAACTGCTGTGCAATTTTGCCAACAAGGAAACCTGACGTGCATAAAAAAAAATTCCATTTGCCCATAGTAAGGCTACAGAGTACTGAACATTGGTTTTTGTTGTTGTTGGCGTTTGTTGTTCTTGTTTAAACCAGTGATTCCTTCCAGAAGCTTGCATGACATTGGTAGGGGGCCTATGGCTTTTGAACACAAACTCCTCGGCAATGCAAATACAAACAGGCAGATTATCTAAATGGAAGTGCTAGCTGAAGCAAGTTGTAGCCTCCCCCCATGTCAGTATCAATGACGTCTGGGGTCCTCTCATTCTGATGACTAGGTCCCGGTTTCAAAAGATTGGAGCTCTTGTTTGAAAACTAACCTAATGTCATAGGCTAACAATCTTTCTTTCCAAGCATACAGTTTTTCAAAGGTGCTTGACAACACACAGGAGGCGTCAAGGACCCTGTTGGCGGGGTATGTGTGTGCGATCAGACACAATGCCAAAGAAGCTTATAAGCCACTAGTAAAAGCCACAGATAAGTATGTTGCCAATACTGGACTTCATAAAGGGTCAGAGGGGGGCAAACCTTTCGCAAACTTCGCAACACATGATTGTGTTGTGACTCCCTCCATATCGGCTCTTCACAAGAAAGAGAGATTGCGTCCTTCTGCTGCCATGCTGCCTGTTGCTGTTTTTAGATATCACGGGTGTTTTTTCAGGTCAGTCCCTGGCGAAGCCGATTGTTTGGCTTGGCATAAGCGATGTTTTGATTTGGCTTCTCACCCTATGACCCCACCCCCCCCTCAAAAACGGAGGGCCAAAATCGTATTCGTACACTTGTAAAAGCGATCCTCACACTTGTGGTGCTTGCAGCTTCCGAGCAGGGATGAGGTTCGCACCAGCATGGCAAAACAGATTCACATTTGTAACACACTGCCTACTGCACACAAACTCAAATACAAAACATTTAGTACAGAGTACGTTTTTTATATTTTAAGAGAATGCAATACTATGTGTTGCATCATCTACAAAAATTAACCTGCAGATGCAAGATTTTTTTTCACACTAATACATTGTATCCTGGCACATATGTAAAATGATTCTTCTCATCTGAATTTTTATTTCTTGGACATACAAACTTTCTGGCCGTTGTTCTAGTTCCATAGAATACCGGCCAGTACAACCCAGCTAGGGCTAACCAGCCGTGAGTCTTTATTCGGAGGCACGACTCAGCTGGTACGTGCAGGATGGGAACTCAATCGAACATTGGACATTGACAAGATTACAAACTATATTCAGTGGCTCTTAAGTTTTGTGGTTTGAATGTTGATTGGATTTCCAATCTTCAAAGAACAGTTTCTCAACTCATGTCTGTTGTTTGGCTGCAGTCATAACCCCTTCCTAAGAGCTGCCAACCCTCTGTGGAGGGGCCTTCAGCACAGGCCCAAGTCCAGTCCTGGGTGTTCCGAGTCCTGAGCGTCCACAACATTGAGTAAGCAGCAGCAGCGTCCGTGTAATGGTGGAGCCTCAACCTGATAACTACTATACTCTCCGTCACGTGTTACAGCCTAGTTAGTTGTAAATGGTAACAACTGTTGTCAGTAGCGGCAGCCACTTTTTCCAAAGGACATGAAACATTTATTTGTGGCTTGCTTTGTGTTGTTGGCCCAATGCCAACAACCTTAACAGTATCCAAAGGCTGCTTAGTTGTTTTGAGGCAGGCCTGTTTGTTTATGTGCAAAATTACGATATAGTGCCACAGTTGTGGGTGTAAAAAATTTATGTAAGTATGAAACAGAATAAAAAGTAACCAAGTTACCATAATATTCCCCAGAGGAGATTGACAACGCAGTGAGCAGAGCAAGGGGCTGACTTTCTAGAATGGCAAACCCAGGGATTTAAGTATTGAGTGTATATCAGGTGATGCGCGAGGATGTCGCACGAAAAAAAGACAAGACACATCACACCGACCAGCTTTTTTTCACTCCAAGTCCAATGCGTCCCGCTTGCCCTGCCCCGCAAGAAATAGGCCTAATTCAATGAAAAATATTGGACACCGGCCCGCTTCCGCGACCCGCCTTTGAAAATAGTAGCCGTGCGTCTTAATGAAGTACCCTAGAGCGTCATCATGGCAAACACAATCACGTCAATATAAGGTCTTAAAAAAGGAATTTGCGTCCAAGAACAAGAACAGCTTGTGGCATTTTCAACAGGACATGTTGGGATTGTTGAACCGACGGGCCGTTGCCAATGACGATCTGCCGACAGTCACCTGTTTATTTTCGGTAACAATCAGTCCGTTTGGATACATGAGAGAGGAAAATTAATCTGTAGGATTGGTGAGCAAGACGGAGCCCCAGCCGTCAAGTGGATTGCGCTCGTAGTCATGGTACAGACACACAGGAAATGAAACACGAAACGTCTTGTGTAAGCAACACATGAGGTGCGAAACCGATTGCAATTGGTATAAGAACAATATGTAGGCTATCCATCACTGCAACTGTTTTAGAGAGCACCCTCTGTTGTTCTTCAAAATGCACGTCATGGGTTTGCACCTGCTGCAGCACAGTTGCGCGCAAAAGATATATCGGGTCCGAGTAGCCTCATTAAGTCTCCTGCAGGGAGACGCGTGGCACCATCGTAGTTATTCATAGCCCATATAAACTTTGATCTATTTATGCAAAATATGTCCCTCGTCTGCTAAAGTAAACCTATAGCCCTATTGGTCTAGCTTAATAGGCCTACTTTAAAATTCGGACATCATTTCAAAGGTCCTGACCGACCGCACCCCGACCCGAAATTCATTAAAAAAGTATATTTTTCATAACCCGTGCCTGCGGTCGAAGACCGCAAGTGTAATTGCAAGCGCCTGCCGCTGCATTTCGGGTTCCAGCCCGGCGCATCACTGGTGTAGTAGCCTCATGCCAGGTTGTTCTTCTACCTTTAGGAGTGTCAAGTAGGCCTACTGCCAGATCCACTTACCACGTGCCTTTTAGGTGTGATAGAAACGTTGAAATTTGGAAATTCACCGTGTCATGCTTTATTTTCATATGGGTGTATTTTGG
>NC_085875.1:19427746-19447746 GCF_034702125.1 Engraulis encrasicolus
GGATGGTTACACCCTGGAAACAATTTTCTCGTATAGTAGATGCAGTGCGTGCGGTGCGTGCACTACAGTCCCGGCCCAGTGTGGCTGCGTGCATTAATATGACCATGAAGCAGCCTCTTTTGATGATAGGGGATTCAAGAAGCGAAATTGGCCCGAGACCATGTGGACCAGAATAATGATTTGTAGTTTGTAGTATCAGGGAAATGTGTGTTTACCTGAAGGTGGGTCATGCTGAATGTGTACCAAAGATTCTGTCTGTTGTTAGACTTCCTCTCCTCCCCTTATCTGCATTAATACTAAGTTGGGAAACTTTACTTTTTTCAACCAGAAAGTGCTTTTTTTTCCTCCAAAAAATGCTAAAAGGGTGAAAAGCACTCAACTTGCTTACTGTACGAACAGACAGCAGGCGGCAGAAGTAATTGACTTTGTATGGAGGAGCAAGCATGATAAGCAGCAAAGGCCATTTTGGAGTCAAGGCAGGGCGTCAGAAGAGAAGATGAACGTCAGAGAACAATATGCAATGAGCTTCGACATGGAATAGAATGGCCTGGGAATGGCTACATTTTTTCAAAAAATCTTTGGTTGTTCACGCTCCCTAATTGAAAATTAAAGGTATTTTTTCACTGCTTTGTTGCCTGTAGTCTGTTCAGTCACTAGGTGTTCTTCAGGTTTCACACTTTTGCTGTCTTCGATCTTTTTGTTCTGTTAGCAGCATCATAACTTCTCAACCCCCCAGGCTATAAGCAAAAAAAATATGAAGGGTGGGTGGTCTCTATGCAGATTAAATGAGAACCAATTCAGATTACAAGCTTTAGGTGTACATGAAGAAATAAACTACTTCTTGTGGAAACCACAGCGCGTCACGTTTGCACACACGTCAAGAACAGTTTGTGTCGGTATTTGCATGAGTTAACATGTCAGTGGGTAATGAGCACATTGTGAATACACGGCAAACACTTAAACAGGGTAATTGGCACATCACATACAATGCACATGTGCATGCAAGACATGGTGTGTGTGTGTGTGTGTGTGGGGGGGGTGGGGGGGGGGCTCGTGTGTTCACTGGAATCAGTCCCAGGAAAATTGCTGCCATCCTACCAACCATCCACAGGGCTGTTTCAATGTTTTTGGGAGCCCTAGGCAAAGAGGAACTTGGGGGCCATAAGGAAGAAAGGAAATCCGCACACTGTTGCTGCTCACCAATTTATTTATTGTGTTCTAACAGTGCGCGGATTTCCTTTATTCCTTTAAGCACGTTTGTTTTGATCCAGCACCTGTTTTTCTGGATGTGCGCGCATCACATACACTTCTTTTGAACTTGGGGGCCATACCTTGCCCCCGGCTTCTTCTCTTAAAACTATTGGGGAGGGGCCAGCTCAATTTTTCGATATGGGGGGTGCTTCCACACTCACAAAGTTAACATGGCTCTCTTTTAAATAAAAGTACATGACCTTGTCATTACCACCCCCCCCCCCTTTCAGCTGGGGGCCCTAAGCGATTGCCGAGTTTTCTTGCCTGGTTATGGCAAGCCTGCCTGTCCAGGCTAGTCAAGATGTGTGATTTCAAAGCAAGTTTGTATCCAATAGAGTGGCTTTGTTGTAGGCACCTGAGAGAGGCTATCATCTTTTCTGAAGTGATGTACTGGGCTGACAAGCGAGCACAGCATGAGGTCCGGTGCACGCTGTGAGCGAGGGCTGAGAACAATTTAACTACCTACACACAGACAGACAGAGGCACGCAAACACACAGATAGAGATGCACACACTCAATCCCACACGTGCATACTCTCATGCACGGATGAACACACAAGCACACATAACAAGTAGATCTTTCATTTTGATTTTTACATGGGTTGACTGCACATACAGACATGTAGATGTGATGCGATTGCTTTTGACACTGTCTTTCACCCAGTGAAAATCTCAGGCATTGCGCCTGAAATGAGTAGTGGTAATAGCATCTTTGAAAAGGTTGTGTCAGGCACGCGTGCACAAACACACACACACAATCACGCACGCACGCACGCACGCACGCACGCACGCACGCACGCACGCACGCACGCACGCACGCACGCACGCACGCACACACACACACACACACACACACACACACACACACACATCTGCACACACAACCCATCCCAACCTAACAACAATCCATGTCAGGTTCAGCTCCTAATACATTTGCAGTGCTTTATACAAAAGAAAATCATGTATCCTCCTTTAATCTTGTACACAGCCCTCACTGTAGGTGAAAGACCCAGGATAAGGGTGAGTCAGCGTCCTGCTGAGGATGGAGCATGATACTGAAGGTCCTTTAAAAATGGGACATACAGGTCTCCTAACTGGATCTTAAAAATCATCATTGCCATAGTCGTTGTAGGTCTACAGAGGGTTCAGAAGAGAGTCTATGCATGTCCCTGTACCGTTCTACACTGTAAACCATGGCAGCCAGTTAAACATAAAAAAGCAAGTTGCCCTGCTGCCTCAAGTTTGCAAGTTAACTCAACTTGAGAAAGACTCAAGTTAAGTTCAGCCTTGAGTTGAGTTAACTTACAAACTTGAGGCAGCAGGGCAACTTACCTTTTTACGTTTATCTGGTTTGCAATGTTTTGCAGTGTGTTGTCTTTTGTGTGACTTGTTCTTTTTCAATTTACAGTAAGTGGTTTTACAGTAAGTGGTTGTTTTGCTGATGTACATACCATAATTGACCATGAATGCCAAGAGAAGTGTGAATGGCATGCAAGGATTTTTTTTTTAGATTTTGAATTTTATTGAGTGCTTTATGTAATAAATGAAAGCAATTACGCATCAGATGCTTGACATCATGGTGCTCTCCTCTTTGTTCTCATTCAGGTTCTGGTTTCAGACCTGTATGCTCTTTTCTGGTCCTCTTCATTTTTTGCCTTTCTTTTCTGTTTGACTCAGTTGGATTTAGTTAATTTAGTTCAGATCCGTTGTGGCGTTGTTCTGCTTTGGCACATTGCTCTGGATTGTTCGTTATGAATCTGTTTTGGTTACGTCTGTTATTTTCCATTTCAGTTATATTCTTTTCTAGTATAGTCTTGTCTATATTGTTAAAGCAATCAGCCTCCTCTGGAGTTTTTGCTTCTTTCAGCTCCAACCAGAGCATTTTTACGGTTCTTCATTCCATTTGCTATCTGCCTTAATTTGTTTCCCACTCTGCTCTGTCGAGTTGTTTTTATTCCGCCTGTTCTCTGCTCTCCACCTGCAGATGCCTCCTCAAAGGACACCAGGCAGGCTCACATCTCACATCAAACGTCTGCCAGTACAGGGAGGGCAGTGTAGCCACCGGCCGAGTAAAACACCAGCAAATTATTCCACTGGGTCACACAGGGACATTTGGAGGAGTTCAGGTCCCCAGGCCCCTGCTATTGCAGAGCAGGGCCGTTCAGCATGCAGAGTATGAGGGTATGCAGAAGTGGAGGTTTCTAAGAATGGTGAATAAGGGGAAAAAAGTTGTATCGCTTTCTAATAATGACTCTTTGATAAGTATTTGTTAAGCAGTGGTTAGATCTTAATACAGTGTTTAATGATGATTGATTGAACAATAATGGCCACAATGATGGCAAATGGCAAATGACAATTTACAATTTAACCAATGCTTATCTAGTGCTTAACATGGAGTAGTTTTTTATAATGTGTTACCAAGGACTTGTAATAATGATCTCTATAGTATCTCCTGGTGCATGTAGACTGTTTAACCCCTTCACCCTTGGCCTTTGTTATAACCTTGTTACCACAATGGTGACGACCAAGTCTTGACCTGTTACTTATGTCATGGTGATGTTGGTATGATGTAATTGAGTCTTTTCTGACTGGGCCCACTGGCAGGGCATTCTGCACAAAGAGGCTAAGGGCTTCCGCACACCGGCTCCGAAAAAGTGCTGAGCACTGCTCTGCTAAAGTTTGATTCCATTGTTTTCAATAGAACCCCTGACACTGGTGATGATGTCTGCAGATATTCGCGGATGTCGGCTAGCAATTAGAGACGAGTTGTATTTTGTCGGAGCCGCCCATTGACTATCCATGCTATATTTGTGTGGAATTTGGGTTTGGGGGTCAGAATTGTGTCGGAAGCGAAAGTGCTCCGCAGTGCTGTCGGAGCCAATGTGCGGAGGCCCTACAGTAAGAGTTACAGTAAAAGCCCTGCATACAGGTAGGTCATTAATTATACGGTAAGATTTAAACCACCCGTTGGCACTGAATAATAAATTGTCTTCAAGAGGTCATGGGCCACATGATACAGTCACGGCGACAGCCAGGGATGACATAGCCCACCCAGCAAAAGATATCCCATTACTGTATGCATCACACCACACCCCTTCCCGAAAAAGGGGAGCGAGCCGTGGGGAAATTTTATTCCCTGTTCCCTGTCCTCTTCAATCTTCCAAATTTCAGCCCGGTTCAATTGAGGTCAGGGAGAGGTGAAATTACATTGACATTGCTGCGCTTGGCAGGGAGTGCTCCATCCCGATGACACCGAGGGGACGCGCCGGTGGGATGGCAAGCGTCATTTTGTCTCTAATCCCCTGGAGCGCTTGGGCAATGACCCCCCCACGCACACACACACACCACCACCACCAACCCACCACCCATCTGGCTGTATTCTCACTGGGGAGTATCTGTGGAGCACAGAGCAGCGTCTGTCTCTGTGTGTTTGCCTTTCTGCTTGCCTGTCTGTCTGACTATCTGTCTGTCTGACTGCCTGTGTGCCTGTCTGTCTGTCTGTCTGTCTGTCTGTCTGTCTACCTGTCTGCCTATCTGCTTATCTGTCTGTCTGTATGTCTGCCTGTCTATCTGTTTGTCTGTCTATCTGCCTGTCTGCTTATCTGTCTGTCTGTATGTCTGCCTGTCTATCTTTTTGTCTGTCTATATGTCTGCCTGTCTATCTGTTTGTCTGCCTGCCTGTCTGTCTCTCTGTCTGTCTGTCTGTCTGCCTGGCCTTCTGCTTATCTGCCTACCTGTCTCTCTGCCTGTCTGTCTATCTGCATGTCCCCATGGGACTTCCCGCTGTCCCTCATGTCTCTCCGGTGGCTGCCTGCACTTTTCGTCTGCCTCGCCTCGTGGTAGCCAGAGAGCGGCATGACTGTGCATGCTAAATGCGCACTCACTGTGATGGTTATCTCTCAGTGTGTCCTCTCTCAATGCTTTCACTATTCGGGTTATTCGCGTAGAAGGATGGTACTCGAATACAGGAATGGGGGGGAGAACGATTGTGTGTGTGTGTGTCCGTGTGTCCGTGTGTGCGTGTGCGTGTGCGTGTGTGTGTGTGTGTGTGTGTGTGTGTGTGTGTGTGTGTGTGTGTGTGTGTGTGTGTGTGTGTGCCTGCCTGCATACGTGAATGCGTGCGAGTGTGTGTGTGTGTGTTTGTGTGTGTGTGTGTGTGTGTGTGTGTGTGTGTGTGTGTGTGTGTGTGTGTGTGTGTGTGTGTGTGTGTGTGTGTGTGTGTGTGTGTGTGTGTGTTTGTGTGTGAGAAACACCTCAAGATAAAGTGCACATACAGTATATCGACCCTGACAGGACCCTGTTTGCAGGTCATGAATGATATATGAGCTTTGGCTGTATGACACTTAAGGTGCTGACCATCCCATGATGCAGTGTGTCAGTAGACATTTCCATCCGCAAACTAGAATTGTATGAGGCTTTCCTGCATGGGCGATCAGGCCCGCCGGCAGGGGGGGGGGCAAAGGGGTATGTTTTCCCGAGCCCAGGAAGATAGGGGGCCCAGAATTTGGTCCCCATTACATTGTACGTGTATTTATTGGATAGGGGGCCCTATCAGATGACTTTGTCCTGGGCCCAGCGAAAGCTGTCAGCGGCTCTGTGTGCGATGATAAAGCTGTCACACCAATAATGTTTACCGTTCAGCCTTTACACTAAGCGACACCGTAGGTGTGATAGTTTAAGAGTGTAGTATAAAATGAAATATGAAAACACGGCTAAACTGTATTTAGTTAAGAATGACATTCCATGAATTAAATGAGGCATGAAAAAAGTCACAAAGGTCAGTCCAAAATAGCTGTCCGAGTCAGATGCATTATACTGCAACAGTTTTCCAGCTTTATGAGATTATTATTTGAAACAACAGAAACATTGCGTGTGATGCAATGCTATGCTACTACTGCAATGCTGCTTGATTGCTTCCTCTCCCCAGGTATCGTAGTGAGGAATGAGAGTGGAGTATTCTTATTATCACTGTAATTGGATTATCATTTGGGAGACCACCTTCTTAATTACAGTGAAGTATAGCTATTTCATCATCTCAGGCAGGGCAACTATGATTTCTAATGCCGCGATCACACCGCCGGCGTTGAAAGAGCTAAAACGCTGCTGACTCCTGCCTAGAAAGCACTGGTCAGGGGCGTTGAACGCAGCAAACGATTCAATCTGAAGCGTTCGGCTAGGAATCTCGACCAACCGAAGCTCGTGTTTAGAAAAATGTGAACATTCCATTGGCTGACGCCTGCTGCCACCGAGCTCATTACATATTTTTAGATGAAGTTCAAATTTTGATGCCCTTGCATCTAGAAACGTTTTGCTTCTTTTCACGCCTCTCCCATACAAAGTCAATTACTTCCGCATCTTTCCACGCGTTCAACGCCCGCGGTGTGTTCGCACGGTTACACTCTCCTCAGCCGCATACACAAGCTATAGTGTGTAAATAAAGGTGAGAGCATATCTGGGTAACGAACATCGTGTGGACCTATTTAGCCTGTCCATGTAGGAGGGGGTGCTGTGTTTCCATCGGCTAAGGCGCAATGCTATTCCTATGGGAACCAAAGTTTGAGTCAAATCTGAGTCCAACCATCTCCTTCTCCATTGCTTTCTCCAAATACTGTAATTTCCTGTCAATGTTTCTCACTGCCCTGTCAATAAACAATCCTTCCAAAAACAAATAAAAAAAATGTCCTTAAATACAATGTCAGCTTTGAAATTAAATTTAAAGAATGCTTTGGTATTAACGTTTTTTTCTCTTTTTGTTTTTCTAAGAACTGGAATGTCTGCACACTTGCTGACAAAAAGGGTCATACAAATATGAAATAAAATGGAATGTCCACAGGAAGTGAGTGCGATTTGCGTTGCCTTTGGGAAATAAAAAAAAAGCAAAACAGAAGTGAGTGTACAGTACGGACAATTCACTTTATTTCATATTTGTATGACCCTTTTTGTCAAGCACCTTCGTTTTGGATGTGAACACACCTCTACCTCTTCACTTTTCTGAACAACCCCAAAAAGCCAGGCTTGCTGCAGTGACAGGGAGGGTACATACTGAACCATACTTCTGCAAGTCCATTACATGCAGGCTATAACTTTCATCGTCCCACCCTCACAGTAGCTACAGGGGGATCAAAGACTAGGCTAGCCATAGGAGCCTCAATGGAGGAGATAGGGCCCACCATGGATATGTCTGCGTGTGTGTGTGTGTGTGTGTGTGTGTGTGTGTGTGTGTGTGTGTGTGTGTGTGTGTGTGTGTGTGTGTGTGTGTGGTGTGTGTGTGTGTGTGTGTGTGTGTGTGTATGTGCGTGCGTGCGTGCGTGTGAGCGAGAGAGAGAGAGAGAGAGAGAGAGAGAGAGAGAGAGAGAGAGAGAGAATGATGCTACTTGTGTGTGTGTGTGTGTGTCTGTCTGTGCGTGCGTGCGTGTGTGTGCGCGTGTGTGTGTATTTGTGTACGTGATTCACCCTGAAACCCACCCATCTCAACGCAACAACCCCGGCTACGGCTACGGCGACGGGTAAGTAACGCCATTGGCCCTCGTCCTTGGAACAGCGCGACAGCAAAGGCTTGCACAAGGAGGAAGAAGAAAAACAGGGAGAAAATCACCAAGCTCTCGCTGCCTGCAGCTAAACAATCGGCTTTACATAATTGAGCGGAGCGACTCCCTGCAAGCCGCACTCGCCTGAAAGTTGTCTTTTAGTCCGTGCCCTTGCCACCGGAGCCTGTTGAGCGTGACTAAAGGAGGATGTAAAGGAAGAGGGAGAGGCATGGCACCCCCCCATTTATATATTGAGCCTATTCACCGCACTGTGTTGCCTCAGCTATACCTCAATTAACTTTCTTAAGACCGATACTAACAAACATACACGCACACACACACACACACACACACACACACACACACACACACACACACACACACACACACGCATGCACACACATGCGCGCACACACACACACACACACACACACACACACACACACACACACACACACACACACACACACACACACACACACACACACACACATGCATGCACACACATGCGCACACACACACACACTTACATATACACACACCCCTGAAGCTCATCAACTATATTTCCCTCATGGAACATTTCAACCTATGACATCAGGATGTTTATTTCTGATTCAAAAAACAAACACTTAAAGTGATGAGGAAGAGGCAGATGAGGGTGTGTGCATGTGTGTGTGCGTGCGTGCGGCGTGCGTGCGTGCGTGCGTGCGTGTGTGTGTGTGTGTATGTGTGTTCATGGTTCGTATGCATGGCCAGTCCAAACTGTACTTGATTCCACAGTCATACATGCATAAGGGACTGTACGTTATTTACCGGGGGGGGAGGGCTGGTGCGTAGGGGGGGGAGGGCCATGATGAAAAAAAATGAGGTGGAGGGGAGGGCCATGGCAAAAAAAATCATGGGAAAAATGGGCCATGGGAAAAAAACGAATTTATTTTATTTTATTTTATTTTAATTTATTTTTTTAAATAATAATAATAATAAATGCTCTGAAACACATCGCTTTGCGATGCAAGGTCCCGGGTGCATACTTTAGCACTGAAGCGTGTATCTGTGAAATATAGCATAGCAAATTTTAGACATATTCGCAATTCTTTAACTATTGATGCTGCTAAGACCTATGTAAATGCCATGATAATGTCTCATATACATTATTGTATGTCAAGCTGGTCTCAGGCTAACAAGACTACCAAGAAGTCCATCTCATCACTTTACAAACAAGCTCTTAAAGTTTTGGACAAACGTCCATCTCAATTTCACCACTGTGCCATACTGGACAAGTATAACTTGCTCAGTTTTGACAACATAATTTTATATTCTGATGTGCGCCTTGTGCACAAAATCATTCACAACTCCGCTCCTCCACCTCTGAAAACCTTCATCCATCCTTGCGCTGAACAAATTAGCAGAACAACTAGATCCACCATCATAGGAAACTGTACCCTCCCAAGCCGGGTAACAGCATTTGCACAATCTGCTTTTTCCTTCAGAGCAACGAAACAATGGAATGCCCTTCCCACCCACCTAAAAAGCATTACAAACTTTTATTCCTTCTCACGTGAAGTGAAGAAATGGCTTTCATGTAACCAGTCTTGTGACCACTAATAGTTTTGCACATGCCTGTTCTGACACTTTGCACATTGTAGTCTTTTTTGCATATGACATGTTTTTATTGTGTGTGGGTGTGTGTGTGGGTGTGTGTGTGTGGCAGGGGTTGTATGCCTGAGTGGCTGCTCCCATTTTACTGGATTGTATGTTTGTTTGTTTTTTTTACCTGCCCAGGGACTGCAGATGGAAATTAGCTATTAGCTATAATCTGGTGCAGGTCATCTTTTTACTATGTAACTAATGTACTTTGCACATGGTCCCTGATGAAATAAACCAATAAACTAAACTAAACTAAACTGTAGTCAAAAAACTATCAGGTGCAGCTACTGTAGATTGCCCGCGCTGACTCTCTTTCACTGTAGGATTGCTAATGCTATGGAGGATCATAGAAAATGCCTGTGAGCAAATATCAAACTAGCTGAGTGAACTATAGGCCTATGGGCTAAACAGTTTGGGAAGTTTTTTTTAGGGACGTTTGTTTTGTTTAGCTTGTGGTGTCAAAGTATTAATAAAAGTGGTATTAACAGTGATATGTTGGCTTGGGCATGCATCAACATACACGGTCTTAAACCCATTGGAGGAGCTAACTTGTTGTGAAGAGAAGTCTCATCACTTTGGTGATCAAAAACGGACCAACTAAGCAAGGAATTAGGTGAATTTAAAGTGCGACGGAAGAAGGGAATGTCACCAAAATTGTGCATCGTGTCAGGTATGAAGTGACTTTTGTTTCTTGCGGTGGAGATTGGATTCGTAGTAGCACTAGGTCGCTAGGTCTTGCGCTAGGTCTTGCCTATTGCTGGTGAAGTTTATCTTAGCCTCGGAGTTGGCTATGGGGTGAATCTAGAACTATAGCACAGCCGATGGTGTGCGTGGCTTGTCTATCATAACTGTTGCCAAAATTGAATTGCCGCGGTGTGAAATGGCTGTGCTATTGTTAGATGTTTTGGACTTTTGTAGCGGTGGCGATTTGTTCCTTTTGCCTCTTGCTGCTGATTTGACCACCGTTTAGCGGCACCTTTTAGTGCGTCTTAAATATGGCCAACGTCAAATGCAAACTAAAGGTGGCTTTTACACTCTCCCTGTATCAATAGCCAGCAATGGCACTAGCTGCTTTGGCGCTTAACCTACGTCTCTCGCCGATCACAGCACAAACTCTTTGGCCGTCAGAGTGTAGCCTAATCGCATTCGGGAAGCAGTAGGCCTATGCCTGTCTGTGTGTGCGTGCGTGCTTTTGTGCGCGGGCGGGGAGACAAGGCAGGGGTCCTGATCGTATGCATCTTGAGATACACAGTCGCAATTGCAAGAAAATCTAAATAGTTTGAAAGCCCGGTCACCTCTCACAAGTGCATCGCATAGCCTAGTCATGCATTTCTACTAATTTCACACATTGTAGACTGCCCATGGAGAAGAGAGAAACTGTCATTTGCTCTTGAACACGCCCTCACCTCCACATTAGGTGCGCGTTTCCCTTCCATAAGAAGAACTTAATAATTTTGAAGTGAAATGTTAAACAAAAAAAAGGTAAAAATCTAGAAGTAACGCACAGTGTTCCGTACGGCGCCTCCTCGCAGAATGCTGTTTTCGCGATTAAAATAAACTTTTCAGTGTGATGACAACCATCACACCTATTGTATGGCTCATTTGAAAGAGGAGGTTGTCGTCTTCAAAATAAGACCAACTAGAATTGCGGTGGTTAATGTATGGGTTGATTGATTAAATCAAATAGGTAACAGTATTCCGAACACATCTGACCAAATAAGTAACAGTACTCCGTACAACTTCATTACATTAAAACGGTGCACTACCAATGGTTTTCATGACCGATCTAATGTGTATGTGTTTGTGAAGTGCTAAACTAATTGTTATTCGTTCCATGAAGAGTTTAAGTGAATATAACACGGTAAAAATAACATAGCAACCGCGTATGGAAGTGCCTTTCTTGGCTGCAATGTAGCTTGTTGCAACAAGGTTGCAACAAGCTACTTCCGGCTAGCATGCATGTTGCTTTCAAAGTTATCTTTACCGTGTTGTAGTCATTCAAACTCTGTTTTGAAGGGATAGTTTGACAACAAACAAACACACCAACATTATAATTGCATGAAAACCATTGCTAATGCAGCATTTTAAGGTAAATCAGATGTACGGAATACTGTTACTTATTTGTTCAGGCCGATGGAAGCTAGCAGCTCATGGCTAACCGGCACTTGGCACAAATAATCAATCCATACATTAACCACAATGCTCCACTGTAAGTCGATGTGGTCTTATTTTGAAGACGACAACCTCCTCTTTCACATGAGCCATTCAATATGTGTGATGGTTGCCATCACACCGAATGGCATTGTTTTGATTGCGGAAACGCCATTCTGCGAGGTGGCGCTGTACGGAACACTGTGCGTTACTTCTAGTCATCCTTGGTTAGGCTACATAAAACATGAAGAAGTTAGTCAGATGAGATTCGCCATTCTTCATCCTAAAATTGATTAGAATGCAGGAAATTGCATCTAAAAAAAACATTTTTTTTTGGGAGAGGACTCCCAGACCCTTCGCTGACCACAGCACCCCCTGGTCAAAATGAGTTCCTGCGTCCCTGCAATTTGTCTTGGTGACAGTGGAGTTAAAAGGCATCCCATGCAGCCGCAGTGGTAGATTCTAGCGGCTTCTCATAGGTATCCACTGATATCGATAGCACAATAGTGCAGACAACCGCCCTTGATGTAGGCTACTCTGACTGTTGTCATGATGGTTGTTCATCTACCAATTTTACATATTACATTTTTGTACCTGTAGGGGGAGGGCCATGGGAAAACAAAATTGAAGTGGGGGGAGGGCCATGGGGAAAAAAATTGAGGTGGAGGGGGGGGCCATGATTATTTTTTTTGACCGGACTTCCAGCGCACCAGCCCTCCCCCCCCGGTAAATAACGTACAGTCCCTAACCGGAGAAGGCGAAAGAGAGAGAGATAGACAGGCAGACAGAGAGAGAGACAGGGAGAGAGAGACAGATGAAGACAACTAGAAATGTACAGGTAGAAAAGAGAGGAAAAGGAAAGAGGGAGAGGGTATAGAAATAAGGGAGAGGGATAGAGAGAAGGAAAGAGGACAAGAGAAAGATATGAACAAGTAGGGACAAGACAAGTAAAAGGAGAGAAAGAGACAGAGTAAGAGAAAAAGAGAGTTTGTAAAAGGATGAGGGAGAGAAAGAGAGACAATATGAGAGAGAATGAGAGAGAGAGAGAGAGAGAGATAGAGAGAGAGAGAGAGAGAGAGAGAGAGAGAGAGAATGAGAAGGAGAGAGCACAAGAGACATAGAGAACAAGAGGGAGGGTGAAAAAGAATGATGCAAGTGCAGGGGAGGCGTGTAGGAGAGTGAGGGATATGTGTGCATAACTGAACTGTTTGATTATTGATCCTGACAGAGACAGACTTCAGTGCATAAATCATGCATGATACCTCTGAGATTGCTTCAACTACACCACTATCCACACACACTCTTTCATCAGCTCTTTTGTGAGACTTAGGCATACGCCACGCTTACACCACCACGCACCCCAAGAGAGTGTGTATGATTTGTTCTAAACTGTTCAGACAACTGAAGGTGTATATGGTCATATCTCCAGACGTGTGCATAAAGGACACTTTATGCAAGACTTTGGGTGCTGTCCCGATTGGTGTAAGACCTTCCACTTGGTCCTCGAAAGGTGTCTGGCTTTGAAAGTCGACTTCAAACGAAGTGAAGTGTGAAATGAGGACGAAAAGGACAAAAAGGCCTTTGACTTATAACTTCAGACTGCTCTTTATTTTTTTAAGATATTTTTGGGCTTTTTTATGCCTTCATTGTGACAGGACAAATACAGAACGACAGGAAATGAGCGAGGTGGGGAAGGTTCGGCAAATGACCCAGGCCGGAATCGAACCCGGGTGCAGGCGTACTAATCTAGTTCCCTACCGTTAGACCACAGCAGGGCCCAGACTGGTCTTTATTGTCATCCAACAATACACTGTAGGTGCACACATTAGATAAAATGTCATTGCTTGGTTGGCACACAGCAGAAAATAGAGAACAAGAAGAAAGAATGCAGGATTCGGTAACTGATTAATATCCCTGAGAAATCCATGACAATTTGGCAATGGGACACAAGGCATCAGTGCTGTTAGTTTTCCATAGCTCAGCAGCAGCCAGTGTTGGAGGAAGTAGTACCATGTTCACATCAGTCACACAGGTCACTGGCTGCTCACTGCTGAATGTGGGAATACAACACTTGTGAACAGGAGTGGAGTCAGCTACAAAGTCTCCCACACCTTTCTCCTCTCCTCTGGTCTCTCCATTTCTTTCCCTCTGTGCAAGTGTGTGTGTGTGTGTGTGTGTGTGTGTGCGTGTGCGCGTGTGCGTGTGTGTGTGTGTGTGTGTGTGTGTGTGTGTGTGTGCGCGCGCACCCACATCTGTGACTGTGTGTTTATGTGTGTACCCATGTCTGTGCCTGTGTGTTTATGTGTGTACCCATGTCTGTGCCTGTGTGTTTATGTGTGTACCCATGTCTGTGCCTGTGTGTTTATGTGTGTACCCATGTCTGTGCCTGTGTGTTTATGTGTGCGTCTGTGTTTGCCAACCTTGCTCCCTCAGCCCCACAGCCAATCGTGCATACATTAGTTGTTTTCTTCCCCCTGAAAGGCTTCCTCGATCGCGTCTTCGGCGGGGAAATCGTTCACTCAATAAAGTAAACAATGTTGCTCCCGTTCAGCATGCAAAGCCACGTCTGTGTCTCTGGTAGCAGTCACAACAACAACAACAACAATACCCTGTGCAACTCGCAGTTGGCTTACAGCACGAGCCAACAGAGTCTTCAGCCTGACACGCTGTTGCCTCGTTTGATAAGACTGTGTGATTGTTGTTCAACTCCTATGCTTCTTTTCAAGCCAAAGACTTTGCCTCTGTTGTCTAAGTTTGTCTCGGAGTGTACTTTCTCAGAAAAGCCTTCATATCAATTCATTTGTTCTTGACGAGTTAAAGGACCAGTTCAGTCAATTTCAACATGCTTTTGTATTGCTCACGCTACCCTTGACTTGTCAGTACCCGGTGATGCCACATTTTTCGGCTCAGCCCTTTCCGAGATATGAGCAATTCTAATGGGGGCAGCGTTTGTTTACATTTTTAAAAACTGAAACATAGGCCAACACCAAATATTTTCCCAAAAGGTACTGCTGTTTGCTAGTTGTCTGCTGATGTTTTATAACCTTTTGGATGTTTTTAGGAATAAATAAAAATGTTTTTTTTTAAATGTAAACAAAGAGCTGCCCCCATTACAATGACCAGGATCTCAGAAACGGCTAAAGAAGAAGAAAAAAAAATCTCAGGCACTGACAAGTCCAGGGTAGTGTGAGCATTACAACTGCATGTTGAAATTGACAGAACTGTCCCTTTAAGCAATAGAGCACAGGGAGAGACAAGTCACTCATTGCCTCCACAGGGACTTGAAGACATTTTAACCAGTTAAATGAGTTTATTAAGAAAATTGTTTTCTACTTAAAAGTTTACAAATAAGCTAGTTGTTGTCACATTGGTAGGCCTTACAGGGTTCTGTTGGAAAATTGAAGTTATTTACATTCTTCTAGTCATTTTGTCACTTAATCTGCACTATGTGAAGCATTCAAAAGTAGGATTTTACATTCTGTCTGGAATGCAAGTGGAATTCAAATATAGACCACCAATATCTCACATGTGCAAATACAGAGAGAACTACATAGTTATAAGGCAGTGTTAATTCAATCAACAAGAGTACCCTGGCCGCAGTGTTGAATTAACACTTCATTCTTTACTGCAGTGGTTGCCAACCTTTGATGGCTCGGGACCCCATTTTGACATCCTAAATGTCTGGGGACACCAAAAACATTTTTTTATCATGCCGAAAAGAAAAACATGAAAGTATAAGGTTGTAGGCGGTGTTTCAAACAGAATTAATCATTGTGTTAAATTAATTACTAATATTGATCAGTATTCTGTTGTCACACCTAGACATTTCAGCAGCCTCATCTGAATTTCGGGCGACCACACCTGGCATACCCACCCCAGTGTTGAAAAAACACTGCTTTACTGTGTACGCCAGACGTCACCAACGTGGTGCCCACGGGCGCCAGGTAGCCCACCAGGAGCTTCTGATGTGCCCACCATGTTAGTAAACACAACAGTGACGACTACAAGATTTTAGTCACAATGTTTTTGTTAATTTAAATATGAGATTATTTCTTCATAACCTATAAGCAAATTATCGTTGAATCACAGTAGAGGATTTTGAACAAACAAGTAGCCCTCAGCTAGCTCTCAGTAGCCCTCGAGTGGCCCTTGGTAGCCCTTGGTAGCCCTCGAGTAGCCCTCACACCCAGAAAGGTTGGGGACCCCTGGTGTACGCCATGGCAACAACTCAGCTGCACACCTCACTTCACCTATCTCTGCTGTACAGAAACACCACCTCACAGCCACTTTGAAAATGGTCTCGGCTTTGATGATTTTGTAATGCTGTTGTGACCATCTGAAACGAACCTGCTGTTACCATTACTGCACTCATTAAAGTTTTATAAAGATTTATTAAACAAGGTGGCATCAGGACAAAATGTCCACCCCAAAGTCTCCCAATTTGACCTGATCTGGCTACACCAAGGTCATCCACCATCTCTACTGGCTTGGCTATTGCCAGGCGGTGTCACAAGTGAATCATCTATTCATTTCAATGTAGGTAGATGGATTGAAAGTATTTCAAATATTGTCTGAAGCAGTGTTTCCTGAGCTTTTCTCTGCTCTGTCACTCCCTTTTGAGTTTTGAACCAATTATATTTCCACAACCTGTTTCACATCTGGTATGGACATGGTGGATCTGTAAACAAACAACACATTTTCATTTGCCTAATCATATGTCTTGCGCTCCCTCCCCGTGCCATGTTTGGGTTCCCAAACTCAGGTGAAGATTATAGCCAGGGTTTCCATGCTATTCTTCAGACCAGGATGAGAGTAAAAGGCAGCATGGGGATTCACAGACTACTATCCCTATAGCTATTGTACTATCTCTACTATATCTGAGCGACTACTACAAACATACAATAAAACACAAAGTAAATGAAAGTCACAATATCTAAGATCACACAATGTGCAAAAAGAAGACTTGGAACAGTATTTTTGTACATCTCCTCAGGAGCAGGTGCATTGGAGAAGATCTGTGGGATACCAAACTTCAAAGACCCAACAAACGTCCGCCTACAGTCCTCCGCAGCCTGCTATGGCTGGTCATTGGATGTTTATGCGGTAAATGAGATTCCCTTGCAAATGAGGACAGTGTCTACAGGGCCGATGACAGCTTTGGCGGAGTCCGGGACAAAGCCATGTGAAAGGAATCCCACATCAATACATACAATGTAATGATGACCCAATTCTGGGCCCCTGTTACTCCCTGGGCCCGGGACAACTGGACCCCCCCTCCCACCTATCAACTGCCCTGTATGTATATATATGGGAGCTTACTTTGCATAGAATAGATAGCAAAGTGACAGAGAGCTTTTTCATCTTTTCCGTGCGAATACGACAAGCATTGACTTTGGCTCCAAATCAAAACACCCCCTCTCTCAACCGTCACCATCGCAGGAGGCCTTGCTTAATTGTTTTCCACATTATGACGATCATTTGGAAGAAAGCACATTAAATGGGTGGGATGAAAGAAAGAAAAAAAAAAAACACAACGCTGCAAGAGACTGAAAAAGAGAGATAGAAGAAAAGAAAAAAAGAAGGGAAAGAGGAGCTGGTTAAAAAAGTGCTGAATATCACTGGAGCGATAAATAGAGGACGAGCTGCAGATGCAGACTCTGGCGGATGATGAATATGCATGGAGCTTCTCACCGTAATAAAGTAGACAGCACGCCCGCCTCTAAATGTGTGCAGAATTTGCATCCCTGTATTAAAAGCAGCATGCAGGGACTGTATGAAGGAGCTTCTATTTAAATGGGCATAATTGAGTGCATGCGTGTGTGCGTGGCGTGCGTGCGTGTGTTCAAACATTTGCAGTGTTATGTGACAGGCTCTGTCTGTGTGTGAAGGGCTCTCTCTCTCTGTGTGTGTGTGTGTGTGTGTGTGTGTGTGTGTGTGTGTGTGTGTGTGTGTGTGTGTGTGTGTGTGTGTGTGTGTGTGTGTGTGTGTGTGTGTGTGTGTGTCTGTGTGTCTGTGTGTCTGTGTGTGTGCGTGCGCGCGCAGAAAAGTTTTCTGTGCGTGTGTGTGTGTGTGTGTGTGTGTGTGTCTGTGTGTGTGTGTGTGTTTGCATATACACACACACCTGTCCAGTGTAAGCCTATTAAACTGTAATTGTTTGCTCTCCCACTGAACAAAATGAGGCATTTCAATTAACACCCTCTCTCCCTCATGTCACTGACACAGTTTGCTACTTACTCCCTCTCAGCTCCAAGCAGATCCCTCTTCTGCTCTTCACACACACACACACACACACACACACACACACACACACACACACACACACACACACACACACACACACACACACACAAACACACACACACACACACACACACACACACACACACACACACACACACACACACACACACACAAACACACACACACACACACACCAAACAGCGAGGGTAAGTGGGCCATCTCTCAGGTGCGCCACTGCCTGCCATGTGTCGGGATGTCATGAGCTCTCCGCTCTGTCCCCTACCACCAGTCAGCTCTGATAGGATGTCACCGTCATCCATGTCCCCGTCACTCAGTGTGATTTGACAGCCGTCATTTAAGGACGTCAGTGAGGGGCCTGCTTATGTTGTGTGTGTTTGTTTCCGGGCAAATCTGGTAAATGACAGATGGACAATCAACAAACACAGAAGGGGGGAAACTGTCAAGGGAGTAAAGATGACCTGCCATTTGCTGTCCACTTCATATTGGAAGACGCGACATGCGACCGGACCTGACATAGTCACATAAGGGGGCCCGCCCGACGCTCTACCACTGTAGGCCACAGCAGTGCCGAGCCTACAATGGCCGACGTCCAGGGTGATGGAAATGCACTCAGAGAGTGCAGAGCTCCGCCAAGGCAGCTGTTTAATTATTTTTAAAAATTGCACTTTTTGGCCTTTTTTATTATTACAGGACAGTGTGAGAGCAGGCAATAAAGTACACTTGATGTCTTAATGTCAAAGGTCAAATTGGCCAAGACTAAATAAACACAGAACGCTGCCGAGATGGTATCCAACAAATCCAACACAACACAGGTCCTTGAAACAAAAAATAAGATAAGACAAGATGAGGTGGTTCATAAAATGCTCAAAATGCTCAATGGAAAAGATGGCCCCATATCCTTCTGGTAAATTGTTAACTTTTTACTGTAAAGAGTTACTTAACTTTACCAATGCCAAGGGCAAGAGAACAAACATGTCAGTATTGCCTGTAGAGATAAGATTAACAGCCCACCTGTGTTAAATAGAGAGGGGCAGTAGAGTGTCTGATTTAATTCAGGTTGATTCTGGTTGAGCGGTGGAGGAACAGGAGCAGTAGTGGAGTGAAAGGAATGGATGATGAGAGCGAGAGAGAGAGGGAGAGAGAGAGAGAGAGAGAGAGAGTGTGAGAGAGAGAGAGAGAGAGAGAGAGAGTCAGGTTTGGTTCAGGCTAATTCACTGTGGGAGGTGTGAGAAAGAGGGGGGGCTGATGCCACTGGACAGCAGCAGGTGTAGGGAAGAGGTGGCTGAAGCAGCCAGACATCGAGCACTATGATGGCAGCCTCACAGCTGGTTATGGGGACATGCAGTGACACTGCTAACATGAGGCTACGTAGCTGAGTCAGAGTCAATACATCACATAGAGGCATAGAGGACACTACTACATTTAGACTATGTAGCCCATGTCTTCAGCCCTTAAATGATGTATTTCATTATTTCTTTTGTTTTTAATTGGTCAGCTTATGTTATGGTAAAAAGTTATCATTAAGTATTTATTGCCTTCATCAAATACTCTTTGAGCTCGAAAAGAAGTCTTTGTTTGACTAATTTAGTGATACTACTGTCCATGGGTTTTCTACTACTGTATCTGACACTAATTGTGTACCCTACCATACAATCTTATCGTAATAGACTGATGGTAACAGGTGCACAGTAGGGAGATGAGAATTAAAGAGCCAGTTTATACAGATGGTGAGGCCAGACTTATTGTTGAAGCGGATGAAATCAGGTGAAAGATAGCCTACCTCAGATGACAATAAAATGATGTTCAGAATTTTATCAGAACCAACACTTCACAATAACCTTCCGCGAAACGGTTAACTAACGGTTAACTAATATTAACTAATGGTAAGGTGTTATTATGTCGCTCCGGAAATAAGGAGGGTGGGGGTTATAAGCTCTGCTGGATGAGCGTGATTAATAATCGTGATCGAGGTTTTGATCTAAATAATCGTGATTATGATTTTTTTCATAATCGTGCAGCCCTAAATGTTATTGTCAACAGCAAATGTTTAGTAGGTGTTTTACAATTGATTTAATAATGATAAAACAATGCTTATAATAGTGTTATAGATGCACAACAAACCATTAGCTATCCATTAGTTAACTATTTTTGCGGAGGGTTATTG